>NC_061512.1:186116355-186224199 GCF_022539505.1 Lolium rigidum | reverse complement strand
ATAGGTTAGTTCCGGAAAACGCATAAAATCATTATAAAGTGCGAGCAAAACATGTAGGTATTGTCATAAAACAAGCATGGAACATCAGAAATTATAGATACGTTGGAGACGTATCAAACCCCAAGAGGAAGGTGTGATGAGCACATCAGCAAGTTTTCCCTCAGTACGAAACCAAGGTTTAATCAACCAGTAGGAGAAAGGTGTGACTTCTGAAGGTGTTGCTGGCTGACTAGTGGAAAGGCGCACTACCGATGTTAGCAACAACGTGGAACCTGCACACAACACAACCAAAGTACTTTGCCCCAACTTACAGTGAGGTTGTCAATCTCACCAGTTTGCTGGACACAAAGGATTAGACGTATCGAATGGAAGGAGATGTTTGCAGAAAGTAAACAGAACAGGATTGCAGTTGAATTTATCATTAAAGGAAATAGGACCGGGGTCTGATGTCTACGGGTGCTTCTATTCTTGTAGACAGTGTTGGGCCTCCAAGAGCAGAGGTTTGTAGAACAGCAGCAAGTTTCCCTTAAGTGGATCACCCAAGGTTTATCGAACTCAGGGAGGAAGAGGTCAAAGATATCCCTCTCATGCAACCCTGCAACCACAAAGCAAGAAGTCTCTTGTGTCCCCAACACACCTAATAGGTGCACTAGTTCGGCGAAGAGATAGTGAAATACAGGTGGTATAAATAAGTATGAGCGAGTGGCAACGGCACCGGAAAAGTGCTTTGCCCGGGACGAGTAAACAAGCGATGAGTAACGCTAGCAGTAGTAACGCTAGATAAAACGAGTAAACAAGCAGCGATAGCGATATTTAGGAACAAGGACTAGGGATTAGACTTTCACTAGTGGACACTCTCAACATTGATCACATAACAGAATAGATAAATGCATACTCTACACTCTTGTTGGATGATGAACACATTGCGTAGGATTACACGAACCCTCAATGCCGGAGTTAACAAGCTCCACAATAATGCTCATATTTTAGTAACCTTTAGTGTAAGATAGATCAAAAGACTAAACCAAGTACTAGCATAGCATGCACACTTGTCACCTTCATGCATATGTAGGAGGAATAGATCACATCAATATTATCATAGCAATAGTTAACTTCGCAATCTACAAGAGATCATGATCATAGCATAAACCAAGTACTAACACGGTGCACACACTTGTCACCTTTGCACACATGTAGGAGGAATAAAACTACTTTAATAACATTGCTAGAGTAGCACATAGATAAATTGTGATACAAACACATTGCAATCATAAAGAGATATAAATAAGCACCTCACTATGCCATTCAACGGTGAATAAGTATTACGTGAAATATAGCCTAAGAGACCCACACGGTGCACACACTCGTCACCTTTACACACGTGGGACAAGGAGTCTCCGGAGATCACATAAGTAAAACTCACTTGACTAGCATAGTGACATCTAGATTACAAGCATCATCATATGAATCTCAATCATGTAAGGCAGCTCATGAGATTATTGTATTGAAGCACATAGGAGAGAGATGAACCACATAGCTACCGGTACAGCCCAGAGCCTCGATGGAGAACTACTCCCTCCTCATGGGAGCAGCATCGATGATGAAGATGGCGGTGGAGATGGCAGCGGTGTCGATGGAGAAGCCTTCCGGGGGCACTTCCCCGCTCCGGCAGGGGTGCCGGAACAGAGACTCCTGTCCCCCAGATCTTGGCTTCGCGATGGCGGCGGCTCTGGAAGGTTTTCCGTATCGTGGTTTTTCGCATCAGGGGTTTCGTGACGGAGGCTTTATATAGGCGAAGAGGCGGCGCAGGAGGGTCGAAGGGGTGGCCACACCATAGGGCGGCGCGGCCAGGGCCCAGGCCGCGCCACCCTATCATCTGGGGGCCCAGTGCCCCCGTCTGGTCCTTCCCGGGTGTTCTGGATGCTTCCGGTGAAAATAGGAACCTGGGTCTTGATTTCGTCCAATTCCGAGAATATTTCGTTACTAGGATTTCTGAAACCAAAAACAGCAGAAAACAGGAACTGGCACTTCGACATCTTGTTAATAGGTTAGTTCCAGAAAATGCACGAATATGACATAAAGTGTGCATAAAACATGTAGGTATCATCAATAATATGGCATAGAACATAAGAAATTATCGATACGTCGGAGACGTATCAAGCATCCCCAAGCTTAGTTACTGCTCGTCCCGAGCGAGTAAAACGATAACAAAGATAATTTCTGAAGTGATATGCCATCATAACCTTGATCATACTATTTGTAAACATATGTAATGAATGCAGCGATCAAAACAATGGTAATGACATGAGTAGACAAGTGAATCATAAAGCAAAGACTTTTCATGAATAGTACTTCAAGACAAGTATTAATAAGTCTTGCATAAGAGTTAACTCATAAAGCAATAAATCAAAGTAAAGGTATTGAAGCAACACAAAGGAAGATTAAGTTTCAGTGGTTGCTTTCAACTTGTAACATGTATATCTCATGGATAATTGTCAACATAGAGTAATATAACAAGTACAATATGCAAGTATGTAGGAATCAATGCACAGTTCACACAAGTGTTTGCTTCTTGAGGTGGAGAGAGATAGGTGAACTGACTCAACATAAAAGTAAAAAGAATGGTCCTTCAAAGAGGAAAGCATCGATTGCTATATTTGTGCTAGAGCTTTTATTTTGAAAACATGAAACAATTTTGTCAACGGTAGTAATAAAGCATATGAGTTATGTACATTATATCTTACAAGTTGCAAGTCTCATGCATAGTATACTAATAGTGCCCGCACCTTGTCCTAATTAACTTGGACTACCGGATCTTTGCAATGCACATGTTTTGACCAAGTGTCACAATGGGGTACCTCCATGCCGCCTGTACAAAGGTCTAAGGAGAAAGCTCGCATTTTGGATTTCTCGCTTTTGATTATTCTCAACTTAGACATCCATACCGGGACAACATGGACAACAGATAATGGACTCCTCTTTAATGCATAATCATGTGGCAACAATTATTATTCTCATATGAGATTGAGGATATATGTCCAAACTGAAACTTCCACCATGAATCATGGCTTTAGTTAGCGGCCCAAAGTTCTTCTCTAACAATATGCATGCTCCAACCATGAAGGTGGTAGATCTCTCTTACTTCAGACAAGACGGACATGCATAGAAACTCACATGATATCCAACAAAGAATAGTTGATGGCGTCCCCAGAAAACATGGTTATCGCACAACAAGCAACTTAATAAAAGATAAAGTGCATAAGTACATATTCAATACCACAATAGTTTTTAAGCTATTTGTCCCATGAGCTATATATTGCAAAGGTGAATGATGGAATTTTAAAGGTAGCACTCAAGCAATTTACTTTGGAATGGCGGAGAAATACCATGTAGTAGGTAGGTATGGTGGACACAAATGGCATAGTGGTTGGCTCAAGTATTTTGGATGCATGAGAAGTATTCCCTCTCGATACAAGGTTTAGGCTAGCAAGGTTATTTGAAACAAACACAAGGATGAACGGTACAGCAAAACTCACATAAAAGTCATATTGTAAACATTATAAGACTCTACACCGTCTTCCTTGTTGTTCAAAACTCAATACTAGATGTTATCTAAACTCTAGAGAAACCAAATATGCAAACCAAATTAGCAAGCTCTAAGTATTTCTTCATTAATGGGTGCAAAGTATATGATGCAAGAGCTTAAACATGAGCACAACAATTGCCAAGTATCAAATTATCCAAGACATTTTAGAGTTACTACATGTAGCATTTTCCAATTCCAACCATATAACAATTTAACGAAGAAGAAACTTCGCCATGAATACTAAAAGATAAAGCGAAGAACACATGTGTTCATATGAACCAGCGGAGCGTGTCTCTCTCCCACACAAGCATTTATTCAAACAAAAACAAAAACAAAAGCACACAGACGCTCCAAGTAAAGTACATAAGATGTGGCCGAATAAAAATATAGTTTCAAGAGAAAGAACCTGATAATTTGTCGATGAAGAAGGGGATGCCTTGGGCATCCCCAAGCTTAGACGCTTGAGTCTTCTTAGAATATGCAGGGGTGAACCACGGGGCATCCCCAAGCTTAGAGCTTTCACTCTCCTTGATCATAGTATATCATCCTCCTCTCTTGACCCTTGAAAACTTCCTCCACACCAAACTCGAAACAAACTCATTAGAGGGTTAGTGCATAATCAAAAACTCACATGTTCAGAGGTGACACAATCATTCTTAACACTTCTGGACATTGCTCAAAGCTACTGGAAGGTAATGGAACAAAGAAATCCACCCAACACAGCGAAAGAAGCAATGCGAAATAAAAGGCAGAATCTATCAAAACAGAACGAGTCCGTAAAGACGAATTTTAAAAGGGCACCAGACTTGCTCAAATGAAAATGCCCAAATTGAATGAAAGTTGCGTACATATCTGAGGATCACTCACGTAAATTGGCATAATTTTCTGAGTTACCTACAGAGAATTAGACCCAGATTCGTGACAGCAAAGAAATCGCAAGCTGCGCAGATAATCCAAATCTAGTATTTACTTTACTATCAAAGACTTTACTTGGCACAACAAAACATAAAACTAAGATAAGGAGATGTTGCTACAGTAGTAAACAACTTCCAAGACACAAATATAAAACAAAGTACTGTAGCAAAATAAACACATGGGTTATCTCCCAAGAAGTTCTTTCTTTATAGCCATTAAGATGGGCTCAGTAGTTTTAATGATGCGCTCGCAAGAAATAGTAGTTGAAGCAAAAGAGAGCATCAAGAGGCAAATTCAAAACACATTTAAGTCTAACATGCTTCCTATGCATAGGAATCTTGTAAATAAACAAGTTCATGAAGAGCAAAGTAACAAGCATAGGAAGATAAAACAAGTGTAGCATCAAAAATTTCAGCACATAGAGAGGTGTTTTAGTAACATGAAAATTTCTACAACCATATTTTCCTCTCTCATAATAACTTTCAGTAGCATCATGAGTAAACTCAACAATATAACTATCACATAAAGCATTCTTATCATGAGTCTCATGCATAAAATTATTACTCTCCACATAGGCATAGTCAATTTTATTAGTAATAGCGGGAGCAAATTCAACAAAGTAGCTATCATTATTATTCTCATCAAGTGTAGGAGGCATAGTATAATCACAACAAAATTTACTCTCCATAGTAGGTGGCACCAAAAGACCACTATCATTATAATCATCGAAATAGGAGGCAAAGTATCATCAAAGAAAATTTTCTCCTCAATGCTTGGGGGACTAAAAAGATCATGAAAACCAGCTTCCCCAAGCTTAGAACTTTCTATATTATTATCAACAATGGTGTTCAAAGCGTTCATACTAATATTACTACCAGACATGCAAATAAGATTTCATAGGTTTTTTAATTTTCGCATCAAACAATCCATGTTTTAAATCAGGAAATAGAATAAGAAGCTCATTGTTGTCCATTATGCCAAACTAGTGTAAACAAGAAACAAAAAGATGCAATTGCAGGATCTAAAGGAAATAGCTTCGAGCACACACACAACGGTAACAGGAAAGTACTTTACCTGAGACCGGAGTATGAGAGCCTTTTACCTTTCCTCCCCGACAACGGCGCCAGAAAAGTGCTTGATGTCTACGGGAGCTTCTATTCTTGTAGACGAGTGTTGGGCCTCCAAGAGCGAGAGGTTTGTAGAACGGCGAGCAAGTTTCCCTTAAGTGGATCACCCAAGGTTTATCGAACTCGGGGAGGAAGAGGTCAAAGATATCCCTCTCATGCAACCCTGCAACCACAAAGCAAGAAGTCTCTTGTGTCCCCAACACACCTAATAGGTGCACTAGTTCGGCGAAGAGATAGTGAAATACAGGTGGTATAAATAAGTATGAGCAGTGGCAACGGCACCGGAAAAGTGCTTTGCCCGGGACGAGTAAACAAGCGAGTAGTAACGCAGCGAGTAGTAACGCAGTAAAACGAGTAAACAAGCAGCGATAGCGATATTTAGGAACAAGGACTAGGGATTAGACTTTCACTAGTGGACACTCTCAACATTGATCACATAACAGAATAGATAAATGCATACTCCACACTCTTGTTGGATGATGAACACATTGCGTAGGATTACACGAACCCTCAATGCCGGAGTTAACAAGCTCCACAATAATGCTCATATTTTAGTAACCTTTAGTGTAAGATAGATCAAAAGACTAAACCAAGTACTAGCATAGCATGCACACTCGTCACCTTCATGCATATGTAGGAGGAATAGATCACATCAATATTATCATAGCAATAGTTAACTTCGCAATCTACAAGAGATCATGATCATAGCATAAACCAAGTACTAACACGGTGCACACACTCGTCACCTTTGCACACATGTAGGAGGAATAAAACTACTTTAATAACATTGCTAGAGTAGCACATAGATAAATTGTGATACAAACACATTGCAATCATAAAGAGATATAAATAAGCACCTCACTATGCCATTCAACGGTGAATAAGTATTACGTGAAATATAGCCTAAGAGACCCACACGGTGCACACACTTGTCACCTTTACACACGTGGGACAAGGAGTCTCCGGAGATCACATAAGTAAAACTCACTTGACTAGCATAGTGACATCTAGATTACAAGCATCATCATATGAATCTCAATCATGTAAGGCAGCTCATGAGATTATTGTATTGAAGCACATAGGAGAGAGATGAACCACATAGCTACCGGTACAGCCCCGAGCCTCGATGGAGAACTACTCCCTCCTCATGGGAGCAGCATCGATGATGAAGATGGCGGTGGAGATGGCAGCGGTGTCGATGGAGAAGCCTTCCGGGGGCACTTCCCCGCTCCGGCAGGGTGCCGGAACAGAGACTCCTGTCCCCCAGATCTTGGCTTCGCGATGGCGGCGGCTTTGGAAGGTTTTCCGTATCGTGGTTTTTCGCATCAGGGGTTTCGTGACGGAGGCTTTATATAGGCGAAGAGGCGGCGCAGGAGGGTCGAAGGGGTGGCCACACCATAGGCCGGCGCGGCCGGGGCCCGAGCCGCGCCACCCTATCATCCGGGGGCCCGGTGCCCCCTCCGGTCCTTCCCGGGTGTTCCGGATGCTTCCGGTGAAAATAGGAACCCGGGTCTTGATTTCGTCCAATTCCGAGAATATTTCGTTACTAGGATTTACGAAACCAAAAACAGCGAGAAAACGAGAACCGGCACTTCGGCATCTTGTTAATAGGTTAGTTCCAGAAAATGCACGAATATGACATAAAGTGTGCATAAAACATGTAGGTATCATCAATAATATGGCATAGACCATAAGAAATTATCGATACGTCGGAGACGTATCAGGGTCCACAAGTCACAAGAGGTGTCTCTCCATAAAGAAAATAGCATGTTGGGTGAACAAATTACAGCTGGGCAATTGATAGAATATCGATCGATACATGACAAGATGATTACAACATAATACATAGACCATAATCCAACTGCATCTATGACTAATAATCCACCTGCAGGTTAGCGTCCGCACCCCTTCCAGTATAAAGTAGCAAGCAACAGACTATCGCATTAAGCAATGTGTGTAAAGTAAACAATAGAATTACCCTCGGATAAAACATTGTTGTTTTCTCCCTAGTAGCACCAGCACATCTACAACCTTAGAAGTTATAAAGTCACTCTCCCAGGAAACTAGAGGCATGAACCTACTATCGAGCATAAATACCCCCTCTTGGAGTCACAAGTGTCCACTTGGCCAGAGTTTCTACTAGCAACGGAGAGCATGCAAGATCACAAAAAACATATGACATGAATATATAATCAACCTCAACATAGTATTCAACATTCATCGGATCACAACAAACCAAGGATTACATAAAGATGATCTTGATCATGTAGGGTAGCTCACAAGATCGATACATGAAGCACAGAGTGGAGAACACAGGCATCTAGCTACTGCTATGGACCCATAGTCCAGGGATGAACTACTCACGCATCACTTCGGAGGCGGGCATGGCGATGTAGATGCCTCCGGCGATGATTTCCCCCTCCGGCAAGGTGCCGGGAAGAGCTTCAGAACCCCCAAGATGGGTTCGGTGATGGCGGCCGCAACGGAACTTTTCGTGGATGGAGGCTCGGGTATCCAGGGTTTTCCCAAGAAGATGTATTAATAGGTGGAGGGTTCAGGTCGCTGGGGCACCTGTGGGCCCCACACCTACCCTAGGCGCGGGGCAAGCCTAGGCCGAGCCTAGTGGTTGTGTGGGCGCCCTGGTGTGCCTCTCCGTCCCCCCTTTGGACTCCGTCTTTATTTCGGTAAAATATTGACTTCGGCTTTTGTTTCGTCCAATTCTGAGAATATTTTCGGTACAACTTTTCTGAAATACAAAACAGAAGAAAACAGGGAACTAGCACTGTGGCATCTTGTTAATAGGTTAGTGCCGGAAATCATGTAAAAGTGCAACGAAATGTAAACAAAACATATATGAATTGGTGTAAAACAAGCATGGAGCATCGAAAATTATAGATACATTTGGGACGTATCAGCATCCCTAAGCTCAACTCCTGCTCGTCCTCGAGTAGGTAAATGATAACAAAATAATTTTTGAGGTGACATGAAGCGAACACAATCTTGGTCAAGGATGTAAAGCATTGTGAGTTGGGATCTAAGTACTCTAACATAAGCATGATAGATATAATTCAGTTAAACTTAGCAACTATGTTATAACACGAAGAGTAACTCAAACAAAGGATCATGAATAATAGTGCATTGAAAGCAACTGTGTGTTTATGATCATAGTGTAAACATAATAAAGTAGTACTCAACATGTCCTTATGGAATAGCAAAACATAAATGCAAGGACACCTTCAAAGTTCAAAGGGTGACTAGATACAAGTAATTTCAGAGCAAGCAATAGCACAATCATGAATCAATCAATAATAATTTTGGGACTATATATGCACATTGCACTAAGAATGACAACTATGCTCTCTTAATTGGTGCATAAAGTAGAAGGTGAAGACTCAACATGAAAGTAAAAGAAGATCCTTTGCAGAGGAAAGCATGGATTACCCATGTGCTAGAACTTTTTATTTTGAAAGCAATAGGATTGTTGAAAATATTTATTTTGAGAGGTGCTACTTATGTCAACGGTAGTGATAAATAGTATGGCTTATGCATAATTACTTCCTATAAGTTTGCTTGCCTCATGCATAATATACTAATAGTGCTCACACCTTGTCCTAATTAGCTTGGACTTCCAACGATTTTCATCACATACATATGTTTTAACCAAGTGTCACAAAGGGATACCTCCTTGCCTCATGTACAAAGGTCCTTGGGAGATGGATCTCATTTGATTTCTCAATTTTGATGAATCTCAACTTTTTTGGACATCCATACCGGGAAAGCAAGGACAACAGATATTTGGAATTTTTCCTAGCTGAAACTTCCACCATGTGAACATGGATTTAGTTGGCGGCCCAATGTTCCTCTCTAACAATATGCATACTCAAATCTTTGCAACTCATGGTAAATCTCCCTTACTTCAAGCAAGATGAGCATGCATAGTATTTCACATGATATTCAACAAAGGCATATTGATGGTGTTCCCCATGATAGCATGGTTATCACACAACAAGCAACTTATAAGAATAAAAAATGCATAGGACATAATACTTGCCACAATAGTTTTTAGACTACTTTCCCATGAGCTATAATTTACACAAAACATGTGATTATTTTTGAAGGTTTAAAGGTAGCACACAAGCAATTTACTTTGGAGTGGCGGTGGAATACCACATATAGGTAGATATGGTGGACACAATTGGCAACTTTGGTTTTTGGTGGTTGGATGCACGAGTAGAGCTCATACTCACTACAGATGAAGGCTAGCACAAAAAGACTGGAAGCGATCAACTAAGAGAGCAATAATGGCCATAATCATGCATAGAGACAAAACATTATCAATCAAATCACAAAGTGATATTACAAATAAAAAACTAAATGATCATAGAAGCTTTAGTTGACTGTTTATACTCATAACATGGTATAAGCATGCGCCAAGTTAACCCAATAAAGCATCAAAGGAGAACTATGCTTTTATGATAGAAACAACAGATGATTCTTTTAATGACACATTATGCACTCTCACCCATTTGAAACAAGGCATGCTAAAACAATAAATACTAAGCATATGACAAGAATAACATCCAACATGACATGCCAAAGTCTATGCCACAGTCTAGACAAGCTTCCATTTGCATCACTATAGTCATGAAATATTTTACTCGTATCCAACACCAATCAACTTATTCGAAATAACTCTCATAGATGAAATTCAATATGTACCAGAGAGATAATCATACATAAATAAATAATACTAACGTGCTCTGAACAAAATTCAAGTGAAAGAACAAGAGCTAAACGCAGTACCAGAAAACTAGAACACTCGCAGAACAATAACAGTGAAAACTAGAGTGTTCTATGCAATTAAAAAGGAGCGGGTCTTTCTCCAAAAAAATGTGCCGGGATCCAACATATGCTACAGAAAACAAAACTAAACTAAACTAAACTAAAAACAAAAATAAAGACGCTCCAAGAAAAACACATAGCGTATGAAGCAATAAAAATATAGCGTATAGAGAGATGACATGTTGCTTTGTTGATGAAGAGGAGATGCCTTGGGAATCCCCAAACTTTGACGCTTGTACCTCTTGAATATGCCTTGGGATGCAGGGGCATCCCCAAGCTTGATCTTTTGTCCATTCTACATCCCATCACATCATTCTTCTCTCCCTACACTTAAAAACTTCCTTCATACAAAAACTTCGCACAATTCTTCATTAGCAGCATTAGTACAATCAAAATAAACAAATCCACTTATGTTCAGTACTAACATATATAAAACATCTATTAAAGTATAAGATACTTTAGCAACCTTTCAAATAGTTCTCTAATCAAAAGAACTCAAAAACAAAGAGATTTAAGAGGCGAATGCAAATAATGCTGAAATCTGTCAAAACAGAACAACGGGAAAAAATCGAATTTTTGTAAAATCCTCTGTTGATTATATCGAAAAGTGGTCAACTAACGAAAGTTAGATAATAACCTGGGTCATATGCATAATAAATTACAGCTCAAAATTTTGCTCTGGCTATTTTTTAGAATGTTTATGGTAACATCACTGTTTTCATGACAACAACTTCCCCAAACATTACTTTCTTCCTATTAGAGGCTATTCTTGGCACAAAAATGAAATAAAAATGATAAGTAGAGTTCATTACAATAGTAATAACTTCCAAGACTCAACAAAAAGAAAATTATTATAAATAAACATGGGTTATCTCCCAAGAGTGCTTTTCTTTAATGCCTTTCAGCTAGCCGTAGTAGTTTGAGAAGATGCTCACATAAGAAATATGAATTGAAGTAAAAGAGATCATCAAGAAGAAAATATGAAACACATTTAAGTCTAAGCCACTGCCTATGCATATGAATCTTGTACACAAATAAATTCACAAAGAATAAAGTGACAAGCATAGGAAGATAAAACAAGAGCAACTTCAAAACTTTCAGCATATAGAGAGGTGTTTTAGTAACATGAAAACTTCTACAACCACATTTTCCTATCTCATAATAACTTTCAGTAGCATCATGAATAAACTCAACAATATAACTATCACATAAAACAATCTTATATTGAGCCACATGAATAAAATAATTATTACTCTCCACATAACCATAGTCATCCTCATTATTTGTAGTGGGAGCAAATTCAACAAAATAGCTATCTTTATTATTCTCATCACTATAATCATCAGATATAGGAGACATATTATAATCATAATTAATTTTCTCGACATTAGTAGGTGGACTGAAAATATCATATTCATCATTGTAATCATCATAGCAAATTTTCTCCTCTAAAGTGGGGAAAGTAAAAAGATCATAAAAACTAGCTTCCCCAAGCTTAGACTTTTCCATAGCATTAGCAATAATGGTATTCAAAGAATTCATACTAATCACATTTCCATCGGCATGCAAATAAAGTTCCATAGATTTTTAAATTTTCTCTTTGAACACTTCATGTCCTAACTCGAGATAAATACTATACAGCTCTCTAATTTTGTTGTTCTTTTCCATTAAGCCTAACTAGTGAAAATAAAAATAAAACAAGAAACATCGACATGGAAAGTGCGCATGGAATAAACAGAGCAATAGAAATAACAGCTATAATAGAAACTAATTTTTTGTGTTTTAGATATAAAGACAACTATAAAAGTAAACTAATTTTTTGTGTTTTTGATATAATAAATCAAATAAGAACAAAGTAAAGTAAACTAAGCAAACTATAACAAGATGAGAGACTCCCATTGCAGAAATACTCTTTCTCCCCGGCAACGGCCCCAGAAAAAGTGCTTGATGGTGTGTGCTCGTCGTATGCGAAGACGCTGCTGGGGAACCCCAAGAGGAAGGTGTGATGAGCACAGCAGCAAGTTTTCCCTCCGTAAAAAACCAAGGTTTAATCAACCAGTAGGAGAAAGGCGTGACTTCTGAAGGTATTGTTGGCTGACTAGTGGCAGGGTGCACTACCGGCATCAGCAACAACGTGGAACCTGTACATAACACAACCAAAGTACTTTGCCCCAACTTACAGTGAGGTTGTCAATCTTAGAGAAAGAGATGTTCGCCCCCACAACCAAAGGATTAGACATAATGAATAGAAGGAGATGTTTGCAGAAAGTAAACAGAACATGATTTGAGTTGAATTTATCAAGAAGGAAATAGGACTGGGGTCCACAGGTCACTAGAGGTGTCTCACCATAAAGAAAATAGCATGTTGGGTGAACAAATTATAGCTGAGTAATTGACAGAATATCGATCGATACATGACAAGATGATTACTATGATAATTTGATATTGGGCATTACAATATAATATATAGACCGTAATCCAACTGCGTCTATGACTAATAATCCACGTTCAGGTTAGCGTCCGCACCCCTTCCAGTATAAAGTTGCAAACAACAGACTATCGCATTAAGCAATGTGAGTAAAGTAAACAATAGAATTACCCTCGGATAAAACATTGTTATTTTCTCTCTAGTATCAACAGCACATCTACAACCTTAGAAGTTATAAAGTCACTCTCCCAGGAAACTAGAGGCATGAACCTACTTTCGAGCATAAATACGCCCTCTTGGAGTCACAAGTGTCCACTTGGCCAGAGTTTCTACTAGCAACAGAGAGCATGCAAGATCACAAATAATATATGACATGAATATATAATCAATCTCAACATATTATTCAACATTTATCGGATCCCAGCAAACTAAACATATAGGATTACATAAAGATGATCTTGATCATGTAGGGCAGCTCACAAGATCTATACATGAAGTACAGACTGGAGAAGACAACCATCTAGCTACTGGTATGGACCCATAGTCCAGGGATGAACTACTCACACATCACTTCGGAGGCGGGCATGGCGATGTAGATGCCTCTGGCGATGATTTCCGCTCCGGCAGGGTGCCGGGAAGAGCTTCAGAACCCCCCGAGATGGGTTCGGCGATGGCGGCCGCGATGGAACTTTTCATGGATGGAGGCTCGGGTATCCAGGGTTATCTCGAGAAGATGTATAAATAGGCTTAGGATTCTAGTCTGTGGGATGCCTGTGGTCCCCACACCTACCCTAGGCGCGGGCCAGGCCTAGGCCGCGCCTAGGGGTGATATCGTAGCCCGGGTGCGCCTCTCCATCCCCCCTCTGGACGTCGTCTTCGTTTTGGTAAAATATTGATTTCAGGTTTTGTTTCTTCCAATTCCGAGAATATTTCCTGTACAACTTTTCTGAAATACAAAAACAGCAAAAAACAGGAAACTGGCACTGTGGCATATTGTTAATAGTTTAGTGCCGGAAATCATGTAAAAGTTCAACGAAGTGTAAACAAAACATATGTGAATTGGTGTAAAAGAAGCATGGAGCATCAAAAAATTTAAATATGTTTGAGACGTATCAGTTGGCAAGTGGTATCGGGCTGTGATTGATCTCGTGTCGGCACGCATGGACCTCAATGAGGCCCTCGAAACCTTGCATGAGTCCAACACAGAAGTAATATACGCCTTGGGTTATATCAATGTGCTGCTAATGAGGATCAAGGACCTGCGCGGCCAGCTACCCGTAGAGGAGGATGTTGATGGTACTGTCGAGTAGATGAATTGCTTTTCTTATCAAGACTTCGGTTAGCCACCCCTTTTCTGGAACCTAATGTTCCCTTCTTTATACGTGATGGAAGGGCTCATTGAAGGTCTCATTTTAGTTGCCATGTGTCTTTTCTCGATAGTTATAGACGAATGTGTTGGCCAGTAGTTCCATAATTTAAACATTTACTATGCGCAATGTTTGTTATGTTGAGGTAGAAAGTTTTAAAAAATTATGTGCATTGTTGGAGTAAAGTTTGAAACACAGGATCTGCAGCATAT
Organism: Lolium rigidum; assembly: GCF_022539505.1. NCBI lineage: Eukaryota > Viridiplantae > Streptophyta > Magnoliopsida > Poales > Poaceae > Lolium > Lolium rigidum. Next base: position 186,209,722 of record NC_061512.1, on the reverse strand, counting down.
ATATAAAAGAACACCCAGTTCATTCGGATACCAAGTAATAGGTGATAGGCCTTTATCGGCCATTGAACACAAAAGTACATTCACTTTCTTCAGACAACAATCCCAACCCTGCCCAAGCAAAAGGTGACCCGTATTTCGCCGTAGTTCATTTGGGTCCAAGAATGAGGTGCCCGAGGCTAGAGGTGCCTAAATCAGCCATACTAATTTAGCAAAATAGGCCTTTGTTGTCTTCTATCCTGAAATTTGGAAACCAGATTTTTTTGTAGGTTCGGGCCACCAAGATGGGATATTTATTTCATCCCAGTCTGTTTGACATGTGTAAACTGACATATGGGATCCACCTTGGCGACAAGACGGGTGGTCTAGCTCTGAAATGCGGGGCCACGCGTTCAGAATTGACACATCTCCATGTGGGCCCGATGGGAATGGCACTTGGGACCCATGTAGGCCCGACAAATTATGTAGGCCCAGCAAGCTTTGACATGCAGTCCCACCAAGCTCTTACATACCAGGCCCACCAACCTCTAACATGCGGGCCCAACGAGTCTAACATGTCGGGCCTACCAAAGCTCTAACATGTGGGGCCATGCCACATCTCCATGTGGGCCCGGCGGGGATGGCTCCTGGGACTCACGTAGGCCCAACATATTATGTAGGCCCACCAAGCTCTGACCTGCGGGGCCATGCGTCCAGAATTGACGGCAGGCAGACAATTATGATTGCACGTGCAGAAAACAAATTGGCCTTGGGCCTTTAGTTAGCCAATCTGGCCCAAGGAAACCTCGACTTGTAGCTGACATGTGGGACACCTAGTGAATCCTGTAGGTCCCACTGCTACATGTGGGCCCGACGGGAACGAATCATGGGACCCCCCAAGCTCTGACATGCGGGCCCCACAAGGTCTGACACGTTGGGTCCATACTCTGACAGGTTGGCCCCACCAAACTCTAGCGTGCGGGACCCACCAGGTTCTGACACGCGGGTCCCATAGATCTCTGGCATGCCGGACCCACCAAAACTCTCACGCAAGGGTCCCACCAGGCTCTGACCTACGGGGCTTTGCGTCCAGAATTGACGGCAGGTGGACACTTCTGATCGCACGTGCGCCAAACAAATTGGCATGGGAACTGACATGTGGAGCTCTCATGTTGGTCGTACTGACAGGTCTGGTCCACTTCGCATGCCTGGAGGCTGTCGGAACGGGCGGGCCCACGCAGGAGGGTCGTGTCGGTACCTAACATGGAGCCCGAGTGCTGTAGGCCAGGTACATGTGTGCAGACAGTGGATGTCTCCCCTTACAAATATGGGTCCCAGTGATGCAGGCCTTGGACTGTTGTGCGGGCAGACAGAAAAGTACGTGAGCAGAAGCGTGCAGAGTGTGGGTCAGGTGTGTCCACCGGCCCAAAGCCCAGTTCTTGTGATGACCCCCCTGCCGACTCCGCAGTTCGGGCCGCCCACCTCCCGCGGCGCTCATTTCTGCACAATCGTTGACGTTTAGAGCTCGCCCGTCACTATATTTTGGGGCCGAGCGGCCCAAAACGCCACCTGCGACCCGAAAATGTCGTACCGTCATAGAAAAAGACAATCGCTGACGGATTTCTCAAACGTCAGCCCCATACCGTCATCGAAGCCCCAATTGTTTGGAGTGGCACTGACAGGAACTGGTGCAGCATCCACAAGACCAACAACATCACCGCCGCCACCAACCGAACTAATAGGGGAACGCACGCTTATTCCCCAACAATATAACTAACATCTACCACTATAGATCTAAAAATACATCTATGCATGTGGATCAACAACGAGATCGATGGGTACCATGATGGTGAGCGGGTAGGTGTACATTGCCGACCCGAATATGACGCAGAGGATGTCGTAGAACACCTAGAGCATGCAGTTGACCAGTGTCGCTAGGTACGGGTCCGACTTGAACTCCTCCACGTCCTTGTTCTTTATGATCCGCCAGAACGTCGGCATGCACATTTACAAACAAAAAAGCAAGCGCCCCCTCATCATAATCAAACCCTAATTACCAACCACCTTCCATAGAGAGTAGACTAGACTAGCGGACGAGGGGGATGGCGGCGGCGGCTTACACAGGGGAGAGGAAGAGGCCGAAGGAGATGACATTGCCGACGACGTTGCGGGCCGCGTCCGGGGAAATCATCTTGCTCGCCGCGAGCGGGTGGGGAACACACGAGTTGGGACTTGGGATTGGTTTGGATTGGACGGCGCACGCGGCGAAAGGGAGGGAGAGAGAGCCAAAGCAATTGAGATTTGGGAGTCGGTTGAGGTCGAGGGATTAGCTTATATAGATAGACGCGGCGGGGGCGCGGTGTTTATCCGGTCTCGTGTTAGATCCTATGATTTGGTTAGTTAGCCTACGAGAACAAGTAACAAGTTTTGTACTATGCATCCAGTTCGTTGCTATCTCTATCTTTATCTACATGGATATTAACACGCACTATTCTTGAGAGTCAAGACACCGTTTTGCTTTAAAGAGCAAAAGATAATTACTAATGCACCGTTGAGTACACAGATTCTTTTCCTGTTCGTACTGGAGTATAGTAAGGAAAAACTGCTTGACCGAATCAAGGTCAAGATAACTAGTGTGATTCCTACACTGGGAGAATCGTGGATATGTAGGGAATAGAGAAATTCCACCCGCCTAAGTAAAGAACTGTTACAAATAAAGAGGAAACTAATAAGGATAAGTAAGAAACAAGAAAAAAGAAACCATATTTGATACCGGAATATTCGGTTTGATAACCTGCAACTAATTCCCCCTCTGGGTAATCTTTCACATTCGGCCAAAGAAGAAATTCGAAAAACTAGAAAGCCTATAGGCTGACGCCAAAGATTCCATCCAAAAAAACCATATTTTGGCTGTGCTTCAACTATATCAACTGTACTTGAACTGTTAGATAATCATAGTCGATAATAACATCACAGCTCCCACCGCTATTGCAAAACTGTGTATAAAACGTTAGCTCCATACGGTTCCTCTATAATAAGAAAAAAAGGATTGTTTCAGTATTATCCCCCTGGGCGTAGATTGAATTACGTAAGATAAAGAAATAGATTGGAAAGTCCTAAATTAGACCAATTCAATTCAGTCTGCTAGAATAAGAAAAAAGTTCTTCCGAATTGATCTTATCCTTTACAATGATAATTTATCTTTGTTCAGTAATAACTTAATCTTGCAATAAAACACTCTTGCTTGGAAGGTATGGTAAAGGTAAACAGTTTCTATTTTTTGAGATAAAAAAGAGAGTGCTAAAGGAGTCATTCAGAAGTGAGTGAAGGGGCAAAAAAGCTCATTTCTTTCATTCAGGAATGGACACTGGACCAGAATGAAATGTGGTAATATCGGGATTGGCAGATTTGTTATATTGAAATAAGCCTCAACTCAACACGACTAGTGAATTCAAATTAGAGTCACTTGCGGATTTCTTCAAATTGTTGTAGTAAAGACCCCGACCTATAAATATTCACAACCCGGCTCATACGGGCGGACAATATTCACCCATAGCCCCGTTGCGGTCCATATTAGTGACTTCAAAAAAGTAGAAGCTTATAGAAAATAAAATAAAATATTGAGAATTGATTTTGTACACACACGCATGGGTGTCAGTGATTTCTTCATCGCTGGTTTATTCCTCGAGATTCCCGCTCGTAGTGGTAGATGGAAAAATAGATCTCTCTATCTCTCTCCTCCTTTTATCATAATTTCAATGCAGCATTTTTTTTTGTTGCAAAAATGGACATCTTCAGTAACTTTTCTAGAAGACTTTTTGTTTTGTAATATTTGACTCTCGCATTTGTTGGGTTATCATGCGTTTAAATCCACCACCAGATGTTATCTTCCCAGCAACTTGTCATTGTGCATGAGAAAAAATCAAGAAGTTTTTTACATTTGAGGAGCCAAGATTAATTTAGGCTTTGGGGTCGATTGGACAAAACTTACCCTTCCATAAAAAAAAATTCTAGGGGGGGGGGGGCAAGACAGGAAACAAAATGCCAGCATATATATTATATATGTCTTGGTGAGCCTTTTCTTTTGGATGTTTTTTATCTTTACCTAGGCGTTAATACTTCATTACTAAATGTGTTGTCCTTCCCTTGGACGGAGGCAAAGTTTCCGAAACATATATACAGCATGTAGACTTAGCTAAAAGGGCCAGGTAGGCAAGTCACAGACAAAACAGACTAGAGTAATTCCGATCACACAAGTACCCCCGACGCAGCATGCAAGCCCTGATGAGCATCGAGGACGACCATTCACCTCTGCAACAGTGCATGCAACTGATAAGTAATTAAGCTCCCGACATGATATGGCTAGCGAGATGAAGATGAGACATGCATCGACGATGCACAGAGGATCCACGCACACACGTACACTTGCATATACTACTGTGCAGCGGCCGGGGGCCAGGCCGGCCCTGTTCACAGATCAGTGACGGTGGACTATGCCAGTAAAGGGGCAGCAAGAACAGATGGGAAGGTTGGAAGAATTTAACTCCCCGCGGCCATGGTCTTTTCAGCAGCTCCATGGCCTCTCTCTTTCCGATGGAGGAAGGAGGGCCGAGGGCGTAGGGTAGGAGGAGGAAGCCAACAAGCAAAGAATGTCATCGTCTCATTCCCATCCCCTACTCCTTCTAGCGCGCCCGCCAATCCGCACCCTCCGCGTGGCTTGGCAGGACACGACCGGGCTTTCCGACGTATCTGAAGAAGACCAAGCCCTCGACGCCATAGTAGCTACTGCTAGGCGTAGCTAGCTAGATAGGGCTAAGCTTGGACACTTTGTGGCACATGCGCGAGGTATTGCGCTTTGGCCTTTCCTCCCTGATGGTGTGCAGCAGAAGATCACCGGCATTATTTGATACTACGATACTGCAGTGGTACTGCTAGTGTGTCAACAAAAATTGACGTAAAGTGAGACCAAAGCTAGGTTGCTAAGTTATTCCTCAAACGACACCTTTTCCCTTTTCGTAAAGAACAAAAGATTCGTCCCGTCGATCGATTGACGATAACATCACACGGGGAAAGTCAACAGTGAAGACCAATTGAACTCTAGCATATGCTCTCCTCCTACTAATGGCCAATTGACAGCTGATGAAAACTCCAGCCGCAAACCCTAGCATAGGCGGCTGGCGGTCGGCAACGGTGTTCGCCGGCGATCAGATGGGTGGCTGGCTGTGACCTTTGTGCGTGGGCTATGGTTTGGGGTCGTCAAGAGGGAAATAAGAGCATCTCCAGTCACGTTCCCGAAACAGCGCCGGATCGAGCGTTTGGGGGACGTGTTTTGTTCGTGCCGCGTTTGGGGGACATCGCTCCCCAGCCGCATCCCCAAAACAAAATTTCAGAAATTTCAAACTTGAGCGAGATTCGATTAAATTCATCCAAACTTGCTATATATTACATAGATTCGAACGAGATTCGATTAAATTAAACTAAACCCTAATCTAGAAGTACTTGCGGCGACCGGAGGCGTCGTAGTACTGGTGGAAGTTGTACATGTCGTCGGTGACGACGTCCTGCTTGACGCGCTCGCCGGGCTCGTCGACGGGCTCGTCCTTCACCGGGCCGCTTGGTCCTGCCTTGCCGTCGTCGGTGAGGTCCACGAGCGGCTTGCCGGTGTCGCAGATGGACATGATGATCGCCGTGTCGAGGTCGCCCCTCCAGGCGTCCTTGTCGTTTAGCGAAGCCAAGCACGCCGCTCACAGCCCTGGGCAGTACTCCGCCAGCAGCGCCGCCTTCACCGCTTCCTCGTCGTCCCGCTCCTCCTTCGTCGTGCCTTTGCTACTGCCGGCTCCCGCTGCCGCCGCGCCTCGGATTTACGGGTGTCGCTGGCTCCTCCTTCACCACGCGCTTGGGGATGGTGTACGGCGCGGAGCGGTGCGACGATGACGGCGTCGATCGGGCCGGCCCTAACGAGGAAGAGTTGGAGGAGGAGTATGTCCTACTCGGCTGCCAGCGTGCCGCGGGAGACGGTGGCGGTGAGGACGGCGCCTCCAACCTTGGAGCGCCGTTGTGGATGCCGTCGATGACGTTCTCCAGGGTGCGCCCCGGAGCGCCCCAGAACAGGAGGCGTCCGTCCCTGTTCCAGTTGTTCGACCCGCTGACAAGGCCGATGGTGTTGTGCATCTCCATGTCGTATTGCGCCTGGAAGTAGGCGATCCACCAGGCGTCATTGCCAGTCGGATCGGCCCGCTCTTCTGCGTCGAGTGCAGACCGTCGGGCCCTAATGGCGTCCCTCCAGCGCTCCGTACCCGGCGACAGCGGCAGCGGGCCGCCTATGCCGTTCACGGCCATCTTCCAGCCGCCGCTGCTTGGCAGGCGCATGTCCGGCGGGACAGAATATCCCGCGCGGTACAGCGCCCACGCCTCCTTCACGGTGAGGCTATCGCGGCCGAAGCCGTTCGCCGTGGCGATCTTGCGGGAGGACGACGACATTGGTTGGAGCGGCGAGGAGAAGATTTGGGGGCGGCGAGAGATTGGGATGAACCGCAGGGCCTCTTAATATACAGCGGCGGTAGGCGAAGCGGCAGCGGGTCGTTGGATGCAATAACGCCGGCGCGGACGGCCACGCGGCCATGCACGACGAGACGCGTCCCTGCGTCGCCTGGGAAAACTTGGACACCATTAACGTCGCTTGACCAAAGGTAGGCGACGGGGTTTTAGGCTTCCGAGCCGCTAACGCGTCGGTCCCGCCACGCCTCGCCTCGTTTTTCGTTGGGTCAGCGTGTCCGGAGCGTCCCCTGTGGGGCGGGGACGGGTTCGGGGCGCCGGACACCGTATCGGGCCGTGCCGGATAAAAAGCGGCTTTGGGGAACACGGCTGAAAACGTTTTTTTTGTCCGGCGCGCCTCAAATCCATTTCGGGACGGTTTTGGAGCGACTGGAGATGCTCTAAAGGACGAAAAGCTTGGGCTTGGGCTGGAACAGTAACAGCTGCATCCATCCACAGTAAAATAACGTTGCCCAAGGTCTGAAGGAAGCCACAGAGTTTTAGAGAGAGAGATAAACGGGAGGGAGGGAGGAGGAACGAGAGGGCATTGAAGCCGCTGTCAGCCACCCGCACAGAGTATTCTACTGCTTTCCTCGACTACGACTCCTCTTTGTCAGAGAGATTGCGAGGGGAGATTGATGAGAGCGGACAGAGACATTGTGCTAGAGAGAGAGAGAGGAGCGACCGACTGACTGACGGGCGAGAGGCAGCAGCAGGGGAGTAAAAGAGCAACATCCATCCCTGATATAAATACAGAGCGTGGGCGGTCAGAGAGTGAGCGCAGGTCATGATTTTGTAATCGATTGCTTTATGATTGAGAGCCCTGCCCCTGACTGCCACCGCTAGCCCAGCCAGCCTAGCTACCGCCAGCCTCCTTCCTTCTCTCTCTTTTGTTTTGACGCTGACACAAAAAGGGGTCATGATGGCCTTATGATGGAGCTGCATGCGCTATGACCACCTCTTTTCTCTTCCTGCGCCATGGCCATGGCTTTCTCTCTCTACTACTACTCGCGCTACTCGACCTTGTTTACTTTTCTTCTTATCGTATCATCACACGCACCGTTCTTGTTGGTCTTTTAGAAAGGACGGATCACGGCTGTGGGGCCCGTTTGCCAGTCCGATGTTTGTGAAACCCCTGCTGGTTTTTCTAGGGCAGGATGGGCCGCATGCTAGTGCTGCTTGCTCCCTTTCGTGATAACCCAGCCCGAGATCTGCAGGTTTTGGCCCATGGAGGTAGAACCGATCAAAACCATACAATTTACTTCCTCCGTTCAAAATTAAGTGTCTTTAATTTTTCTAGATACGGATGTATCGACAACTAAAATCAGATACATTCGTATCTAAGCAAAACTAAGACACTCATTTTAGAACGGAGAGAGTAGTTCCATCCAGCATAATAGATGCCCTTTTAAGCACTGGCGGAGCTCCTTTAGGGCCAAACTGGGCCATGGCCCGCCCATGTTTTTTGCACAAAAAAAGTTAACCCGTATGCATCTAATGATCTAAGCCTAAGACCCAGCCCACCAGCACAAGCACGCATTGTTTCCGTCAGCTCGCTGTACACTGCCTTTTCCTGTCACTCTTTTCGTTCCTCTCTCTCTCAGATAGGAGAGAAGCAATGGCGTGCGTCGCTACTCGCTAGGTCTAGCGATTAGGATTTGGGGTCAAGCAGAGGAGGCACATCAGCGACGCGCCGTCGCCAGTAGCCGGGGGATCGGCCAGCCGGCCAGGGAGTCGTCGCATCCCGCAGGCACGGCTGCACCGCATGGGCACGGGTCCGGCAGCCGACGGTGCGACCCAGTGGCTACTGTCCCCTTCTCTCATGTAGTTCCCCAGCCAAGATAATGTTCTCTCTTTCCCCAAATTCTTATTTCGTAATTTATAGCATATACTTCATTGAATTGAGAATTTGTTATTCAATTTTGCAAATTGCAACAGCCAATAGCAATGAGAAAGGCCCCTCAGAGAAAAAAAAATGATTGTCTTGAAAAGAAAAAGAGATGAGACAAGTAAAATTGAAAATCCTTTAGCAGCGACAAATGATTCTTTGCCCTTGCTTCAATTGGAACAGCAGCAACATAACCATGACGAAGGATTTCAGACAAATGAACCGGTCACTTTGTAGCCAATGGGAACAGAAGGATTTGATCAATGCTAATTTCTAGTGAAGTGGTGTGTTTGAGAACAATTATTTTAAGTTTCTTTTCGCTTGGCCCGCCCAAGAATTTTTTTCAAGCTCCGCCACTGCTTTTAAGGTAAAAAAAATGTCACATGCATGGAATCAGCCAGCTATGGCTACAACCGGTTTGACTTTTAAATGTATGGGTGCTCTCTAGGTCACTGTTGGAAAAAAAAACCCGACTATAACAAGTTTTTTCTATATATGTAGCATTTTTAGGAATGCCGCGTCGTTTTCCAACATTTCTCTAAGAATCTGTAGAAACTTGCGGCGTGTAGCAAAAAAAACTTTTGCGACAATTCTAGCATGCCCATGTAGCAAAAGAAAATACCATATGTACCAAATCCGCATTTGTTTGGAGCAAAATGAAAGGATCGTGTGACAGTATGCAACCTAAAAACCCAATACATTCAACATATTTTTCTAACTCATGGAACATATACTCAACATTGCATCAAAATCACTCTACCACACACATAAATCTTTCTAGCATTTTACCCGTGCTTAAACAACAAAAAGTGATGCACACATGTAGCAAATCGCGACACCGTATGTAGTATTTAAAAATTCCACATCAATTTGACCTTCAGAGTCGGCAGTGTAGGCATGGCCATGGCTGATTCAAGCTCGCTCGCAATGAATCTGCCACATCGAAGGTCGCCACGAAGAGCTATCGGACTCCCACCTACTTCTGGAGGTCGGGAAAACTGGTTGAGGGTGCGGGGAAAGGGGGGTACGTGAGACCAGAGCGGGCACCACCACCACCGGTGTGGCAGGCGGTGGTGGATGGTGGGCGCTTGTCGCTCACGGTGGTGAGCGGTGGGCAGTGGGCGTCTACCGCAGACGTGGTCTGACTGCTTCAACGCGAATAGGAAGCGCAAACGCCTACATGGAGACATGGACGCATCTTGCCTAGCATCGGAAACCGACTCTATGATATCTTAGCGGCGGGTTGCTTGTGATCAGATGGGCGAGAAAGTTGGATATCATGGAGGCTAACGTGGTGGTGGCCGGAGCTGGGTGGATGCAAAGGCTACGTTCCGCATCGCTTGGTGGGAGGAGGAGAAGGCACGAAGAAGGGAAAGAGACGCGTAGGTCAAGGGACGTAGCGAACGAGGAGTGCATGTGGTCGAACCGGCTGATGGATCACAAATAGAGTTTTGCTTGTTTTGTTCGTAACATGTGTTGTTTTCTCGATTCCGGTAAAGTCTTGTCGATCTGTGGTGCAAACTCACAAATAATTTTTTAAAATAATGATCTAAATTAGTTGCCACTGATTCAGTGAAGCTAGACATATTTAGGCAACATTTTTACTTAAATTTGCATCAATTAATTTGGCCCGGACGGAGTACTGCAAATATTTGACCAAATATTTGACCATTCTCAGTTTCCATGTGAACTGTCGAGGCTAAATATTAAATCTCCCTAGTGGTAGAATTTCTGTTAACATCCAGTCATCCACACCCAAGAATGGGCCGTCCAGCGTATTACATATGCGTAGATCTAAAGTGTCAAGTTGTGCCATGTAACTGAGAACTGAAAATTATAACTGTTAGTAATTACCGGGTGAGTAATCAAAGCAAAGTCAGAGACCTAGCAAGCACGCTGGTCACAAGATCTAGCCTCAACAACCACTAAAAACTGTACTTACTATATACTGCAGATGGTGCCATTTGACCGCTAGTGCGTACGTACAACGGCTTCCTCTTGGAGAGGGGAGGGGCCAGCGCACAGTCACACACTGTGCCCACACGTAAGTAACACCCAGCGCCCCTCATGCATGTAGATGTAGAGTACTACACCAGATGGCACTATGCATATCCCGGCAACTGAGATATAACGTCACCCCATTTCAGAAATCAAAATTATCTGAATCGGTCCGTTTTGCGGTGGGTCGTGAATAGATCAATGGCATGTCCATTTATGTGTGGCAGTGCACTCAACGACAGCCATCGCAAGAACACATAGGAGTCAAAAACATAATTTACATTACTAGGCCCCAAAAGTCCACATTACAAGTTTAAAAATAAAAATAAAAAGATGGATAACGGTCGCGGAGGTGGTGCTGCTGGCAGGTCCTAGTTCTCCTCGTCGATAACAATGAGAACCTGCGGCGGCGGCCAGACATTGGCTGCCGGAGGAGGAGGCGACGGCTCCTCTCGAGCTAGCGGCCACAGGCATTGGAGCCACCCGCCTAGTGGTCATTGCAGCCGGGGCAAAACCAGGGGTCTCCCTCCGCCATTGGAACTAGCGACAAGCTTCGGAGGTTTTGGACTAGCGTTTGGAGAAGCTTCGGAGGCAGTGGATTGGCGAGAGTGAAGGATGGGGCATCAAAAACAACAGGTCCCCATTAGAAGGACACATCGATGGATGAGACAAGTGAACCCGCGTCTATTCCCATCACACGGTCACTGACACACGGGACCGGGAAGACTAAGGGGGCACGCACGCGGGCGCGCGATGTCCGCGGCCACCGCAAAGCCATCCCAAATTTAGACTGAAAATAGGGGTCAAACAGATAAAATCGATCACGCGTTCCATTTCCGGATCTCTGCAGTTAGACCTCGCCATTAGATCCCGTGAACAAAAACGGGCAAAATATACCCGTTTACAGACCTCCGTTAAAGATGGCCTAAACAATGAGAAATCTCAGCGCGCGCACATGTACACCAGACGATTGATGGGGTTTTGGCCGGTGGCGCAACTACGCTGCTAGACAGTGGTCACTACGTAGCAGCGTCTTTCTGTCCGTCTGTCAAGCTACACGCACCTGCACGAACAGTTTGAGGCATAAATGTCACGTATAATTGGGTGTTGATTGGTTTATTCGGCCCATCACCGTATGCATAATGCCATCGCGTTCTTGTCTTTTCTTTTTGCCCGCTCGGGTATGCTGGGGAAGAAGTGAGATCGAAGCTAGGGGACCACCCGTACGTGACTCGCGAGCTGCAGAAGACTGATGAGGCGCGTTTCAGGAGAGGGATGGCCAGCAAATCGTCGATTGCATATGCTACGAGTTGTTTGAGAACGTACTACTGAATTTAAAAAGAACGTCGATACGATACACCATCAAATCATACACTACTCAGTGCACCGTGCACGCCTTGATCTGGTGTGAGGAGAGCGGGAGGTGAAATATATTGGCCTTGGTTTTCCATTGCCATACTGCTGGAAACAACTGAAAACAGCCCACGAGCGCATCCTGTAGGCCGGCCACGAGATAAGACAGACCGGCTTTAACAGTCTCTCACAACGGCCCATCAATCAGGCTACCACTACCAGGACCTTCGCTCGGTGAGGCTGGGCTGACACGGGCCGATTTGTCTACTCACTGAGAAATTAAGGGGGCATTTTACTAGAAAATATCACATGGTTAAATGGACATCTATTTGTAGGGCTAAAGAGAAAGGGGGATGGGCATTGAAAATCTAGACAAAATGAGTTACAAGTTTATTGTGTAAATGGTGGTGGAAATTAGAAAATGGTGAGGATTGGTGGCAAAAGTTAATTCAGGCTAAGTATGTTCATCATAGGCCCATTGCTTTTGTTTGAACATAGACATTTTGACTCTTCATGCTGGTATAATCTTTTGCAAGTTCAAAAAAATATTTGGACAATAGAAGTATGAGGATTTGATCAGGTGAAGAAACAAGTTTCTGGGATGATGCTTGGTGCATTACATATCCCATGAAAATTGCTTTTCAAGATTTATCTGAAATTTGCAATGAACTAAGAATTTATGTAAGAGAGCCTGCGAGAAGAAACTAGATTTCTCATATAGGAGGTGGCTAGATGCTGATGAACAGGAGCACCAGAGGAGAATGAGAGTTTCATTTTAATCGGTCCTCTGGATGAGGGCAGAATTTAAAAATCCATTGTCTTTTTATGAATAGAAGCTTAAAATATCTATGGAAAGCAAAAAATGGCTCCAAAAATAAAATAAAAATGGATGTGGATCATTTGGCACAATGTGCCACTGAAGATAATATACTGAAAAGATGGTGGCAAGGTGATTTTGAACGTAGATTTTCTGATGATTTGGAGAGTATCCCCCTTCTTTTTTCTCTCTTGCTCTGCTGCCATAGTATGTGGAGGTTATTAGTTTGGCTATAGGGGCAAGTGATAGGCCTAGGAATTTTATTCAATATTTTTGTTAGATTGCTAAAAAAATCCTAGGGGAACAAATCTGCATGTGGTTTATCTTGCAACATTTTGTTGGGAAATATAGAAACAAAGGAATAGAGATTGCTTTGAACTCAAATGGATTAGTTCCCCCGGAGATATTGTTTTCTATGCCTACGTCTTTTTAAGGTATTTGGCGGGACTTAAATTTGGTAATATTAAAATTGACATTTTCGCAGATGTTGATTGATACTTTACAAAATGTGGCTTTATCTCTTCAAGCTTCGGCGTCTAGAAAGAGGTCCCTGCAGGCTGCACATCAAGGATGACCCGGAAGCTTCAAAAGATGAAGAGACGTGACTAGGGAATTTTTTGAGGAAAAATAAAAAAATGGATGTTTCTGGCTCTCTTTGTCTAGAAAGTTTATTGTTAATTTGTAAATTTCTCCTTTAACATTACAATGTTGGTTTTATCTGTGGACCTGCAGTAGGCCTGTTATAGTGCTATAAACTTGATATATTTTAGTGGTTCTCCTGTTCTTTGTATCCGGAGGACTGGTAGCAAGGACGAAGATAGTAGGGGGCACGCTGGGGCCATGGCCTCCTATGGTAAAAAAAAATCCTAAAACATCCTTTAAAATTTGCATATTTTGGCCCCAAACTCGGTAAAAATTTAGCTATATGGCCCCTAAACTCGCTCCATCCCTCGACTGGTAGATGACTACTTCTTTTATTTCATTTTTGTTTCTGGTTTGTTGGAATCTTGGATCTCTCTCGTTTCGGTTATCTCAGGATAGTGGATTCCGGAGCCATGTGGCTCCATACGGAAAAAAAAAATCAGCGTACCGAGGGAATTTGGAGTACATTTGTTTCTTATGTTTGCGCTTGTAGATTCATTCAGATCTAGGAGGACGAAAACATGTTTCGAGGATTCTTTCAGATCCAGGAGGGCCCGTATCCGTTGTTTGTCTTTGATCGTGGTGGTGGCGTCTCACTTGTCTGATGGAGGTGACTGTCATCTTTGTCATGTTCGGCCTTTCTCCTGATCCTCTTCTCCGGCCGACTATCTGATTTTCGGATGGTGGCCACCGTTGTCTTCTTTTTTAAACATAAGGCCTTAGCCCTGCGTTAAATTAATAACGCCACAACGGCAGATACAACGTGCATATTACAAACAGCTTACAGCAGGTAGCACAAGAAAGCTAAGGATACACAAAAACACACAGCTTGAGCCACCTAGCACTATCCGACGCTGAGAGAGACCTTAGGGCTGCGTGGTCAAGAGAGAAGCAACCGGGGACGAGTCGTCGGCTACACCAACAAGCAACAGGCTCAAAGCTTCATCGACTTCACCTCCGGAAAGGACCCCTGTCCCTCGCCCTGGATCGAAAGGACGCCGTACCGTCGGGAGGCAAAGAAGTTCCCCCAAGAACACAATGAAGCAGGGAGCAAAGCAACCTAGGGCAGCCATCTGAGATGCCAGGGGGCTACGCCGAGAACACCACAACCAAAGGCACCACCGAAGCACCAGACGAAGCTGTCGGACGAAGACGCACCAACGAGAAGCGACCGGAGTCGCCAAGGCCACCTCCTAGTGTCACTGTTCGACCAACACCGCTGCAGGACCCCAGACGACGCCTTCAGGAAGGAGAGCGACATCGCAACGCCGCCCCAGTCATAACGGGGAACCAGGGGATTTCGCCCCATCAGAGGCGTGGTGGTGCGGAGAAGCAGGTACCTCAACCAGGCCTTCAGGAAGGGAAACGGCGCTGGCAGCATCTTCCTCGTCGTGGCCAGCAACGACCAAGGGTTTCCCCCGATACCATGTCCCCAACACCAACCCGCCTGCCCATCCACAGGATCCGGCGAGCAAGGCTGCCAAGCCCGAGATCGAGCAGGGGGTGAACAGATCAAGCAAGGAGAAGACTTCACCTTGGGATCTGGAGCCGGGGCCGGCGAGCAGCCCCCGCGCCGCCGCGACCTTCAACCGCCGCCTCCGCGCCGCCCGCACGGCCGGGAGGAGGAAGATACCACGCCACGGCTGCCGCCCGCCGCAGGGCCGACACCGTCCATGCCACCCGGGGCCGCCGCCCCGGAGAGCCTGGTCCCAACCAGGGCAGCCACCCACAGCGCCCCACCGCCTCCCACCACCACCCAACGCCGGCGAGGCCGAGCTGGAAAGGGGCACGGCGAGCGGAGAGCCGCCGGACAGCACCGGAGAGGACCAACCCCCCGCGGCCGCCTGCCTCAATACAACCACGGAGAGGTTCCGCGCGCGGATCCCCGCCGCCCCCATCCTAGGCGCTGCTGCTCTTCGCCAGCAGCCGCCTCAGGGGATGGCGAGGGAGGGGGGAGCAAGGCGGGGAGGCGGCGGTGGCGGGAGGTTAGGGTTTCGCCCCTCCTGTCGCCTTAGAGGAGACGACGCGAGGGGGGAGTTTTTTCGCCACCGTTGTCTTCTGGCATAGCCCAATGACTTCTCCGACGAGGATTCAAAGTTTTACTGTCTGCCGTGGTATTGCTGACTTCCAGTCGTGGCAATGAGCATAGCTCACAACGTGCACCTGTTTGTTATTTCTGTTTTCTTCTGGAACTGCATTGTGTGTTCAAGATTTCTAATCACTTATGTCCGACGTGCGGGCCAGACAACACTGATCCGTTGGATCGGTCTTGGTGCCAACAGGTTTTGCGCGCCAGCGTTTGACTCTCGCTCCCGATCACTCGACCACCGCCCGAGAGATCGATGGTACTCGACGCCCCGGACGGCGCCGCGCACACCAACGGCGAGGCCTCCTCTTCCTCCTCCCACTCGACATCCGGCGAGGAGCATCCTCTCCCGGCCGTGCTCGGCGGATTCGTCAACGGCGATCAGCCGCTGCCGCGGCGCCTCCTGGACTATGCCACGCGCGGCGGTGCGACGACATGGTGTCCGCGCCAGACGACCGAGAACGCCGCGCGCCGCCTGGTGGCCTGGACAAAGGAAGGCGGCGCCGTCCACGCGCTCCTCGTCGTATCGGTGAGCCTCCGATTTCCCTCTGGGCTTTGGCTCCGACTCGAATTCATCAGCCTAACGGACTCTTGATTTGGATCATGATCCCAACAACTAAAACATCATTCGCCCCTTGCAGGTTGGATCCGTGACGTCCTTAGCGCTGGCTGTGCTTCTCTTCTTCACGTTCTTCCTGGTGGCGGCGGCGACGGCGGGCATCGTCATTTCGATCCTCATGTCCCTGGGTGCAGCCGGAGGGTTCCTGGCCGTCATGTTCACTTTCGTGGCAGCGATGTACGTCGGGCTACTGTCGGTTGCCGTCGTTGTTATTTCAGCAACTACCGTGGCGACTGTCATTGGCATCACCCTTGCCACTGGTACGTCGTCTCATCTTCTTCCCACAAACAAATCCCACTCTTGCTTGCCATACTTTCTGAACGTGATGGTGTTTGAATGAAACCACACCATTCCCTTTGGAAGTATCACTTCCTGCATCATGTTAATCAAGCTTATTTCAACAATTAACTGGTCTGACTATGCCTCGTTGCAGGTTGGGCTGCGTTCTTCTGGATTCTTTGCTTTTCTGCTAAGAAATGCATGGACCTTTCTAAGCTCTGAGAGATCAACTGGCACCACAAGATGTGCGATCGATCTGGTCGAGCAAATTTCGTTTGCTTTCTAGGTACATGATCTACGGCTATCAGTATAGATAAATCATTGCAAGGATGTGCGCCATGTGAATCCAGTCTTGTAGCTAGCTCTGTGAACAATATCATACTCTTTTCTACAACAGCAGAAAATCAGGTAAAGTTCACCATAGCTAGTCTGGAACCGATCGAGGCCGGGGCTGCTTCTAAACCGGATTAAATTTCAGTTGTGCTACCAGGTTCTCTCATCGCAGAACTGCAAGCCTGCCTATATCTGTTTGTTACATTGTAATGGACAATCATTTACTTCCATGGACAACAGCGAGGAAGTAAAACCTATATGTGTCATTGCATTTTTTGCACAATTGCACGGCTATAGATGTGATTTATATAGGAAAGCGTTTTATACATCTCAAATGCCAAATAACAGGTGCGTCTCTTGCACAGAAAAAAGTCGGTACACAATTTGATGCTCAGCACCTACTTGATCACTACGTAAAGGTCAGTTCATCCTGTGGCATAATGTTTGCTACACTTCTCACACTAACACCAGACACCAGTCGATGGTATTACGCTCTAGACAAGGTACACCTTCCGGCAATTTACAGGCAGTGGCGGAGCTAGACCAAACTTATTCGGGGTGCACAACCTAGTAATATGAGCTGATTTGGCTCAATAGGGTGCACTAATCATGTATCAAGGTAAAATATTTTTTTACCCTGGAGCACGTGTATCCCCTTGGATACATGTAGCTCCGCCTCTGTTTACAGGCGCATCTTGCTGGTAAAAAATGGAGAACTGTGTAAAGCAATGCGTTTTGCTTAGGTGCTCAATAATTTCGGCTACTTTGGCCTTGCATTCCATGGAATCCATGCAGGGTGGAAGGCTTCCCCCCCACATACCTCAATCTGCCTTTGTCCTGCGAGAAGCTGAAAATGGTGCACTTCGTTCCGCTCATCGCAAAGATTGATAAGTTAGATAGAATCATCGTGGGACTAACATGATAACTAAGCTTAATCATCGGCCATTACAAAAAAAAATTGGGCCTCATTCTAAAATTAGACACACAAATCACAGGGACAAAGTGAGTGAACCTAGTTCATTGCTAACCATTACTATTAGTACTATGCACACGATTCACTTACTCTGTCCCTTGATTTGGATTACATTTGAATCATTGGCCTAAGAGAACTCAAAATTGCAGCCTCATATAGTATGAAGGTGAGTGGAGCTAGCGAAACAAGATAAATGCACAGTACTTACATGTCCACACACTTTGATTCGCTGCTACCATGCACCTTAGAGTCTAATCATTGCCTAATGAGATCGCAATGAACATCATAAGCATGGATAACAGTTAGCATCAACATAGCACAGACGGAGGGAGGAGATGATCCTACTGAACCGAGGACGTGATCAAATATGGTAAGCAAAGATGGCCACGCCACCTCCCACATCGCATCAGCTCTCCGTCCTAGCCTGGGCGTCTACCATGCCAGTGGCTACCTACCGGGAAAGTCTGGCAACTGCGAGAGAAGCAACGACCCAAACTGTTGCGAGGATGGTAAGACATCGAGCACCAAAGCCATCTTGACACTCAACAACTTTGAGAAGGGCAAGGATAGTGGTGGTCCCCCGGAATGTGACAACGCTTTCCACAACGATGAGGAGATGGTCGTTGCTCTCTCCACCGGCTGGTTCAAGAACATGGCCCGTTGTGGACACCACAACAAGATCACTGCCAACGGCAACTCCGTGTATGCAAAGGTGGTGGACGAGTGTGATTCCGTGTATGGTTGTGACGATGAACACAACTACGAGCCGCCCTGCCAAAACAACATCGTGGACGCCTCACCAACTGTTTGGAATGCATTGGGGCTTGATCAAAACGTTGGTGAACTGGCCATCACCTGGTCCGACAGCGATAACTAGTCAACATTGACATACAATCTTATATTACCATTCCTGCGCGATTTCACATCAACTATTGTCTTTGTACGAACCATTTGTAGGTATATAGTAATTACATGCTCATTCGGATGCTACATATGTCTGTTCCTACAATGGTTGTTATATGGTTTCAACAACATTTTTCCGTAACATTTGTCTTAAGTGAAGAATGTTCTAGTAGCTCAGTTGCATGCGTCTTACCTATCCAACAATGAAACCACTACTACTTCTCTCCTAGCATTCATTGTCATCGCTATTTTTGACGGTTAAATCTATAGTGGTTTGTGGCTTGGGGGTACAACCTTAGCCTTTTGAAAATTTACTATTGGCAACACATATGATTTGCCACTTTCTTAGCCATACGTTGTGCATGCCATAGGATCAATTGAAATTCTTGCAAAATCTGCCACACTCGTCATTTTGTTTGCAGGACATTTCGTGGCACCCACAATTCATCAAAGGTTAATTGTGCAAAATAGTCATAAACCAAATAAAAAGTCGCAATCCAAATATGCCATGTGTGCATACAAAGTACTCCACCTCAAAGAAAAAAAGAAGGTTAACTGAACAAAGTTAATCGTGACCCAAATATGCCATGTGTGCATTCATTGTACTCCACTTCAAAGAAAAAGAAAGCTAATTGTGCAGTTATTACCAAATATGCCATGTGTGCATGCAAAGTAATCCACCAAAATATGATTGCCTGTTACTTTGAACTGTCGGAGAGAACCAAAATATGATTGCCTGTGACTTTGAACTGTCGGAGAGAAGGCTATATAGGCAGCAGTCTAGGCGCAGAGAAGAGGTGGCGCCACTTGGCAACAAGCCGTCAACATTCCCGGCAAAAGGTTGGACCTCATCCTGTTCGAATCTAGCTAAGACTGCTCATAGTGGGAGTAACATAGCTAGTAACATCACATATCTCAAGGCATTTTGGTGACATGGCATGCTAATAAATGAAGAAAGAGAGTGAGGTGGTAACTAGCTATGTTACCATAACATCACACACCTCAAGGCAAGATGAGTCTACAACATAATAAATGATACATGCATGACACCACATATAAGTTACTACCCACTATGAAGGTAGTAACCTAGACTAGTAACATGGCATATGTTACTAGTAGTCTAAGTTACTCCCCACTATGAGCAGCCTAAGGGGTAGCAAAAGCAGTCGCTGTAGTTTTGCCAGCACCGCCCACCTGTGTGATTTCAACCCCGTAGAAGATGGTGTTTACAAGTAAACACCTTGCTTTTGCATCTGGACCTCGCGCACCTTATGGAGGGTGCAACTATTATAGCTTGAGCCCGGGTGTTAACTACTTTATATAATAACGTAAATAACACTACGAACTCCATCTTCACTCTTTTTTCAATGAAGAAAAATACAGTGCTCACTACAGTTAATAATAGCACAACCGAATACAATCACCAAACCAAGTAACAGTGAACCACCAACACCAGCAAGCAGCAACCGCACAAGGGTCCCCAGATACGAATCATATATACACACACTTTAGGCAAAGATAATAAATGAGAGCAAGCATAAATAGTTGTCAGCAAGAATAAACGAGAGCAAGCATAAATAGTTGTCAGCAAGACTCAGTACACCGTGAATCCATGATGATTGTCCGGGTAGAGTCGCTGCATTTAGGTAAAGTAATGCAAAGCAGCATGTCTGGCCGTAGAACATAGCCTGAGAAGTTCAATGAGCAGAAGATAAAACAAGAGGTCAGTATGAGCACTACCATCTTTATCTCTAACCTGGTGAAGGAAAGATAGTAGCATCACACAACATACCTAGTGGCTACCAACAAGCGAGAGCAGGAACGTCCGATAACTCCCTGATGTTTCAGAATGGATAGCATCACTTAACGGCTTTTTGTATTTCTTGTAGTATTCTGCCTTGATATACTGCATATCAATCTCAGTCCTCGTCACCACAATCCTTATAAGTGTCCTGTCGTCAGTACCTAGACCTTTCATGGACTTCCTTAATGCCTGTATTAACATTATTCACACAAAATACAAGATAAATACCAAAGCAAGAGAACAGAGATCAACACGCCCAAAAAAAGATGTCCTGAGAAGAGAATAATAAATATGACACAACTTTTAGGTATATCAGTCAGTTCTGGAGCACAACCACTGCATGGAAGATAATAGCATTCATGGAGGCAGTCTGTAGCATATTCCCGTATCAATCATACTGGTGGTGTTCAGCCTAGATAAATAATGCAGCTAGCGCAGTTACAGACAGTGGCGGATCTAGAACAAGCTATGTGAGTGCACAGGACCCTTGGTGGAAAAACAATTTTTTGTAAAATGCCATTTTCGCACCACATATGTACCCCTAAAAATGTTTTTTATTTGTTGATGCACCCTCTAGGCACCCTGGTTCCAAAAGTTGTAGCTCCACTACTGGTTATAGTAGAGTACAATGGGACGTTGGGCACCAAACATACCGAATCAATCTAGCCATGTGCCTACTTGAAAGTATTTGCACAACATATCTCATTGGGATTAACTAGATATTAACTGAAAGTAGGAAACACAGAAGAAGTAAAGAAAGAATACTCCAGAGTTGAACCCTGCAGGCTTCATACACAGTATATTACGGAACAAGTGATATTGATTCTCCAGATCTTGAAAAGTAATTTTGTAACATGAAAAGGTTGAATTATAATTCATGCAGCGTAAAAATCTTGACTTTATCAAACACAAGAACTAAAGAGTATGACTTGCCTCTGGCAATCAAACAAATTATATTTACATATTTTAATCTGAGGACAGCATGATTGAGATACCTTAGCAAAATACTTCGCTGGATTCTCAGCACATCTGAGGATAGTTATCAGTGCAACTTCAAAATTTCCAGATGTTTCATTCTTGACAACCTACCATCAGTAAAGGAAATTCGTTATTACACACCAGGAGAACACCAAAATGTAAATGGAAAGGCAGAAGTCTTACCTTCTCTAACGATCGATCATACATGTGGTGGTAAGCAGAAGCAACAGCTGCCATGTGTGCCCAGCTGCGTTCAGTGAAGATACGAATGAAGGTTTTCTCATCTGTGCCAAGCTTTTTCTCACCAGCTTTGTACAGGTCCTTTGCGTCATGTGTCACTATAGTGGGATCAACCTCAGGGCCTTCATAGCGTGGAATGCCCAAATAGGCTAGTAAGATCTGAAATATACATTACATCACTAATTAGCACAAAAGGTACAATTTGGACAGGTATACTTAATAAATATACCTGTCCAAATTGTAAGAAAGCCAGTGCACAGATCACATTGATATCAACATGTAAAGAGGAATTACAAAATGATATCAAGATAGCATTTAGTAACTGCAATATTCTCAAGAACGCATTAAATTCTGTGTTTCAAGAAATGATATGTATGAATACAAATATGAATAGGGAAGTAAACAATCTAAATGTCTTTCAACTTGTTTGCATCAGACGAAGAAGTTAAACAAGTTGAGAAATAAAACCTTCTGATGATCACCAGAAGTTTGCTGACCAATGTCATGCTCAAGATAGGTACCAAACTTGGCATAATATGTCTGTTTCATTATTTGCAGCTGTGATGGTGTCCTGGAACATATTATATCAGTAGCTGCTCTCAGATCAGGAGCTTCAACACTCAGAGCATCTCTCAAAACAGTTGCATCACGTCCAGCAGGATCAAGAATCCAGAGCAACATTGCTTTCTGAAATCATAACCACAAGGTTAGCCATATCGGAGTAAGTCAACCATACACACAACTGAAGAAACACAGCTTTGGCTAATACACCACGCAAATCAGTACTTCTACTAAGTGAATACGTAGTAATATCTAATTAAGCATACCACTTCAGCTAGTGTAATTGTGCAATGATTTGATTTATCATTCAATAATGATTAATTTTGTAGTTTCCAATACCTTGTGGTTTCCACTGAGTTCAGATGATATACGACGCGAAAGTTCCTCAGAATACATAGTCTTGAATTCATGTTGAATGTATCCACGTTGCATTGAGTCACGGTGAGCAAGTATATTTGAAACTGCTGTACTATCACACCCAAACCCTGTAAGACAGCAACCAAGTGAAAAATAAATCATAATCAGCATGACAGCACCTAAAGGATTACTTACTAATAAAGAAAACAGATAATGAAGATTGAATGAACTTTATCATTTTAAGTTAGAATGTTTAGTTTCTGCAGACCAGTAAATCGCTGAAGCAACTTTCTTCACTTCTGATTCTCACTTGATTACAGCAACCAGGCATTACTACAGCATATTTATTAACTCCTGACCTACCTGAAGAATAACGTAGTTTACAGACACAGTAACATTCATACAGGTGCCGTATAAAACAAACTTATGTTGTATTGATACCATAATAAACCATAATGGTCACTAACTGAAAATGGTACCTTTGGCCTCTCAAGTGGAAGTACTATCTTGCCATCTTAAATGGAACATTAACATGCACATGTTTTACACTAAATTGCAGATTACTACAGAGTTGCTGCTCAAGTATTGTTATATGTAATGTACCAGGGTTCACAACTCAAATACCATGGTCGTAATGAGTGCAAGTCGACTAGTCATGGTACTAACAGAGTAAGGGGCTACTTGAATGGTTACAACTACACTGCTCCGTAAACAACTATAGCACCATTATGTCATAGGTAGTAGGTGTCATCCATAACAAATAAATTCTTGAAAGCACCTTCATCGGATGCTGAGCCTTCTATGGGGGCCCTTAGCAGTTGAGAATTTTAATTCTGAGTTATTCTGAACACACGGGAACGGCTGGGATGATTAAGGGGAGGGGACACACAAATGGAAGGGACAAGAAGGAATTTGATAATAAAAGAAATGAAAATTCAAGAGGCAACAATATATATCAACTTGTGAACCAGAATATCAGTGATCACCAATATTTTACAGGACATCATTCCACAAATATTGCCCACAATCTAATTTTTATTTCTTCTAACCTTGATTAAAAAAAAATCCTAGCAATCCGGAAATATGAATTACTCGAGTTTTTTTTTTCGAGGAAACGCAAAGGACAATTTCATTGAAAAGGTAGAGTTTTGTTTACATCCTCCTAGGAGGCAAGATTACATGTTATTAAACCTATACATCAGTGCACATCCAAAGTGGATGGCAGAACCAGCCTTAACCCCTGGGCTCCTGCCTGAGCCCATAATCTGATCTCTTCCTTGATGTTATCTATCAGCAGCGGCATTGAAGGCTGAATTACTCCAGTAACCAGCAATTACTACATGGCTTTGCACTTTTGCAGGAAGAATGGTCTGCCTGAGACGGGACTCGTCCTTATTATCAGGCCACTTGACTCCAAATTCGAGCAGGTCAAGCTACATGTTCCCAGCGGGCACAGTACTGCAGTTACCATCACCGCACCCCTGAAAAATGTCCCAATCTCCGACTCACGGTCCATCCTAACATCTAGATATTTCAACCTCCGGCGCTCTAGCTCTTAACAACAAATCCACATCCAACAAGAACACTTCAATAGTACTAAGTCCATTCCAATGAATAAAGGCTTGTATTATTTTTGAAAAGTCAAACCATGTACAAGTTTGACCAAGTTTTAACAAAAAAATATCATTAACATGCAAAATATAAAATCAACATCATTAGATACATCATTAAATATATTTTCATATGATATCTACAGAATACCATATTTGTTGATAGAATTTCCTAAAAGTTTGGCCAAACTTTATTTGGCTTGACTTTTAGAAAAAAATTAAGCCTTATTCATTGGAACATACATTTTTACACGACAAAAATAAATCTAAGAGACCAACGTTCCTTTTGACCACTGAATTCAATCCACGCAGCCCCTGGTCTGGAACAGCAATTTCCACCTGGAACAAGTGCTCAACTCATGTGAAGACTATCCAGCACAACAAACTCATCCGAAGATGGGCAACTATTATTCGATATCGAACAAATCGCTTCGAACGAAACGGCAATCGTTGAAAACCCATATGGCATGACGCAAGCCTCCCGTGGCCGCGTTGACCCGAAATCGATCCTTATCCAAAAGCGCGATTGCGGCGGGGAAATCGGAGAGGGGGAAGGCACGGACCTTTGAAGGCCTTGTGGAGGTCGATGGCGTCCTGGCGGGGGTTGGGAGGCGCCGGCGGCAAGGTGAGGCTCGCCATTGCCGGCGGAGTTGGATGCGCTCTCCCGCTCCCGGCGATTCGATTCGATTTGCTTGGTCAAGGGAGCTGAGGGAGAATGATTTGCGGACGGATGGTTACGCGATTTCGGTTACCTTCTTCTTCTTTTTAGGTCTTCTTTGTAAGTGGGGAACGATGGACCAGGTCTAGCCATTCTTGGTGCCGGGTCACGGTCGACCTCCACGTCGCGTACGTGCTCGGACGGCCGATGGACAGGGAACCCGGCAGACCTCCACGCCTGAGAAATGCCAAATACGCGACGACAAAATGAACAACGAACCATTAAAAATATCAAAAAAATTAACTAAATTTTAATGTATTTATGCATTAAACAAAGTCTAAATATAGTATTTAAATTTAAATAAACTTGCAACCTTTTATGAAGAGAGGTAGTACAAACGGCTAGCAGGACGGCTCTGGCCCTAGACAACCATGGGCAATGCCCAAGGGCCCGGCACCGCATATTCTCTTCTACTTGTTACGCTAAACGAAATTCTTGAAAAGGCCCACCCGACGAGGGACGTAGCCATCAGGAAACGAAAGAAAGGCACCCAGGCTTCATAGGGGGGTGGGGGGACGCAGTCGACTCCATCTCCCTTCTCTTCTTCAAACGATTGAATCCCCGGTCCAATCGCCTCGCCTGTACTCCCACTCCCAATCGGCATAGAAGTGCGTAAGTGGAGATCGGCTCCGACCTCCCAGTACCACTTTTTCTTTAGTATGTAGATTCTTGTTAATTCTTAATTGTTTAGTGATCGGAATTGCATATGTATATGTATTGCTAAAACATCCGGAAACACACTCTCACCACTAGATAACCATGGTAAATTATACCACGGGGTAGACAATGGTGAAGTTTCTGTGTGTGTGTGTGTGTGAGAGAGGGGGGTGTTAATTGTTTAGCGATCGATTTTTTTGTTTCTATGTAAACATTGTGAGAGATGCATCTTATGTGATGCCAGTTAGCTAATTTCTTCATATTTATAGGTGTCACAGTGCTGAATTATAAGTCCGAGCTAAGAAAAGGAATGAAAGAAACGAGTAAATCAACTTATTGAATCATAAAGAGGTTCTTTAAATAGCTATTTTCCAGCAACAAGTAGAAGAGAAGATGCGGTTTTGTGACTTTGCATCCAGAAATGCTCAAAGGTTTTTTTTGTGAAGCACTGAAGCATTATTGTTGATGGAGTCATTGGAATTTAGTTTTATTTGAGGTAATAAAATTAGCACGGAATGCTACTTGTTTTATTTTGCTACTACATTTGTCTTTCTATTGTTATTTGACATTGCTTAAGTGCTTAACAGTTAGTTTATAGACATCTCAAACTACGAATGTATGGTTGAATATTAGTTTTTAATTAATATTTTCCAAGTAAAACAAGACATGAATTTTATTTTTAATACTTTCCAAGTAAAAAGACACATATATATCTATATTTATCTTGATACCGTACATGTATATTAGTCTTATGGGACCCTATCGTCACCTTGCCCTAGGGCCCAACAAAACATATAGCCGGCCCTGAAGACTAGGGGTGCATACAGATCGAATTGAAGAGGGGGAGAGGGAGAGGGAGGGAGAGGGAGAGGGAGAGGGAGAGAGAGGGAGAGGGAGAGGGAGAGGGGGAGAGAGAGAAAGAGAGAGAGAGATATTGGACTTTGCAATGGGAAAATACAATGAATTTATGTTCATGCAGAGAATTCTAAAAAAATTACACTCCATACCAAACGGAAGTCTTGCATTCCAAACTTTCCCTATATAAGAGCATATCCAATCATGTTTATATAGTGATAACATGTTTCAAGCAAGTTTTCATGAAGAATAAGAGCGAGTAAGTTTGTGTGAGTATGGATCAACTGACAACTGCCATATGCAGAAGCTCCAAGGATACACATACTAAAAGTACATGATAGTATACTATTGGTGAATGATATGGACAATCTATACGTGCAAGTAACCAACAAATTGTTAGATTTCTCTAAATGAACATTAAGAAGATTGTTGATGTGAAAAAGGTACTTTTTGCATGGTGCATATTTTCTTCGAAAAAACATGGGTGCCCCCATTTCAACACTTGAATGGGGCAAGTCGAAGATAAGTACCAAACAAAATGTAATGGTGCTGCCAAAATGCCGATGTTTTTTTGTGTAGGAAATACAAAATTAAGAAATTGCAAAAGATGATACTAGTAAGGGTAAACAACATTGATCAATCTCCTCTTATTCGGAAATATCATTTTTCTTTAGGCACAATCTTTCTTTGTTGCAACATACATCGATACGTTCTCAAATGCAAGTAATGCTATTATTTACTTAGATCCAACGAGTATAAGATAATTAAGATTTTTGCATGATGGAGAAATCTTAAGTTTGTTGACTAGCATGTGCTTCTCTTTGTGCGACTCTTGTCATTGTTTTGCTCCGTCACAACTCTTCTCTCCCCATCCTTCATTTAAAAAATGTTGGTAATGTGGAAGTAGGGACCTGACAAATATGACACCGATGAACATACGAGAAATGGCATATGAAAACTTTGACATGACAAAGAAAAGATAATTATGGGGTTGAACATGTAGATACATATGCTAGAGACACGTAGGCATATCTCTACATCCTACATCTTGTAACGGAGGAGGAAAAGTCGGTCACAATGAAGTAGAAGGGAGGTGATGAGAAAAGGAGGAACATAGACATGTGAAAGGCCAACATCATGAAGATAAGGAAGAGTGAATGCACATGGAGAGACCATAATGACAAAAATGTGTTTTAGGCATGTTTTTTTATTTATTTTGGTGGAGAAAAAGGTTCCAAGGAGAAAGGGGAAATGGAGAACAAAATGAGGCACCGACTACTAATGTGCTTCACCTCCAAAATTTTGTTTGTCTTAGGTGGCCTTAATTCCTCACTTCATTATTATCTTCATGAAAACCATAGTTTTATAAGATCAATTTATTTTTAGTGATATATCAACACCGTGATTAAAATGAATTGAATTATTAAACACTGCATAAGGGTCCAACCCATTATCAATCAGCAAAATATTGGTGGACACATGCAATCAATCAAAACTGATTGTTATTCATCAACGGAGAGTCAACCATGACGGATCAAAACTCAAATCAACCACGACCAAATCCTTTTGTGGTGGAACTCTTGGTTGGAAAGGGAGCACAAGAGAGGTGTCATGACATTGGGTCGGTGCATGCGCTGTGGAGTCTTCCTCGAGGAGCTTCGAGGGCAAGCGGACGGGAGGCTACATGAGATGGTTGGGATCAACGTTCGATGACTGGGTGCCAACTTGGAGGAGCTGCAGCGGTGGCGCCAAGTGGAGGGTGTGGAGCGGAGGAGCCGAAGAAGAGGCGGTGACAGAGCCTGCATGGAGGAGTAGGGGCGGGCTAGCAGCATAGACGGAGGAGCTCCCTTGGCGACACTAGCGAAGCGCCTTGGAGGCGAACCTGGGCTACTGCCCCCCTTGAAAAAGTTGTGCAAGTATTTTTCTATCCATATTCTTCATCGGCGTCTTCTTTTTCCTACATGTAATCAAGCAGAACGGAGCAAGGAGAAATAGACCGTGATGGTTCTCATCCCCCATTTGCTTCCACAACTCAGCGCATTGATTGATTGTTGTATACAGTGTTGGGTGTACAAATCGATCAAGTGTTGGCATGCAGGATGGGTCCTGCTGGGTAGTACAACACCTAGCAGTAGATTACAATTTGTTTTACTTGGGGCTTGGGCCATCAACTTATTCACTTGGGTCAGATTTCTTTTGTTATAAATAGAACTAGAAGTCTCTTACCGTACCAATTCCTACATGAATCAAGAAATTATCACTAGACCTTGGCCAAAAAAATTCCCTCACTTACTGCTAGGTCTATTCGTCGTAAATCAACAAATTAAGTGCATTTCAAGCTTGAAAATCATCTATAATTATATTAAATAGAACTTGAAATTACAGGATAATTTGGGTGCATAGTTAAAAAAAGTTCCCAAAAGGTACAATCTGCCCATGCTTTCTTTTTGTTCACGCTCCGCCACTGCTCGGCGGGTCAACGGAAAAGCGACGACACCGCCCAGCGAGAAAAATGTGTAGGACGCGTGTAAAAAAACCAGAAAGGAGAGATGCATAAGTTCTAGCCGGCCGCTGAATAAAGTTTTCCTTTAAACTCATTTTTTGTTTGCAAATTGGAGGAGACTTTTAACTCATTTTCATTGCTCCTGCACCCGGTCCAAGCCAGCTCGCCGTGCACCGCATACGTGCGGGTGCGCCTCCACGCGCTTCCACTGCCAGCGTGCATACCGTACGCTTCCAGCGCAGCACTCTCTGCGTTAGACCAAGTGCCACGATGAACGTAAAACTTCGCCTACCTTCGTACTCGCTAAATATAAAAATCGGGACGAAGAAGAGACCGAGAAAAAGATTTGACGACGGGATTTCTCCAGAAGCGACCGCGTCCATTGCCAGATCCCTCTCGCCCCGTCGTTCCATTCAAACCGACCGTTTCCGCCACCGGGTTCTCCTCCTCGGAGCGGCGCTCGGCCGACATGTGGCCCCCCGCGGCCTCGCCGGCGGGCAGGGCGCTCCCCTCCCTCCGTCCGCCGCCGCCGCCGCCGCCGCCGCGGTTGTCGGCAGCGGTGCGGTTCGTCGTCGCTCTGCCTGTCGCGGCGAGGGCGCGGGGCCAGCCGCCGCCGCCGCCGAGGCGGCTCTGCCTCGCTGCGCCGCGCGCGTCGGAGATGGCGGCCGCGGCCGAGAAGGGGGAGGAGGAGAGGAGGTGGTGGAGGGGCGCGGAGGAGATGGACGCCGCGGTGAGGCGGGAGATTGCGATCCGGAGGCTGCAGGAGGAGGCGGAGGAGGCGGGGACGGGGCGGAGCAGGAGGGAGTTCGCCGTGTTCGAGACGGCCAGGGGGGACACGCTCTTCACGCAGTCGTGGACTCCCGCCGCCGCCGACCCCCTCAGGTATCCGCGCGCCTCCTTAATATTCGTTATCTATCGTAAGATCGATTTTATTTGCCTAGCCGCGGCGCGCGCTTGCTGTTCGCTGCTTTGACGCTCTCGTGGCAATATGCGTGCATGTTTTTCCGTCGCTGGAGATGATTCGATCTGTGCCGCGCGCGCCCATGTTAATTTTGGCGCGATTTGATTTGATTTGATCTGTGTTGGTACCATCGAGTGATGCGTAATACCGGAGCATATTTTTGTCTTGGGGTTCCATCCGTTGTCTTATACTAGTAGGGAAGCATGTGAGAATCTCAGAATATTCTACTGAGAGTGTAAGCTTGTCTGTTCCTTGCACGCGTGTGGGATTGGACAGCGGGGAGATGGTGGATTGCATGGCAAATACTACTAGTATGTCGTTTACCAACCATAAGAGTAGCTAATGTTCAGGGATGGCCGGCTTGCTATACTAAACCAGGGCGTTGCTTGTGGTTGGACATTTTTATTGCTTTGGACAGCAATGTTTAGCATTGTTGGTGGTGCATCACTATTAGACCAGTACGACCTGTATTGCTCGATTCACGGAACTGGAACTGCAGATATTGACGAAAGCACTAGCTGATGATCTTTTTGAGTTTTAAATTTCTCAGAAGTATTGCTCACCAAGTTGCAAGGTGTAACTAACATTTTGTTGTTGCCTCAGATAAAAGTTTACATATATCTCCAAAAAAAACGAAGAAAAACTTCTATGGGAACTTAAAAAGTGAAAGTAGCAACCTGAACATAGCTATAACAACTGCTGTCCTAACTCCTGAATTTTGCCTTTTGGCCTTTTTCGGCCATTATCTCCCAGAGTAGAAGCATATTGTATCAGGGAAGAGACTACTTCATGATTGGTGACAACTTGCCCACTAATGCTACAATTTTTGTTCAGTGTTGGGGGTACTTGGACCTAGAACTCGTGATATATTAATGCAAATGTAAATTACTTGACAACAAAAATTCATTTGTAGCTCATAAAAACAGGAGAGCGCATATATCATATTTAGACAGTCAATACTGGTACTGCATGCTTTATATTTTTAACTACAATTTGCCGGTGGTGGCTAGCTAGTCAAGGCCTAAAGCAAGCATGCAGAACAAAGCTACCTCGTTTTGTAAACAAAAAGCCACATGCACGCGACATGCAAGGAAGCACGGCCTGGCCATAGGCTCTTTTCGTGCCCAGGCGATGAACAAAAACAAAACTGCCTGGCTAGACCAGTCCCAAAAAACCGGGCCTTAAGCAAAGTTTGAATCAGTTCAACCTGGAACTGTTTGGACCCATAACCAGCCAAACCCAACTGTTTACCTCACGAACCCAAACTGAACCCAACTGCCGACAGACTAGGCCCATTCCCACCGTAGTTAATCAAACCCATTATTAAAAACTAAACCATCCAACCCGGTTACACTGGAACCATTCTCAGGTTTAACTACTTGATCCACTGAATAATTTTCCATATAGTTTTCTTTAGACAATAATCTGGACTTTTTTTTTTGCTTTTCATATCTTGCAGGGGCGTAGTTGTTCTGCTACATGGTCTGAATGAGCATAGGTATCTACATACATCGATATGCCAAGATGGATTTCCCTAGTAAGTTTTGCTGACAGCAGTGAGTGTCCCGCAGTGGAAGATACAACCATTTTGCAAAGTTGTTGAATGATCAAGGGCTTAAAGTTTATGCAATGGACTGGATTGGTGAGTTTTGTTACTGTCATATGCTGGGGCTCAGATTTGACCTGCTTACTGCTTTTGGTGATTTGATAACGATTCCACAAATCATTCTTGTAATCTCTACAACTAGTACTAACTACAAAGTTCACTGTGGTTTAAGATTGCAAGATCTTCAAACTAGTACTCCCTCCGGCCATAAAAGGATTTGTGTAAAATGGGATAGTGTTGTAAGATCTTCAAACTAGATCAACAACACAATAGAAAGTGGAGCTCGTAATCTAGATGGCTATTGTATTGCTCAATTTTATCTACCGATGAACTTAGTAGTCGCAGGATACTTGCTGCCATGCCAGTTTTGTATGCGATTATCCAATATAAGTAAACCTAATTAATTTCATAAATGCATGCCACAGGATGGACCAATATGCAAAATGTTTCTTCTGTTTGATTTATGATTTTAATGAAATTTTCCTCCTATTGCTATTTTACTTTCATCTTGTAAATGAGCGAACTGGTTGTCATTCTCAGCCCTTTTCCTTCTCTGCATGCGTTCGGAGTCGATCTGATTTTGAAGTTGTATTTTTTCTGTTCTCCCAAGGACATGGCGGAAGTGATGGGGCGCACGGTTATGTTTCATCGCTTGATCATGCTGTTGGTGACTTGGTACTGTTTCTTGAAGCCCGTAGCTATAGACTTCAACTCATAGTTTCTTTTATATCTGGGCTTCCTTGAACTAATGAAAGTTTCTTTGTGCGCAGAAAGAATTCTTGGAGGATGTTGTGTTGGAAGAAAACCATGGTTTGCCATGCTTCTTATTTGGCCATTCCACAGGTGGAGCTATTGTTTTGAAGGTATGCAGTTAGAGCTTATTTGGTTGGCATCCTGGCTACTCCGTGCCTGGCCTGGGGCCTCCCTGAGATCTGCCTGAAGGTTGTTTGGTTGGTAACATGAAGAAATAGCTGGTGGCCTGGCCTGGATGACCTGGCAGCTTAGATAGCCTGGACCAGGCAATTGATTTGGAGTTCCTGGGTCCTGCACGGCATTCTGGGATTACAAATCCCACCCCATTAGGCAAGAGTAGCAACCCCATTCTTTCTTTCAGTAACACCCAGACTCCAGCTGCTGCCTTATTCTCGTTGCCCTGCCCTCTCCCTGTACTCAGGCCAATGTGAGGAGACTTTTCTGCCTGATGGCCGTTGACTGTTCTGTCCGCCATCGCGGCTGATCGTGGCTCTGTCCGCCATGGACTTGTGCAGCCCCAGGCCGCTGTGGGCTGTGGCTTTCAGCACCGGACAAGCCCTACCTCCCCACGGTCAATACAAGCCCCAATCTCTTCGTCCATCTACTTTTCTTCTCCATGGAGCTATCAGTTGGACTACCTGCTAGTTTTCTATATTTTTTTTTGTCTTTTCTCGTGAGTGTTTACGGTCGGTCTGTTAGTAATGGATATTGGGTTACTTTATGGAAAACGAAAGTGTACTACGGATTATACGTTTCTCAGGTAGAATACACTCCTTTCTCTTCTACACATTTACCCAGATCCAGGACTCGAGCCAAACACTATACTCACCTGGCCAGGCAAGGATCACTTGATTTCCAGGCAGCTTTCAGGCACCACTTTTTGCCAGGCAGGGATACCAGGGTACCAACCAAACAAGCCCCTAGATAAAATTGTTTGATTCTTATCATAACCGTAATACTAAGTTACTAACTCTGAATCTCTGATTCCTTTTGTTCACTGGTCATTCAAAGGCAGCACTAGATCCTTCTGTCGAAGTAAATATAGAAGGTTTGATCTTGACATCGCCAGCCATTCACGTACAGCCATCTCATCCGATTATCAAAGTAAGCACATGAATGTTTGCATTTCTTTATAGTGATTGCTGTGGGGTGTTGGGATCTTTGTTTTATGAGCAACATCTCTACATCCTGTAACCTTCGAACTCCCGGAATACTATCCTCGTATGTTTGACGTTAAATGAAATCAGTAGGGTGGTATGCAACACCGGGTAGATTTAGGTCTATATTTCAAATGATCTTATCATGTCAATGCATAGTGATATGCTTACATTGTGCTAAAACCCATTATTCATGTTAATTGCCGCCATTGTCTGCTTTAATATATGTTTCTTGAACATATTACTATGTAACAATGAACTGTAACAGTGACAACAATTGATGGAAGGTTCATTTTGTTATTCTTCTTTTATATATGGACAAATCCAGTGTAACAGGTTCTGCTATTATATCTTTTGTGTGGACCAGTGTGAATGCACATAATATTATTTTAATTCGTCAGACTGGCTACATAACTTTCGTGAAGTTTAAGCGGCAGTATTCTAACAAGAGTGTACCTTATTGAATTCCTGGAGGATTGAGTATCGCATTTCTATTTTGAAACAATCGCTGTATTCCTCTCCTATATTTACTCAGTAATTTTAATGTGTTATATATTTGTATGATTGGTAATTTCAGTGCAGGATACAACCATACCATTTTCTTATTAGTGGTCACAATATGAACTAAAAATGGATGTTGTTTCGAAATGCTTATATTTTTTGTTATTCTCAATGGCAGGTTGTTGCACCGATCTTCTCTGTGTTGGCTCCAAAATACCGAGTCAGTGCTTTGCATAGGAGAGGACCTCCTGTTTCCCGTGATCCAGAGGCTCTGAAGATCAAGTACACTGACCCACTTGTGTATACTGGACCAATTAGAGTTAGAACCGGCAATGAAATTCTCCGGATATCATCGTACTTGCAGAGAAACTTAAGCAGAGTTACTGTCCCCTTTCTAGTTCTTCACGGGACGGCTGACACGATAACTGACCCAAGAGCATCTCAACGACTCTACCAAGCATCAATGTCAACTCATAAATCTATAAAGCTATATGACGGATATTTACATGATCTTCTCTTTGAGCCTGAAAGGGATGATATAGCAAATGATATCATCAATTGGTTGAGCTCAAGACTTAATGCTCTCCACGGATGGTAAGATGAATCAGCTACGAGGTGCTTTCACTTGTAACATGCTATAGAAGAAGATAATTGTAATACGTGAGGTTTTTTGCTTGCTGCCTTTTCGTAGTTGTATTTGTGTAGTTACTTAATAAAGGGTATGACAGATGAGATGTAAGTATGCAAGAAATGATGTATTTATATTCTACGCAATTAGTTAATATTATTTTAAAAGAAAAGGAATGAATTCGTCGTTGGTTACTCAATTGCAGTCAGGTATTCTTGATTGTTTCTGGTTCATCTTGACCATCCATCTGATAGCACAGCTTATTAATTTAGACAGTAATGGTGTGGACCAAGAACCAGGAGATAATGCTGGTGTGTGCATTGTCGGATAATGTCTTGCAGGGTCTTCTATGTAATGACAATTATCTGTTCTTCGATGGGTTGCCACTTGCCAGTAATAGTCCAATCCCTATGACAGGTGAAAGCTACAATTGTGTAGCTCTGTCTCCATATATTACGAATCCAGTTCGTGGGTATACACTTTATTAGTCTCAAACTCACAACACCATGATCTTACTGTTGAGTATATTGCTAATATTGGTGAGGATTTTTTAAGTTATCCTTCTCTTTGTTTGCATTTTTTTCTATAGTGAGTAATTTTCATAATAGTACACTACAACATGCTTCATTATGCGGCATCCTTAGTTGAATTAACTTATTTCAGTTCTGTACTAGGTAAACTAATGCTACAGAATTTTTCACTTCTAACAAAGATTGTACTCTAACTCGCAACATGTGATGTACATAACATACTTGCAAATGCCATTTGTTCCTGTGTAAGATTCTAGAGTATGATGGATGCTTCTGAAACGAAAAGGTGACGTAGAATAGATAATGACACCGAAAGATGATACTATTTTCGCAATACCATGACTAATTATATGTGTACCATACTACTATCACTATTTGTCTGTACAACTTGTTTTATGATTATCTTTTTGTTCATCAGCATATGCTAAGCACTTGGCGACTGCTTAACTCGTGCTTGTGCACATATTCAGTATGACATGTGTTTATCTTTCTGTTTTTATATGTATTTGTGCTGTTGGAGACAAAGATGATATATTGCATTTTTTTTCCTGTTTGGCGTGTCAATTACGCCTGTGGTAATGTCCCAATTATTTTTTCAAGTCCCTCCTTTGTTACTTACTATGCTAGCATAGCTAAATCTTATATGATTTCTGCGAATTGGTGAAGATCCACATTTTTTTTATTGGTTGCAAATATGGCCTTCTCATGTATCGGTGTATGTGCTGTGACCATCGCTCATATCATGAATTCAGCCTTATTTCTTTGTGCATTTTGCAGGTAGTGTTGGACACAGTTTGTACTTAAAATCATTATCAGATGTCTGTACTAATTTTGAGGTACTCCCTCTATTCGACAACCGTATGTATTGTTTCATTGAAATTTTTGATTTTATACATCGTTTAACAGGTACTGTGAAATAGATGCAGTGCATGTTTGATGCCATTCAACTCTTCAATTTAACAATGATTTTGGCAAAATAATATACAAATTGCAACTTGAGAAAAAAAAGAACGGCTCAGTGTCCATGTCTTCGGCAATTATGCTTAACGAGTAAGAAGGCATATGAATTACAAATATCTGAACTGACCATTGCCAGTTGTGTTGATTGTCACACACTAACTTATGTGAAGTGGATATTGATGGTTGCATAATGCTGGGAAAACTTAGTATCCGAGGAAGTAAAGCATTATGCACATTTATTTTTTTGCATCTCATGGTATTAGTTTTCCGCTATCTCTCCATGCTGAGGTTTGTTGATATGATTGAGTGACAAGAGCGGATATTAGGCCCATGCAGTGAATCAACATTGCAGAAAATGCAACAATTATGAAGTCCTATTCGCTATCAACAGGAGGCAGCCATTCTTATTTGACACTGACCACAGAATCCCTGATCACTTTTGCATATATGTATGTAGAAAAACATATTGAGTTTCCTATCCTTTTTATGAAAGGTGTTCTAGTGCAGTAGAACAAGTTGTCATAGGAGTGAGAATGCCATGTATCCAGCAACACTCAGATGAGCGCTCATACTTCATCAGTTGAATAATATAAGTTATTATGGGATTATGAGATACCGTAATCACATAGATGCGAAAATTAAATGTTACTGGAGGTGTGCTAGGCAAATCATGTCTGTGAGCTGCACTGTAGCTAACCTCTGACTCGTGTGCATGTGTCCCTTCCATATTTATCATAACAGTCGTGTGCATATGTGACCGATATCAGACGATCATCATTGTCAAGCTCACGATGCAACTCAAGTGAGCTGGTACCAGTTTGTTCTTGTTAAGATCTCAGCATGGTTGTAGCTTGCACTATTGTTTACAGTACTACTGTTTCACTGGCTTATAGTATTGATATTGATATTTGATAAAAGTATAAGTAGTTTGTTTTTATCGGATATGTCTCCGAAGGAACAAAGTACTTCCTCCGTCTAAAAATATGCTAATGTGTTATGCCGCTATTCCACTGATAATATGGATATTAAAAAACTGACATTGCAAATGTTTATGCTGTTATATGCAAATTGAGTGATGTTTATTTCAGTTGAACTATTGATAGTGATGGTGGTTAACTCTTTTGTAATCATATTATTATTTACTTAACAGTACTCAACTATGTTTCTTATCACTATCAATAATGAAAGACTTCCAGGTTGTGTTTCGTAAGGGTAAGCATGACTTAGTATTATTATTATTATTATTACTATTTGTTCTTGTTATGCTATGCATACAATATTTTTCTAGAAACACAAGGGTTAGCTGTTTATACACTGTCTGCAATGTGCATCTAGGCATCTAGCCTTCTAGTATACTGAAGGTATGCAACTGGGGACCAACTAGAAGCCACCACCGTCCATTTACCAGGATCAGATGATGATACATGTAGGCATGTGGCTACAGACCTCATTTTAGATTCTCACAGCTGTGTGTGAACACATTCCATTGTGTAGTCAGGTCTATCACACAAATGAACGAACACAATTTTTCCTCTTTTGATTTGGGACCATCCTACTCCTGCCTTGGTTTCTCACGGTTCAAAAAGAACGTCGATGGTTTCAAGAGTGCCTTGTCAAATGAAGAAACATGGGACAAGCTAGAAGCCACCAAATTGGTTGTTCAGGAAAATGAACGGTGAGCACTACTCCTGCCTAGATGTGCTTAACTTTTTACACCCCTTCTTTTTATCCTTTAAATATTATTATTCTTGGATTGCTCTTTTGTCAAATCACCAACTTGTAGTGTCTTCATGACCCCTAAACAAAAACATAAAACAATATGAGTTTTTGTTCATTTTATCTCTAGTACCTTGCCAATGAATTCACCATTAGTAATATCTTTTCTCCTCTGAAAAGGAGCTCAACCTGATACCTATCAAGCTTAATATCCTTCATTTGGCATTCAGGCAGAGGTAAAGCCTAATATGACATTTATGTTAGAAGAAGCACATGATTGAGCGCATTAACACTCTACTATAATAAACTTTTGGTCTATGGGCCATATGGTACCTGCAGGATCTATCCATGCAGTTAACCATGGCACAAAACTGGTACAACCATGGGATCTTTTTTCTCCCTTCCCTTTTTTTCCTAGAGAAAAACAGAGTCTGGAGATCTTTTCAGATGGTACACATGCAAATAGGTATAAATGTCCAAATTCTAGCAAGATTCAAACAAGTTGCAGGGCTTTCTTGCCAAAACCCAAGGTAGCATCACAAGCAGATAATAATAACAATACATATTAGGTAAACAAGTTGCACAAGTGGGCCTTTGTATATTCCCAGCCAGCCATTCAAGAGAGAAGGGTTTCTTTCCCAGCCAATCAAGTATGACAGTGTAGCTCGCCTATCAGAGCACTTTGGACTGCACATTTACTTTATTTATTGCACCACTTGATTATTTATTTATTCTCCTGATGTTAATCGTAATATCTTTGTACTTTTTATTTTAGCATAGAGCCATCGACACAAGTGACGCCAAAAGTATAAACTAAAGCTGTTGTCTTTTGTTAAGATCAGAAGTTCAGAACCAGCAGTCAACCCATTGGTCTGCAGAAAGCTTAACATGTCTTAGGTCCAATATGTAGTGTACATATAAACGTTTTGAAGTTGGCGGAAATAATGAGAAGCTTCTTGACTTGCAACTCTGTCAACATCTTAGCTAAGCTTTCTCCCTTTCTGTTCCTGCCCATTTGCTCAGCTATATATTCTGAAACATTTGCAAGGTCTGTGATTACTTGCTCATGCATGTAAGCTTCTGCATGCCACTATTAGACAGCGAGACAGTCTCTTCCCTGTCATAGTTGGCTACCACGACATGGGAGAGAACCGGAAGTTTGGACAAGTGAGCAGACATGCATTTGTAACTATTCCTTTCTTCTCTGTTGCAGAATTGAAGCATATAACATCTGATGTTCTTCTTCTAGATCATCCTGCCAAGGATGGTGACAAGTAAGATACTGCACCACCAGGAGCTGTGTGCCCATCGATCCATGTCTGAGGTTTCAGGCATAGTGAATGAAACATTAGGAAAGAGGCCATTGGGTGGGCAGGATACTCTGAAATACAGGTGAATTTTTGTCATCCTTCGCATAGCAATTAAGTTCGTAATGTCTTGTTTCTGATAATTTCCTGTGCACATGAAGGGTGTTTGCTAGTACATGGAATGTTGGTGGCATAATACCATCAGATGATCTAAACTTAGAAGATTGGTTGGATACAAGGGCTAACTCCTACGATATATATGTCCTAGGGTGCGTATCAACCTGCTAAGTGCCAACTCATTTGTTGTTAAATAGTGCTGTTTAGTTCTAGCTGAATAATATTTGTGCTAATGGTGCTTTAGGTTCCAAGAAATAGTGCCACTCAATGCAATAAATGTCCTTGGTCCTAGCAAGAGATGCATATCTACAAAGTGGAACTCACTAATTGGGAAGGCACTGAACAAAAATAAGACGCAAGATGGGGAACAGTTGCATCATACAACTACAAATAACAGTGCAATAGAGAGTTTCACACAACAGGGATGCTTTAGATGCATCAGGAGCAAGCAGATGGTGGGCATATTTGCCTCAGTCTGGGTGAGAAGCAATCTTAGGCCATACATTCGCCATTTGAATGTGTCATGTGTTGGATCGGGTATCATGGGCTACCTAGGGAACAAGGTACACTTTACATCCATGTGTGCAATAAGACGTGCATATGTGCAATCTCAAGAGTGTTAACCGTGTACTTTGATATTTGGATTTCAGGGTTCAGTGTCAGTTCGATTCTTGTTGCACGAGATGAGCTTTTGCATTGTTTGTTGTCACCTGGCTTCAGGTGGCAAACAAGGGGATGTACTGCTGAGGAATTTTGATGCAGCGGACATACTTGCAAGGACGAAATTCCATGGCGATGGAAATAAAAATCTGCCAAAGAAGATCCTTGATCACGAGTAGGTTTACAGCATCCCAGCTCACTGACCTTATGTGTTTCTAAGTTTTTTGCTTTTGGTATTCCTCTTAGATCTCGTGAACAGGCAATCCCAAGGCATCTTTAAATTTTGTGTTCAGTATAAAACAACCTTAGATACTTATCCCTACAGATAGGATTAGCTTCTACTCTGTTACTCAAATGATTGTGTTCTTTAGTTCATAGTTGATGTGACATGAGGGTATCCCAGCTGAGAACTCAGAATTCAGCAAGATGCTAGATTGTATTATACATACATCACTCTGCACCACTTTTTTTCGTCTAATTTGTAGCAGTGGTTTGTTTATGACATTTATTTTGTGTTCTCTTTATCATCTGTGCAGTCAGGTACTTTTGCTTGGTGACTTGAATTATAGGATATCACTGGAAGAGACCGAGACAAGGTTGCTGGTGAAAGCTAAGAACTGGTCCACCTTGTTAGAGAACGATCAGGTATTCTTCGACGAGCTAACCTTAGACCTGAGTACCTGACCTACCATTCTAACAATGTTTTCTTTTCCTCCTGGTGCTATTGCAGCTAGTGTCTGAGTTCTCGACTGGTCGACTTTTCGAAGGCTTTCAAGAAGGGTCAGTCACCTTCTCTCCCACCTACAAGTACCAGCCAAACTCTGATCAGTACTACTGGTGCTTTGAGGCGGCGCGGGGCGAGAAGAAACGTGCTCCCGCATGGTGAGCTAGTTTGATGCCCAACTCAGAACGCTGTAGATGAGGTGAACCTTTTCAGGAACAAAATAATTGACGCTAGATTTGTAACTTTCTGTGTGCAGGTGCGATCGCATTCTTTGGCGTGGTAAGGACTTGAAACAAATCCAATACGAGACTTGCGACTACAAGTTATCGGACCACCGGCCCGTGAGAGCGGGTTTCTTTGTGGAATGCAAGATCAAGGGAGATGTGGGCTCTGTTGGTGGCTTCATGCCGAGTATGCCAGATGCCTGACAATTCTAGATGGAAATTTTGCACCGTTTAGCCCAAGTCACAGACCTTGAATGTAAAATATTAAACAATCACAGCCATAGCAAGCAAGAATATAGGATGAATTTTATGAGATCTCCAATGTTCAATGTCGACTGGAGCAGGTCTTAAGTTATTATTAGGTATATAAATGTTTGTTTTATGATCTACTTCTGTGTCAGCTTAGTTCTTCCATAAGTTGCCATTTTATTGAATGAACAAGTATTCTGTAAACATTATGGCTGAAGAAATCAGGTGTTCCTCAGTTTTTTTTTATGCCTATAGGTGGTACAGCTGTAGTATCTGAACTTGTGTACCAACTCGCACCACACTCACGCACACCCCTAGTACACATGCTAGACCTTACAACTACACACACAGAGCACGTGAGCTTTGAGATCTAAATATAGTGGTTCAATGTTTCCGCTTCTGATTCCTAATTGTCAAAGCATTGGCTTGAACAATTACACGAGCAACATTTCATACACCGGAAACTGCCACATAACCTGTTTCGAGATCATGGAGATTCTAATACTCCTTTCATATTCCTTGATGCTAAAATAAATATATCACATCTAACATAAAAGTATGATATCTATGATCTCCCTCCGTGTCGATTAAATCCGACCGGAGGGAGTAGGTGTCAAGTGGGATCCCACTTATAATACATTTTACTCTTTTTAGTGTAAATTTTAAACAAGAAAAAGCAAAATATATACATTGAAAGTGAAATGTCCATGCCCACTCTGGCCGTTGCAAAAGGTAGACACCACCATGGGTCCAACGCTGTCGTCCGTCATGAATGGGGAGGACAATCAAAAGGCTACTTGCCATTGCATGGACAAATGGAAAGCGTGACTTCCACTAGGTGGATACCTAGATTAGCATGAGTCAACCTAGAACGTTAGCTAGCGTCAATGTGTTGCAATAGGTAGCATCGAGTCGTGGACTGCCTCCGTTCCGTAAAACTAGTTTGGTCCAATTTATAGCCCAAATAATAAACATCTACAGTATTTAGCAAAACTAGTTTGGTCCAATTTATAGCCCAAATAATAAACATCTACAGTATTTAGCAAATACACCATGAAACGACATTCTATGGTGAATCTATTGATGTTTCTTTTGCGAAATTCCACCAACATATTGAAAATCATCAACGGAGAAGCTCAAAAGCAATAGAAATTACAAATAGATCTTTGGACCACCTCGACGAATACAATCACTAGCGCAAGCCAACATAATCCGCAAGCCGAATGGGCGCCACCGTCCTCGCTCCTCCATTACCTAAATCGGGCAAAACTTGTAGTGGTAGAGCTTGTTGTAACAGACAAACACGAAATCGTCAAGCTAAGGCCACAAAGGACAAACGCACCAGAGCAACAACCATCGCCATGAATGATAGCCGTATATTGAAAGAGACTGATATGAAAACACACCAACGAACACAAAAATCAGCTAGATCCTGCGAGATCTGCCGGACATATGACTCCAACATCCTCCGGTGACGCTAGATGCACCACCGGAGCGTGGATAGAGCGGGAAAGATCTTATTCTAACTTTAGGACAGACGTAGCCGCCGCCTCAACACCCCAAGAAGACATTGAAAAATGGACTAAAAGAAGAACGGAAAACCTCCCACCAGCGAGAGGCCATAGTTCGCCACACCTCCAAGCCTCAAGGCCACCAGAGGCGGAGCGGACCGTCGACGTCTTCGGCGAGAGGGACGGAATCCTAGATGGGTTTTGGCTGTCGCCTCCCGATCACCTACTCCTTGTTTGCTTCAGTGCCAGTTAAATAAGAAATTGACTTTTGACTAAACATATGCATACCTTGTTTTATGAAATGGAGGTAGTATCTATCTACGAGATGAGCAT
Source organism: Lolium rigidum (assembly GCF_022539505.1). Lineage (NCBI taxonomy): Eukaryota > Viridiplantae > Streptophyta > Magnoliopsida > Poales > Poaceae > Lolium > Lolium rigidum. Next base: position 186,167,101 of record NC_061512.1, on the reverse strand, counting down.
CGAAATATCTCCACTCTTCTGAACTTTCAACTCTGATGACTAGCACCTCATCGAAATATCTCCACACTACGTATGTTGTCGACCAGCTATCTTGAAGATGGAACACAGAAGTATCTCCACTCTTTTGAAATTTCAACGCTCACAATATCTCACCACGTCGTCCCCAATAAACAACGATGATTACGAATGGCTGGGACCCATTCCGCCATAGCTTTCGACGCATGGTTTTACCACCAGTATCCAATCGGAACGCCGGGGCTGATTAAATCAAGCGAAAGAAACCAAACGGTGTGAAAAATGGTGAAGTCATGCTTCATCACAGTCACAGCGACATAACCCCAAGAATGTTATCTTGAGGTGGGTGGGGGTGGGGTGGGCGGGGTTTGTCATCCATACGAGATACGGTACTACCATAGCTAAGCAATGGAGATACGGAGATAATATCAGCTCTGCAAACTTTTCTATGTGCAACCTTTCGAGTTAACTAAGGTAGTAGTGACTAGGAGTGGGTGGAAGCGTCTGTGTGCCCAGCTCTTAACAAATTCTAAACCTAGTAGGGGGCGGGGAGTGGGTTAAGCAACCTTGTTCATAGACTCGTAGTAAAAGAAAACAAACAAATCCGTGTCCTTTACAACTCTAAACGATTTCATTTGACCTGGGAGGTTTGGATGCTTTAGTTGGAGACCACAGGAACGCCGACGCCGGCCATAATATCTGGAGTTCTGGACGGCGCTCGGTTGCACACAGCGACAAAACGGTCAGACACTACGTAAGCACAATGTGTTTCTTTGCGTGTCTCTGTTGATAACACAGCACGAGCTCTCAGAAAGAGATGTGACCTTACAAAAAGTTCTCTGCAGATGTGTTCTGTTTGTGATGGGATGGTAAACCACAGAGCTACCAAAAGTTGTGTAATACTACTACTATAGAGTCCACTATCGTTCTTGAAAAGTTCGAACAAGTAGGAATTCAATGTACTTTGCAGAATACAGAAAAGACAGACGGCTGTGAACATTATATTTGTTAACACTACTCACATCAGAATTCTATTCTTTTTTTATCCCGATAAATACTTTGAATGTGGAGTTGAAATTTGCATGGATTTGAGAATGACCGGAGCGTCAGATGGTTAGCTCGAGTTGGTGGCTACCCCCCAACCCAGGTTTGAATTTCATCGGACGTGGGTTTGCGGCTCATTTAGCTTCTCCTATAAGAATATGTCCTGGGTGCTAGTGCCCATGGGTCTCGTTTTTTTAAAAAAATTTGCATGAATTTACAAGATATATCCTGCCGCAGCATACTTATTCCTTTATATTCTTTAAACTTTTTGACATTCATGAACTTGTAGAGTCTAGGAAACTGTCCATCTGCACAGGATATGTCCCCCTCAAGCCACGGCTACGTTATGACTACACAACTTCAGGAGTATGCAGGTAAGATTCATGTACAGAAAACAGAAAAATGCATATACACGAATGGTATTTCCTCACCAATAGCTAGCACTATTAACAACTGAGGAGTGTTTACTTCTTAACAATTCGATCTATTATATTCCCTGCAAAAAAGTGATCTATCATATACATAGGCGTAATCATAAAGTTAGGTGAAGCTATTTACGATCGTTGCTGCTAATGGCTACTGCTTATACATGACCCACAGGCAGGTTAGATCATTACTAGAGTGTGCGTACTTCCCGGTTCAAAAATTCCTCCAGGCTGTTGAAACTTTTGTTCATTCTGCAGAACTTAACATAGCAGTCTGTCTTACTTTGGTTCCCCAGGGGCAGCAGGGCTCAGAGACATCTCGATTTCCTCAAGAGAACGTCCTTTCGTCTCGACTATGAAATTGTAAGCGAAAAGTGCTGTCAACAAGGAGACCCCACCGAAGCCTGCATAGACTGCTCCAACGCCGAATAACTTCACAAGCTCCAGGAAATATAGTCCCACCACAAAATTACATATCTGACAAACAATCAACTCCATAAGCATAGAGGTAGACTGGACAGTACTGATAAACTACATCTCTTTGATCCGAAGTAGAGAGCATACCCAATGTACAGTGAAGCTGAACCCCATAACTTTTGAGCGTGTCCGAGCACTGCTAAGCTCAGGGATGATGATTCCAGTAACTGGCCCAGCACCAATAGCGAAAGTAAAAATGTACCTGAACATGAAAACTTAAGCTTTCTGTAAATATGGACAAGTGAGTGAGATACCTGACCAATTTCAACACAAATAGGATGCGTGAGGTCTCTAACCAAGATTCTGATAATTTGTCACAACTATCAATTGTCAGGTCATTGCAGTGTAATAAGGGTTTAGTCATCGCATTTTAAATTTCTGTGCAACATGGAATGCAGAATATCCTAGAGATAAAGAAGGTAAAAGTGCGTACAAAAGAGTTCCGGTAATTGACAGGGTGTGTCCAACGTCTTCATCAAGTGGAAAGCTGATGGAAAACACTATAAGAAACATAGCAAATGCCTGAAACAAGGCATATAGTGGCATTAGATTTTGTTAAGAACAGAGCAGTATTTGCATAAGAACCACACAAACATTGCAACTCTGAATGTCAGGATAATGATATTGGCATAAATGGTATATACTTGCCATAAACTCTCCAACAAAAGAAGAGATGCAGATAATTTTTCCCAACAATTGTGTAGAACTTCCTGAAAAGTTGAACACTAGAAATACTGCATACCATTCCAAGATAGCTCCCTATCAAAAGATTCTTCCGTCCTTGCTTGTCCATCAAATTTGAAGCAACAAGTGCTCCTGAAAACCCCAATACGTTCATGAGTTTATGAAAAAGGTACCACACAGAGAACATGAATAACCGAGTCTAACTAACCTCCAAAGTTGGTTATTCCAACATATAAGCTCGCCAAAATACCACTGGTAATACCAACATCACGGAATGTTAATGATGAAAAATATAGAACACCATTTATTCCAGCAAACTGTTGCAGAAAGAAAAGTGACCCTCCAATCAATGCAACTGCATATACATTACAAAATAATTTATTGATAGCATGAAGAAAAACACAATAATATAAAGTAACAAATATCTCCAGATAAGGACACATAACCACTCCTTTAGAAACGGAGGACGATGGATGTTTGTGTTCAAAGCTGTGCAAAGATGAGATGTAGAACCTTAAGACAACTTTTGTTGTTACATTAATATGTTAATAACCTCTACGCCAAAACACATGAATGGATGAGCAGTAATGGTAGAACCAGCGTGTCTACCCGGTCTAGGGCGGAGGTTGTAGGGGAAGGAAGGGGCGGTGTGCGTGCGGAGGCGAGGGCGCCGGCGGCAGGGCGCCGGCGCGCGGCTGAGGAGAGGCGGCGGCGCGAGGCGGAGACGGCGGCTAGGGTTTGGGGACTCCGACTCCTTGAGGAGTCGGCAACAAATATGTTTATTGCTTGATTGTTCTGTATCGATTACAACTCGTATATATAAGAGAAATCTGCTGATGGGCTAAGCCCCTAATCTGCTAATTGGGCTAAGCCCCTAACTAAGCCTGGCCGGTGGGCCCCCTCCGGTGGTAGACCAACCCGGTCATAACAAGTAATGACCATTGCAGAACTGTAGACATATTTAATGAAAACTTACAACAGGAAAAATTGCAAAGCATGAAATGGCAGTGAGAAAAATGGACGGCATACTTTTCCAGCCTTGGTCAATATAAAAGGGAAACCTCCAACTGGTGACTAGAAAAATTCATCGGGTATCAAAAACTGTTAAATGGATGCTAACGGTCGAAATGTGACAGCAGTGGGATAATAAGTATAAAAAACTTGACGGAATTTTCATAATAAGAAAAGCAACGGAAAAATTAGAATTCCAGGAGAAGCTAGTGGCATTGACATAATTTTCCCAAGAAAATATCATGGTAAGGGAAACAACCTCTATTGTGGGGTTCCGACAGAAGTTCTGACCAGCTAGCCTGTGAATCGTCGTTTACAACGACAGATTTCATTTCTTCCATGGCCTTCTCAGCTTCGGAAGCTCCCCAAATATCTTCTACCACTTTTCTGGCATCATCTAATCTCCCAACCTACACGATGGAGTATAAAGATAGAGAGAAGGGTCTTGATCAACTAAATGAAACTGTCAGCTAAGCCTAGGCACCTTGGCAAGCCACCGAGGGCTTTCGACGGCGAATTGCATTCCAGCAACAATGAGAAAACCAGGTACACATGCAGCATAAAGCATTGTTCGCCACCTATGCAAAGGAACCCCAAATTTTAGGCAACATTTTAAGAATCTATCAAATATTACAAGCATCTGGTTAAAAATTACTCCCTCCATCCCATAATATAATATGTTATGACAACCAATATACTCCTATATTCGTTGTAATAACCTCTTCTATTATGGGACGGAGGGAGTAGTTCACAAAGCTAAACAAAAAATGTGAAGTGTTTAAAATCGAAGTGCTCATTTTTAATGTGTCGAATCTCGAGGCTTGGTAGTTAAGATTAGACAACTGAGCTCCAGCAAGGCTGTAACAGACCAATATCCTTCACATGCTATGATTTATTTAAAAGAAATAATTGCGCCTTGGTTCTGTTCTTCTATACAATCAAGATATGTCAGACAAAGGTTAAGCATCTGCTTCATTAATATGTGTAATGAATCTGTTCGGTGATCATAAGCACTATAATAAATTTAAGCAAATGATGACTTACATCATTAACATAGCAGAAAAGCCAACAGAAGGTGCCTCACCAATGTGGATCACTTTCAGAAGGTATACCCAAGGAAAGTGCAGCAATTATTCCTAAACATGTTCCAATCTGACATAGAGTACCCAGAGAGCCTCTGTATTTTGTTGGAGCAACCTAGTATGTAGTAGCATGTACAAAGAGTTAATATTGATACATAGATAATGGAAATATTCAAAACATGAGAACTAAAGGTAGCATTACAACAGTGATGTTCAATTCACATATTTCTTAAGTGTACCTCAGAGATATATATTGGAACAAGCACGGTATTTACGCCAATTCCAATGCCAACAAGGAACCTTCCAAGGAGCATCTCATCCAATGAATGTGCCTGTGCACTGTTTAATTGTTTTAGAAGTAACAAAAGATAATTTATGAAATGGGCATGTTGTTTAGAGGAAATACTGGATTTGATGTTAACTTCTATACAACTATGTTATTACAGGGGGCAGAAGAAGAAACTCCATATACTTACGAACATAGAAACAGTGAAATTAAATACCTGATAAAAGCCCCAAGAATCAATGGAATACTATCGATCTGAAGAGTCCTTTTACAACCTAAATAATCAACTAGTGCAGACGAGCCTAGGCTCCCAAAAAATGCGCCCACAATGAATATGCTGACCACAAGACCTTGGAGAAACGGATTTCCTTGAAAACCAAGCTCTCGTGCAATATCCTCTATTGGGCCATTCATAACCCTGCAACCACAACATGTACTGAGACCTGTATAGAATGTTTTAATCTCTAACAGAGATATCAGTACAAGAAAACTGAAAATTACATTTCACGATGTAGCCCATTAAACAGTCAAATAAACATACTTCAGGGTACATTCCAAATTGAATGTTTCACATTTCAGTTGGCATTGATCAGGTAGTACTGCACTATAACTAGTATAGGACAGTTAACAATGTCATTTGAATTTTTGTTGAAGCCAGATGGATTTTGACGACTGCTCGCCATTTTCTGCTCCAAAGTTATGCAGTAATGATATTAGCACCATGCTACTTCACAAAAATTGATCTAGATTTCGAATCAAAGATGTTCATAAACAAGTTAGGATCTGTGTGTCTTCTCTACATTTTAAGCTTTAAACCCGGTTCATACAACAACACATGCATGTCACATCAGTTCAACACTCCTAAAAAAAGGATATCTAAACCCTGAAGTGGCCACCCCGGTCAGTGCACAGTAGACGACTAGAGAGGGGCAGGCTTTACGCACCCAATGTGGTAGCCAAAGAGAAAATTGGCCATGGACGCTGTGAGCACGTGCGGGAAAACCCGCACCCAGCCGAGATCAGCATCACCGCCTCCATCTCCACCACCGCCGCCTCCGAACCCTGCATACAATCCGATTAAGAACAAGGAACGCTCGCATCATTACTTACATCGACACCTGCACGAGGCACGAGAAACAAAGAGACAATACGAGAACGAAGCCAAACCTGAGGACTCCACACCAGGCTGAGGCGGCGACGCGGACGGCTGGCTGGAGGGAGGCCCGCTCTCGACGGCGGCGAGGCGTGGGGGCCAGAGCTCGAGGCGCCGCGGCAGGGCACGGAGCGCGGCCGCCCTGACGACCACGGTCCCGGACGGCGGGAGGCAGAGCCGCGGTCGCGGGGCTGGCGTCGCGGGAAGGACGAGCAGCGCGGCTAGGGGCGTCGGCGGCATCATCGCTCCGGTAACGGGACAGGCGATTCGTCGAGCAGCTGGCGGGCGCGGCGCAGAGGAGGAAACGGGTGAATGGGAAGGCGCGAGGCGGAACGACTGATCAGTCATGACAGACGTGACTAGTAATGACATAATCAGTCATGTGTGGCTTCGCCCACACGCTGCCAGTATACTTGGACCATGGGGGCCTGACCGAGACCCAGAATACTAGGAACGCATACTAGTTGGGCACGAGGCTAGTAAGCTGTGAGATTCATTTTATCTCCCCCTCCCTCACTAACCTAAGACAACTCACTATTTACATTCTTCACTCTGGCCGACCGCCACCCGACACAGATCTGTCCCTCGCGGCTCCGCCTCTCGCCCAACGCTACCACCGAAAAAACGCTACCGGCGACGGGCCTCGCTCCGCTAGTCAGAAGTTGGTCGCTTATGAATTTGAATCACAATATAACACACTAAAGCATGGCTCTTGGAACTTATTGGAACTATCATTCATACATAGCACAATAAACATATTCCATTACAAAAGAGTGAGGCCTCTCATGATTCAAGCATGTGTGTGCAACAGATTTACACATATTTAGAATGATCAAGTTTTAGTGTGTGGTAAACATGACAATAGGATGAACCCATAAGTAGGCGTGGGGGGCTGGCGCAATTTTTACATGAATGGAAGTTAACATCTTATTTATGTGCTTGCTCCTTCTATATAATCCCACACATGATTTTACTTTGGTTCCTGCCATATGAATGACTAATGAGATGAAACTCCCAATGAAAAAGTCTAGCGTTACTGTTGAGACGTTGGAGCAAACCAAAGCGAGCACTACACCGTATCTTGGGTACCCTGGTTCACACACGGAATGCAATAGATTATGGCTTGCAATCCATATATTTTCCCTTCTTGGGACCGACTGTAAGATCAATCAATATTGAACAGTTAGTCGAAGGCTCGTTGCGGGCGGCGGCAATGTGTACTTCGAGGGGTGCCCCGGTTGTCCAGTCGATCGGATGAAGGTGGAGAATCCTGGCGTCCCCTACATCAGCTACATCTTAGTCTGTGTTTCAGCCATCTAATCTGCACATGTTCGTATGTTAACACCACTCTACTCAGAGGAACCTATTACTCATGAACTGGGATTGCAAGTCATAGATTTAGGTCTTAGCCATTACAGACGAGGAGGAGAGGAACGAAGGAGGAAGACGAAGACGGAAAGCAGGATGCCGAAGCCGTCCAATTCCTAGCGAGTTGTCCGTAGTGCCTTTCCCTTGTATATGTAGTCGCTTCCTTCGTGTCTTCTATGCAGCCCAAGCCCAACAGGCATAACCCACGGTCCGGCCCATGTCAACGGTAGGAGGGTCGCTAACATTCCTCCCTCCTTAATTTTCGGCTTGACCCCAAGCCGATGACATGTGGAACCTCCTGGATCCCATTGTACTTGATGACGCAGGACTTTGCCAAGGTCGCCGTGGGTGTTGTAGTCAAGACAGACCTTGACAATGTTGAGGTAGCAAATGGCGCAAACAAGGGAGTGCTCGTGGCTGATGTGCCCTTCGTCACTGAAGATATTGATGTAGAAGGCTTGGTCAGCACAAACTTTGTCGAAGTAGTAAGCATGGTCGAGGAAGTGGATGCAACAATAGTCTGGAGCTGCAACATTCCTCCTTCGCGGGGCTTCAGCTTGTGTGAAGCATCTGAAGAAATAAAGAAGTGGCCAGATGCCAGGATCCCAGGGAGACAACAAGACAGGGTATGCCAGTGTTATGGTAAAAACTCGTTGCTTCAACTGGTCGATGACAACAAAGTACTTCAAGTTAAGGGACCATGCAATCTTCTATTGAATAGTCTCCAAACAACACGGAATAATATGCCTAGTTTTCAGCATCATCTCGTCCACAGCCCACACTTGGATATCTCCAAAAGCTCAAACATATGGAATGCAACGGACGGAGCACGCTTAGTTTGAAGTGTGGCCAAAACGTGATAGTAACAATCTCGCAGCATACACAAACTGATCTAGCTCCAGATGACCCCATTGCTGCACCAATAGAATGATAGAATATCGAGTCTGAAGTCTAGATGGAAAGAATTGAGAACTGAGATACCATGCAATTGTCCATTGAAAATTGTTGCAATTGTTCAAAGACATCCGTCCATCACTGTAATATTGGAGCCAGGACTTCACTGGTACCATGCTAACTATCCAGGGAATTTCCCGTTGCTCCAACACATAACAACAGAAGAGAATACTTCCCAGAATGCAAAACCCACATTTAGGCAGCAAATAAGACCATTCAATCAGCTCGGCATATATACAATTGATATGCCAAATGTGATGAGTAATCCATTTGCTGTGATCCGCATCAGTTAAGTTCCTTGGACAAGATAAAAGAAGATAAGAAACATGGCAGTACTGAGCGCAAATATGAAAGAGCCTTGCAATTCCTGGATCCCATTGCTGCATTGCTCCCTTCAATGTTGCGTTTTCACAAGCAAGCAGAAGTAATGTCGCATCTTCTGACCACAAGATGCATGAATGAAGCTCACATGTGCTCTGCTAGACCAAGACATTTCCCACGGCAGAGAAACTGAACCATAAGGAGAAACCATTCCAGCAGGTAGAAGTGCATAATAGTAAGGAATTGAACTTGTAGCCAGTGACAAGTATCCGGACTGTGCAGATACTGTGGATGAAGATTCTTCTGAACAGCACGAAAATATCCCAGCAGGAATTTCTCAAAATGCACTTGTTCTGGACATGTAGTAGCACAAGTAGTCAAACATTCCAAGTATTACTTACTGAATGGGCCAGCACAAACAAGCTGCTGGAGCAATTCCACATAGATGCCCTTAAAGGAACAATTGCCTATTGCATTCTGAATTTCTGACCGGAGCAGAACACGTGAATCGACCCATGAAAATATTTCCGAGTTTTTGCATACACAGACTTTGTTTTCTCTCCAGGGTCCCATGGCAACAAGGAAAAGGAATGAGACGTGGCATAACAATGATCAGAACATATACCACTGTATTTTGCATGAAGCTGATTCAGAGATTCTCCCATGCGACCATGGCTTGAGTGAATTGAGGTATGTAGTTTAGGTGACATGTTCTGCTCTTTGGTCTTGCACTGTGTAATCTCCATCAATTTGAGCGTCAAAATAACCTTGCTCTCGCTGGTGATTCTGCGATCATAGACACCGAGTGTAGCCTGCGTGAGTGGCACTGCAGATGGGTTGGTGACCAAGCTGTAATCATCCACACTCCTTGCAACAACAAACTTGAGTGGATGCTCCACACGCGAACAAGCCAGCAGCTCCTTGTCCTCAAGGTTATTGAGGTACCCCGCGGAGCTGGTCGTTGACAGCGCCATGAAGAGGTCGGGTTCAAGCGCGGCTGATGCCACCGGTTTGGTAGTTGCTGGTGACGGCGCTCCAGAACTCCGCTTCTGCGCGAGCCGCCGAGATTCCCAGTCCCCAGTGTGGATGTCGGAGTCGAGATTATGGTCGCTGGCTCGAGGTCAAGGACGCAGCGCTCGGGGGTGACGGCAACAGTTACCATGGATGGAGTTGATACTATGGCGGGGTGATCGTAGATACTGCTGATTTGGCAACGCGGCCTGGGCAATTCGTCAAACACATTGTGGGCGAGCGAGCGGCGAGGTTGTCATCGCGTGAGGCACATGCAGTGACAACGCAGGCGGCCACAAGAGAAGTGGAGGTTGTAATCGAGGCCGCGGCTGCTGGCTTGGGGTCGAAGTAGCAGTGCTCGGGGATGGAGTTGATGTTGATGCTGCCGTCCATGGTAGTGGAAACGCAGCATGATGCCTAGCCATCTTCTCTGCGTACATAGGGTCACGCCTCATCCTGTCCTCTGGACGCTCTCGATGCGACGCCTGCTCGCCTCACCGAATCAGATTGTGCGACGCCTTGCCGTCTCCTCCGCCGAGTCCTGAACAGAGCCATACCCCGATCTCTAGAGGGCTGCCTCGACGCCCGCCTTCACGGCCGCCTCAATTGAGGTGGCGAGCTCAGATTTCCAATCCATGAAACTCGGAGGAGATGGGTGGTGGAGATGGAAATTTTTAGGTGGAATTTTGGGGATTTTTCGAGGAGGAATCGAGTGGCTCTGAATAACAAATGTTAACACCACTCTAGTCAGAGGAATCTATTACTCATGAACTCGGATTGCAAGCCATATATTTTTTTTTTTTTGATCTGGAAGCTCACTTTCATTCAACCAGATAGCACAGCAAGATCGCTGGCTACAAACGAACGAACGAAGCCTGGAGCATCACCCGGCCATACGGCTTGGGGCAGATGGACCAACTTCGAACCATACGACGCTAAAGCGTTCGCAACAGAATTACAAGCCCTGGGGCAGTACTTAAAAACACAGGAATTAAAGTTTGCTAAAGCAAATGATTTAATCTCCCTAAATAAAACACCATTTGGAGCACGGTCGAACTCAGTTCCTGAGACTGCTTGAATCAGCACCAAAGCATCAGACTCCACCTCCACACGTTGCACGCCCAAATCTAAGCCAATTTGCAGGGCTTTCAAACATGCCATGGCCTCAGTCTGGAGTGCGCTGCTTGCATAATCCACTCTGCCGGCAGCAGAGTACACTGTACCTCCGTTACAGTCCCTTATCACAAATCCCCAGCCACCAGTCTGGGATGAAGAAAGAAAACTCCCATCAGTATTGATTTTTAGACAGCCGTTTTCAGGTTTTTGCCAAGAAGCTGTAGCAGTCACCTGCAGCTTAAGAGCAGGAGTACAAAACTGTACATAATCAGCAACACATCTAGAAGCAAGAATGGTCACTTCATCAGGGTCCAGCTTCCCTCTCCAGCATTAATTTTGTTTCGATGCTTCCACCACGTCCAGAGCAAAGCAACACACCTAATTTGTTTTTCCTGCGGCAGATGAAGATCGTGTTCCAGCATATCTTTAGGACCAACACATAGCAGGAGCTCATTTCTCACCTCTTCTAGGTTCATCCTAGCCCAGACTTGCCTGACACCTTTGCAGCGAAGAAAGACATGTGCTCCATCCTCGTTCAACCTGTTGCACACACGGCAGAGAGTATTGATCTCAATGCCTCTTCTCTCAATATTACATCTATGTGGGAGGCTATCATGTGCCGGGCGCCACGAGAACCGCTTCACGTTTGGCGGACAAGGGCAGGACCAAATTATATTCCAGGAAAATTGCTTTTCATTTGCATTAGAGGAAAGGCCTGAAGCGCTACCTCCAGGCTCCACCAGGGTTCTATGCAGTTTATAGGCTGATTTAACACTGAAGTTCCCCTTTGGGTCTAGGCGCCAAGCCCAGGAATCCTCCATCTCCATGCAAACTGGAATTTTTTTCACATGGATTGCGTCAGCAGGCCAAAGACAATCGTCCACGAGATCATAATCCCACAATCCAGAAACCGGATCCAGGAACTCACTAACTCGATCAATCATAGTGTTTCCTCTTCGAGTGATCAAGAAAGGGCACCCCTCTCTAGGAATCCATGGGTCTTGCCAGACATTGATCGAAGATCCGTCCCCCACCCGTTTGATCACCCCTTCCTTGAGAAGTTGGACTCCTTTGAGGATGCTTCTCCAAGTGTATGACATCCCCTCTATTGGTTCCGCCTGCAGAACTTCAGTATGCGGAAAATACTTGGCCTTTAGAACTCTTGCACATAACGAAGATGGGTCCGAAAGAAGCCTCCAAGCTTGCTTCGCAAGCATCGCCAAGTTGAAGGAATGCAGATCCTTATACCCCAGGCCACCCCATTTTTTTGGCAAAGAGAGTTTGTCCCAACTCATCCAATGGACCTTATTTTCTTTGTCTTGTTGGGCCCACCAGAACCGGCACACCATCGCACTCATTTGGTCGCAGAGCTCTTTTGTGATGTCAAAACATGACATTGCAAAGATGGGAATAGCTTGAGCGCAGGCCTTAATCAACACCTCCTTCCCCATTTTTGAGAGCCATTTTTCCATCCATCCCGTGATCTTACTCCACATTCTATCTTTCAGATAACCAAAAATTTTGGTTTTTGATCTCCCCACATATACTGGTAGCCCAAGGTATTTTTCATTCTCTGATTCTCCTCTAATACCCAACATGTCCATGATCTTCCTCTTATCCCGCTCTTTCGTGTTTTTGCTGAACACAATAGCGCTCTTATCAATATTGACAGTCTGTCCTGAGCATTCTTCATAGAGAGAAAGGATATGTTGCAGCTGGTTAACACTTTCCTCCGTAACAGTCATTAGTATCAAAGAGTCATCTGCGAATAGCAAGTGATTAAACCTTGGAGCATTAGGCGCAACACACACCCCTTCAAGACGTCCATCCTCCTCTGCAGAATTGAGGAGACAAGAGAAAGCTTCACTTCAAATTAAGAACAAGTATGGAGAAATAGGATCTCCTTGTCGAAGGCCACGACAAGGAATCACCTCATCCGTTAACGAACCATTGATCTTAAACCGGTACTTGACTGAATTGCAGCATTTCATAACCAGAGCAATCCATTTCTCATCAAATCCCAACTTCCTCATCATTTGCTCCAAAAAATCCCATTCCACCCGATCGTATGCCTTGCTCATATCAAGTTTCAATGCCGCCAAACCAACTGCCCCTGATCTCTTGTTTTTCATATGATGAGTGACTTCATATGCTAGCAGTATATTGTCTGTAATCAACCTTCCGGGAACAAAGGCGCTTTGATTAGGGGCAATGATTTCATTTAAGATCCCTTTCAGCCGAAGGGCTAACACCTTGGAAATCAGCTTGTAGACGACATTGCAAAGACTAATGGGCCGAACCTCCTTCATAGATTCTGGATTTTTTACTTTGGGGATAAGTGTCACCCATGTATCATTCCAATCATCTGGAATAGGACCACCATTTAGCACTCCCAGTACCTCCTTCACCACATGTGGGCCGACCACTTCCCAATTCTTTTTGTAAAAGATAGCTGGCATACCATCTGGACCCGGGGCTTTCAGGTCACCAATCCCCTCCAACGCCTTCCAGACTTCAGCTTCAGTAAAAGCTTTTAGCAAACAATCATTCATTTCTGCTGTAACTTTCGGGGTCACATGAGCAAGTAATTCCTGGGTCCGAGTACCTGCATGGGAAGTAAAGAGTTGTTGGAAGTAATTAGTAATCACCGCCGCCATCTCCCCTCACTCTCCACCATCTCCCCATTATCATTTTTCAGCTTTTTTATTCGGTTTTGTCTCCTCCTTTGTGTGGCATAAGCATGAAAATATTTGGAGTTCCGGTCACCCTTTTGCAGCCAGTTTACATGGGCACGCTGCTTCCAGAAGGTATCCCGCTGAGATTCAAGCCGGTCCAATCTGAACCGTAACAGATGCTCCTTACGGACAGCTTCAGGAGTTATCGCTCCACGCCTACAAACTTCCAGGTCCTTTTTAACGCGAGCTATACCTTTTTCTATCTGTCCAAGAGAGCTTTTATTCCAATCGGTTAGATCTGAAGCAACACCTTTGAGAGCCTCCCTAACATTGCCGCCCCTTCCATGCACCTCCCTCTCCCACGCATTCCTTACCACCTCTTTACAATTTTCCTCTTCTAACCAGTGGGCTTCAAATCGAAATGGTTGAGGCCCTCTTCGCTCACTGTTGTATCTACTATTTCCCTCAAGCTCGATAATTATGGGTCTGTGATCAGAGTGGTAAGGGTCTCCATTGATCACCCTAAACCCTGGGAACCGGTCACACCACCCATCCGTCGCCACCGCCCGGTCTAATCTCTCCTTTATGTATCTTCCTGGCTCATAGCTATTATTTCTCCACGTGTAGGCATCGCCTTCAAAGCCAATATCATGCAAATTGCAACCCTCCAACGCCTCCCTGAAACGATCCATGCATCCTTGGGGCCGAGCCGCCCCGCCCACCTTCTCCCATTCAAACAAAATCTCGTTAAAGTCCCCTGCACACAGCCAAGGGTGGTCACTATGATGCTTGATTGTCCTCATCAACTTCCACGTCGCCTCCTTTTCACTAGCTTTTGATTCGCCATATATTCCAGTAAACCTCCATTTGAAACCATCCTCCTCGGTTATCACCGCATCAATGTGGTATTTTGATTTCAGGCCCGCACTCAGGTTCACCGAGCTACGCCAGAACAGAGCGAGCCCGCCGCTCTGGCCATCACTATCCTTTGTCACCATGTTTGTTAGCCCCATCTTCCACCTCAACCACTCTAGCCTTTTCCCACACAACTTTGTTTCAGAGAGAAAAATCACATCAGGGTCCACCTTCTTCTGGAACTCCAGAAGTCCACGAATGGCCGGGCCGTTCCCCATCCCCCGGCCATTCCAAGCAGCTATCCTCATTGATCCTTGCAGGGCTGTTCCGACAGCCCCGCATCAACATTTTGTTTTGCCGCGACCACTCCCTTTGACTTCTTTCCATTTTTCCTCAAGTCATCCTCCTCAATCTCCATTGGTTCAGCACCCCTCTTCTCGCCCACTTTCAGGACAACCTTGACTTGCTCCCCTCCTTCCTTCGTTTTCCCTGCATTCCTATGCCTCTTGTATTTATGTTTAATCTTATCCTCTTTTTTATCTTCCTTTTTACCACTTGGAATAGCACTTAAGCACTCCACGTTACCACTCCCATGCTTGTCCTTCTGATTGGATGCTACCAAAGCTTCTCTTTTGTCCTCCTGCACTTGCATGTCCACCGCCATATTGTTCTCCAATTGTTGTGCCTCAAGTTTCTGGCCTTTCCCCGTCTCCTCTGCTATGTTTTTACCCAAATCACTCTGGAACTCCAGCCTTTTCTGTGTACCAGCAGGGATGTGCTCCAGTAGTGTCTTCATCGGGCTGGTCACCTCATCATTTTTATCTGATATTTTAGAGCCATCTTCTCCACCAGAACTTGTCTCCTTTCGCCACGAACGACTATCACTTCCTGACCCCCCACTTCTGTTCCCAAAACCGAACCCTCTTGGGTTCCTCAGGTTCCTGCTCTCCTCCCACTGTTTCCTCTCTCCCTGGGTGTCTTTCTTTGGAATAAAAGCACGCAGCCATCTTCCATATTGTTGTTTTTCTGCCCTACTCAGTTTGATAGAGCAGTCAGTATCCTCATGCCCAATGACCCCACAAGTATAGCAGAATTCTGGGAGGTACTCGTATTCAAACGGACACCATTTATCCATACACTCCCCCACCTGTACCATCATCCCTCTCATCAGAGGAGCTGTGATATTCAGTCTAACCTTGACACGCAGATATTCGCCTACAGCCGTATCATCTTCTCCCACATCTACTCCCAAGAACTCCCCCACTATATCTCCAACCACTTCTCCTGTAGCTCTGTTCATCCTGCCCAGCGGCAGCTTCAGCACCCTCACCCAAATCGGGATAGAATCGAAGGCGTAATCGTCCCGAGCTTTATTCGGGTCAAACTCCTCCATAACTATCAAATCATTATTGAATTTCCATGGACCGCTGTCGAGGGCCTTCCTCTTCCCTGAAGCTTGAAGAAACTTGAACAGAAAGATGTTTGAGCCTAAATCCTTGCACTTCAACCCCTTAAGGGGACACCAGAGCCTGCCCAGCGAGGTCTGTAGTCCTTCCATGTTTGCAGGCCTCTCCGACAACACTTTGCCCACAGCCTTGGCATCATCTCCTTGCTGCTTCCCCAAATCGTCCCCTAGCTTCACACCCCTTTTTTCAGCCTCTGACAGCTTGAGATTTTTCAGCAGTCCCTCAACCTTCTCCATCGCCAATCACAAATCGACCAAGAAGACGCAGCTAGCTTTGGGGGATTTTACGATCGCAAGGCATGTGCACTCGCGGAAGGCTTATGGTGGAAAAGGAAGGCAGGTCGCGAGCTCTCAAGAAACCCAGAAAGCGGAGAGAAAGGAGAAAACCTCCATCGTAGCGGGGAGCCCGACCGGGTGGAGGCGCGAGCCACGAAGGCGAAGCCGGTCGGAGACCCGGGAGCTGGGCCGGGACCAGGGCCGGTCGGGGACACGGAGACGAGGGGCGGTCGGAGACGCGGAGGCGGGGTCGCCACCAAAATCGCCGATCCGGAAAAACAGGGGCCGTCACCTCAGGACGGAAAAAAACTTGTCGCCGCAAGCCATATATTTAGGTCTTAGCCATTACACTTGCCGCCCAAGCCCAATAGGTATAACCCACGATCCGGCCCATATCAACGGTAGGAAGGTCGCTAACGTTGTATTCCGATTTCCGCTTCCTGCATCCACTTGGATCATGCATTAAGCGTCCCTTCGTCACGAATTCCCTTTCTGGCGGTCGGTTAGTTTCTGCCGCGAAAACCGCCCACGTCTATTAGCTTTTGTCGTACTCGACCCGCCTCGTCTCGCGCCCGCGCCGGAAAAATTTAGGACGGATCTAGCGAGCAAACGTTTGCTCGTTGGTTCCAGCCAGCCAACGCGCCAAAAAAGGAAAGTGGACCCGCCCCGCCGACCAACCCGCTCCAGAAAAGGAAGGCGGACCCCCACGATCGGATCGACCAATTAAATCACCCAAATCCCGACAGAATCAAAAGTCGGCCCACCGTCCCACCGTCCCACCGTCCCCTTCCCTTTCCTTCGCATACGACACGCTCCCTTCCCGAGGTCCCTCCTTTTTCTCTCTTCTTCCTCCGGATCTTCTTCCTCCCAGCCTGCAATTCCTCCGGATCTCCATTGCAGCCTCCGGATCTCCATTGTAGCTTCTTCTTCTCCATAAAAGCGAGCAAGTTCTTCCTCCCCGAGCCAGTCGGCAACTTCTTCCTCCCCAGCCTGCAACTTCTTCTACCTTTCCCATCGGATCTCCATTACGATCAACACAAAGACATCAACTACCGAGCAAGAAGACAGACAACTACCAGCTGAAAATCAAAGTTTCGGAGGTTGGACAAACAAGGTTAGATTTGCACGGATGCTTACCTCCCCTCCAATCTCCTCCTTTGCTATAATTTGTTGAACCTTTTGAACCCGACAACCAGATCTACAAGTTTTCTACCCGGACAAAGGAAACAATTTGAGCAAAAACACAAACAAAAACCAGATCTACATGGTCGAACCATTTTTATCCGAACCAAGTAGTGCCCGATGCATAAAAGACAACTATTGACTCACGGAATTGCTTCCCGATGCATAAGTATGTTCCTCATGCATACAAATGCATGGAAAAATTCAAAACAGGCTTGTATACCATAGAAAAAGCAGCATAAACTTGTAACAAGACACATGTAGATAAAAAAACTCAACTTTGAGGGCACAAACCTGTTATAATTTGGTGGGATCCTCAAGGTAGTTGCTTTTCGGTTCAGATTGTACTCAAGACAACACCTTGCAAGCAACTAATTTAGATGATCCGATGCATACTAACCATAGAATAAGCCACAAAAAATGGGAAGGAGTAGCAATGCATTTATATGGTCACATAGTACTGGAAAAGGTTCTATAGTAGCATTAGGTACCATTAGTTTGTCGAAACCATCGAGACAACCAGTTCACTGACGAACAAACTATGTTTCAACAAGAACTAGTATTGTCACATGACAAAACTAGGCAGTAAAATGATCGACTTAGCTACCGTTTGAGATGCTCGAGCAAAAGTTTCTTCCGTCATAGTGCTAATTACATAGTGGCTGATTGATGAAGCAAAATTTGACACTTGATCTTGTCCATGCTAGCCTCCGATACTCGAAAAAGCAAGTTTGTGAGAAGGTGTGAATGGTGGTGACAACCATAAACTTTGGTAGCTTATGTCATGCAGATAGTAGCCAAAAAATGCATTGTGGGAAAACAACTTGGATGGCATTAGTGTACCAACTTAGATGAATCAGAGAAGCAACTTTAGATGCATCCATAAAACGAAGTTTTCAAGTTTACTTACAAACAAAATGAAATTACTTTTTGTTTTGCAGATGAGTGGTTTGGACCTGAACCTAGAACCGGACGATGTCGACATGGAAGATGGAGGAATAAATGGCAGGTGACCCCTTTTTCTGCACTCAAGCTGCCCAGACGGAGGTTGTCGATGAGTCTCAGGACCCACTACTTGCTGAGCATGGTGGACAAGGTGGCGACTCTGATGTGCACAGTGGCGGAGGGCAGCAATTCAATGCAGCACCACCTCCGAGCAAATCATAGCACCGAAAACATAAACACAACGACTATGCCTACTACAACCCTTTACGGTTCTTCTAACCCTGAGTTGGCGGATCATGGTGCCGATGGAGTTGCTCCTAATGAAGAAGTAGCATCTAGTCCTCAAGAACCCTTCCTTGGTATGCGATTTGACACAATCGAAGATGCCGAGAGAGCACTACAATGCTTACTCAAAAAGACTGGGGTTTTCTATCAAATCAAACACATCACTGAGGCAACCTTTCGGTAAGGTGGTGCGGAAGCAACAATTTGTGTGCAACAAGTATCGGGCACCGAAAACGGAAGAGCAAATTCAAGAGGAGAGAGTCAAAATTGTAGAAGAGGTTAGCCCTGTCCAGCCTAGATGATGAAGACGGGGATGGAGAAGAAGCTGGACCGTCCAAGAAACCAAAATCTGCAGTAGTTAAGCGGCAAAGGGAAAAATAAAGCAAACCAAGTGTCCAGCAAAAATGTGTGTGAAGTTGATTAACAACAAATATGAAGTGACATATTTTATTGCAGAACACAATCACCCCATGCTTGTGAAACCTTCACTGACAAAGTACCTGAGATCACACAAAGGCATACCTAGAGATGAAAGGGAGTTCCGAAATGCCTACATGACCGCAACTTGGAAACTCGGGCGTATGATGACGGTGATGTCTTCTTTTTATGGAGAAGAATGTTTCGTCCCCTATGATCCAAAAGCTATAACAAATCTACGAACAAGTTTGAGGAAGGAGGAGAAGGAATGGGACATTGCTGAGACAGGTGGCTTATTTTGCGAGTTGAAGGACAAGGACCCGGGTTTCTACTCTCGAATTTCTTTTGATGAAGAGCACAGGGTTGAAAACATTTTACGGGTTGACAAGTGCTTGCAAGGAAGGCTTACACGAAGCATATCATGATTGTGTGTCATTTGATACAACTTTCTTGACTAATCGGTTCGATATGCCATTTGCTCCATTTATTGGGATCAACGAGACATGGACAGTCCTTCATGCTTGGTCTGTGGTTTCCTAAGGGATGAGAAAGAGGAGAGTTTTACATGGCTTTTCACCCAGTTCCTTGATGCTATGCATGGTTTGCAGCCAACAAATATTATAACAGACCAGGACCAGGCTATGAGGAATGCAATCAGAGAAGTTTTCTTTGACACTTGTCACCGCAACTGTCGCTGGCACGTTATGAAGAAAGCAAATGAGAAGCTCGGGCCATTCCTAGGTAGGCACCCTGGTTTGGTGAAGACTTCAATGAATGCATCAATGAAAGTATGAGTGAGGATGAATTTGAAGCAAGATGGGCAGAGATGATTGCAAAGTGGGAGTTAGCCGAGCATGAAACATTTTTATGGTTGAAGAAGTATGCAAAATTCTGGGTTCCATGCTACTACAGACATCGATTCTTCCCATTTTTGCAATCAACTCAGAGGAGTGAGGGGTTTAACGCTGTTCTAAAACGTTACATCAACCCTCACAACTCAATCAAGCATTTTGTTAAACAATATGAGAAGCTACGAGCAACGGATATTGGGTAAGGAGGGCCACAATGATTTCCGCACGGATGAGCTTGAGCCGGATCCATGGTCGCCGTTCCCTATTGAGAAGCAAGCTTTGGCCGTGTACACACGTCCCATCTACCATCGGTTCGGGAAGGAGTTCGCACTCATTGGCTGTTATAATGTCCAACCACGGGGCAATAATTTGTACCAGCTAGTCCCTAACAATGAGAAGTGCTATCCTTATGGTGGAAGGTACTACATGGTTAATGCTAATGGTGGGCAATTCAACTGCGAGTGCTGCAAGTTTGAGCGTGACGGTTTGCTATGTTGTCATGTTTTAAAAGTGTTTACGCATATTGGTGTTGATGCTATACCAGAGCAATACATACTGCGAAGGTGGACTCCAGGTGCATTGGAAACTGTGATTCAGCCTAACTCGTCCAAGCACAAGATGATGTTATGCCCGAAGAATCAAGGCAGAAATTGCGGTTTGCAAACTTGTCAACTAAGTTTGTTGCTTTGGCTAAGCTAGCAAGTGCCTCAGACCAACATGACGCCATTGCTCGTAGACACATCAGGGAAATGACAACTGAGTTTGCACAACTAAACAAGGTGAAGAGGAAGAGGAAACCAACTACTTCAGCACCTGAACAGACAGCAAATCCTAATTCTAATAGGACATCTACTTCAGCACCTACTACGCATCAGAAAACATCTTCAGGGCCTACCCGAACACGACCAGTACCTCCACCTACAACATCAAACAGCCAGCAGGCACCTCGGTCAGCTCCAGGGCATGTGCCAACAGCACATACTACGGGTGATGTGCCACCAAGCAACTAAACCCGCACCGAGCAACTTCCCGGCAAGGACACTCCGCACCATCTGCCCCTACTCGCCAAGGTCGTCCAAACAAGAAGAAGAAAAGCACGAGAGGCCGACTTTCCATATGTGCAACGGGCAAGTGACATGGTTGGGGCAAGTGAAGAAGCTATGGTTATTCTTGATCCTCCTAGGTCGAATACAAAAGGAAGAAAGAAGAATCGATACCCCGGTGGGATTGAGTTGCAAGCAAAAAGAACAATTCTGTGTACGTTGTGCGGTTTGCCTGGACATAATTCAGCAACGTGCGAAAATTCTCTGAAAGGATGAATTAAAATTATGTCTGCTCAAGGTCCTTTTTTTCTGTGTGTGTAAGATCGGATAGTATTGCAAGACACAACAACTTATGTCACAGTCTACAATTATAATATGTAATTGTGCTTGAAATGTTGAATTTTCAATACTGCAATGTAATTTGTGCTTCCCAAATTGAATTTCAGTAATGCAAGTAGTTAGAGGGAGAGAATATACATCATTTTCCTTTCTTCTTGAGAGCTTTCCTCCAGTCGATGGTGTTGTGGATGGAAGTAACCCATGTGTGAGTCATGATTTTCCTAATGTTTGATATGTCCTTGCCTCCATAGTTTGGGAGAGACCTTCCTGTCCGAGTGCTCGGCATTCATAAGTGCATGGACACCACAATCCTTGCTGCGAGAAAAAAGTGGGTATATAAGTTATGTATTCGAGCAAGTAATTTATATGAGTTACAGAAGAACAAGTGAATCAAACGTTAGCACAAAACGAGGTAAGCAACTTAGCTATTATGTTTGGAACAACTAGATTTATTTGGAAAAAGAATTGGAAATGAAATTGTATGAAGCTAGTAAGAAACAACATATCTATAGCAAAAGAAAATAACTTAGCCTACTTCGAGTACAAGTACTTCCCCCGAAACTATTTTGAGCATGTCTGGTTAAGCAACTTAGATGCTACTTGGAGAGCAAATAAAACATGGTACTGGAGAGCAAAAAACACATGTGAGAGGAAGCAAAAAACGGGTTGTGCGAAGCAACTAAGGTAAGGAGAAGTTGTACACATTTTTTAGAAGAACTTGTGTAGGCAACTATGGTATAAATTGAAAAGCAAATTAGTACTCATGTTGAACTATGACAACCTTTTTTAGCAAGCAACTAAGTTGTTTTTAGTGAAACAAATAAATGTACTTGATGTAAGCACCTTGGGTGTCCACAATTAGGTGAAGCAAGAACATCTAGGCTACTATTGAAAATCAACTTAGATATGCAGTAGGAGCAAACTTAGATGCTAAGAAAGTAAGGTAATAACTTAACTTTGGACAGCAAAAAGAAACTAAACAAAAGCTGCAAAAAGCAGGCAACTGCAGTATACAGTAAGCAAGTTATCTGAATGAGTGTTTTTATAGAAGTGCCTGATGCATAAAATACAACTACTGAATCACAGAATTGCTTCCTGATGCATATCATCTGTTCAGAAGCAACTAATGTAAGGAGAAGTTGCACATAAGCAAACTTAGCTCAAAAAAGGTAGGCAACTATGGTATAAGTTGAAAAGCAAATTAGTGTTAAATTTGAACTATGTATACCTTCTTATAGAAGCAACTAAGTTGTTTGCTAGTGAAACAACAAAAGTACTTGCTGGAAGCAACTAGGGTGTCCACAGTAAGGTGAAGCAGAAAAAAGAACATATTTGGCTACTATTGGAAAGCAACTTAGATGTGCAGTAGGAGCAAAACTTAGATGCTAATAAAAGCAAGTTATCTGAATGAGTGTTTTTATGTGCTTACTTAGTTTTCTGCTTTGGAGCAAAAATGTCGCTGAGGTCAAACTTCTCAAGCTTGATGCGTGATTTTGGGTACTCTTCATTCCATAGAGATGTTATTGCTTCCTGAAGATTCTTCACAAGCAGGCCCAATTTTTTATCATTTATTGTCCTCATAGAGTCAAGAACTTCGAATCTTCTATCTTTGATGTTGAGAACAAGCAACCAGTAGTGGTTCACTTTCACACTTTGGTCTTCGCTCATGTTTTCCAACACTGGAAGCAACACCTGTTCGTGTGGTTGGCAGATAACAAAGAAATCAGGTGCAAAACACAACTAGAATGACCGTGGTCCATAAATATGAATGAACACAAAAAAGGAAAAAAAAAGGGGGAAAGATTACCAAGTCTTTCTTGTCAAGATGCGCATCCTTCTTCGCAAAGTACTTCTTGACATGCTTGTGATTCCAACCATATTCCTGAAGTAATGTCTACAGAAAAGATTTGAGGAATCCCCAGGTGGTGCAGTTAGTTTTGCTTCGAATAACTGTGCTTGGCAAGTAAAAAGAAACAGAACACAAAACAGACACAAAAAAAGGTGTTGGGGTGCTAACCATAAATCTCAAAGGCATCACAACTTTCTTGTCATTCTTATCTTTCCTCAGCATAATTGATTCGAGACCTAGTTCGAATATCGTGTTATCTAGCTCAGCACAAGGCATCATTGAGTTTGCCGGTTCTCGATGGGACACAAAAACTTCTCGAAGTTGACAATGATTGGGGTGTTGTCCTTGTGCCGACCCCTTCCATTTCGTTTACCACCCGAGATAACTAGATCATAAACTTCCTTCACATCAGCGAGCATGCATATGAATTTTTGCTTGAAAAGTCTATGTACGGTGACTTATAACATGCAAGCTGGTCGGATGATCCGGCCAGGAGCTGCATTGGAGTTGCTTCCGTAACCATCCATGGAAGGAGTGACCTTGTTGCCAACAGGAGTTGGTGTTTGGAGTTCAGCTTCACTTTGATGTCCCGCACCGATAGTATCCGCTTCGTCCGTCGGGTAGCCTTTCTCCCTTTCAACCCCGGTACATAAAGCAATGGCTTCTTCCTCCATCTCTTGGACTCCAAACATCTTCGTAGTCATCGAAAATTGGAGACCCAAAGGACCTAAAAGATTGTGGTGTTGTCCCATCAGATGCTGCAACTACAGGAGTTTGTTGTTGGCTTTTCTGTGGACTATCAAACCCAAGGCTGAAAGATGGCGGGTCACAACCCTTCTCCCATCTAGGATCCTTAGCTCGCGGAGGTGGACAAGTTTGACGAGTTGGAACCGTTGATTTCTTGGCGGCATTGTTGGTCCGCGATCCTTGACAAGTAGAAGGCGTAGCAGGAGATGTTGGAGTATTCTTGTTCCGGCGTGGAGAAGTACGAATGAAAAGAGCTTGTGCTGGAATTTTTGTTAGTGAAACTGCATGACTTGCGTCTGGAGGAGGTTGCGGTGCTGCACCCGTGTTGTGAGTTGCGGCTTGGTTGCGTGACCGTACTCGTGACCCGATCCCGAACTATTTCAGACTCGCACATTTGTATCCAAAGGTCCGGTACGATGCGCAACCATTTTTTGTTTCATCCGGACTCCTTTATCACCCCCGATTGCTAACTTATCAAATGCAATGCACTCTGTCCGAACTTTCGTACAACGGTGTCCCCGCTGAACTCGGTCCAGTGGTGGTGTTGTTGTAGGAGAACCCCTTTGAGACCTAGCTATCTCCTCCATGAATATGGAATTGGGGTATATCTTCTCCGTTATATCAAAGAATTTTGGGCCCCGGTTGTTTGTCATGTCAATGTCTTTGCCTCTCGGATGCCGCAAACCCTCTGATATCTGAGAACGGGCCCAGTCCAGGCAATGGAGTGTTTGCTGCCCCAACTGATTGAGTGTTAACATTTCCCAACCTAGCAGACCTCCTTGGTGTATTGTCGAAACGAGGAGATCTCCTTGGTGTATTATCGAAACGAGCATCACGGTCTTGGAAATCATCATCCTCAATGTGCTGTCCATTTGAAGGTTGTTGTTTGCCGGCACCATCTTCATTGTCACTCGTCGTCATCGCCTTCATCATCCTCGTCATCGGCGTCTTCATCTTCTTCGTCATCGTCATTACCATCCGCATTGTAATCCTCATCATCCGCATCCTCGGCATCCTCTTCATCAACAACAATAGAAGGTTCAGGCCTTTGCCTCTTCCTAGCTCTTCCACAAACACCTTTTGCACTCTCTTCTCGCTTGTTCAAAGTCCCCTACTTGTTCTATGAAAGTGCCCAACCTGTTGGAGATATCGGTGCATAGCTCCCCAATCATCACAGACAAGTTTCCTCTTTTTCGGTCAGCAAATACAAAAGCAAAAAACTAGTGAGAATTATTTAGTTTTGTATGAAATCACCGTGTACATTTTGAGAAAACAGAAAAATAAAAAGTGGGAAAAAGGAAAAATGAAATTACCTGACATGGGTAATTCCTAGGCAACCTTGATGATACGAACTCTTCTAATCTCGTCATCCCGACGAAAAGACCGTCTCTAATAGTCACCCCCACCCCATCTTTCAACTCGTAAAAAATTAGGAAATGTCATAATTTGTTAGCATGAGTGTGCATTTTGAACTGAACTATGAGCGGTTTATATGAATCACCGGAACAACTTACACCTCGAAACTAAAGCAACTTAGTTGTGCCTAGTAAGCAATCTAAGAACACAAAAAACATATGTACTAATATGAAGCAATTTGGACCAGTGCAGTAAAACAACTTAGTTATTTTGGCAAGTAATTTAGATGACACATAGAAAAAACTTGGATATACGAAAAACAGAAGAATGAAGAAGTAAGTTACATTTTGTATGAGCGATTTAGATGTACTAATATGTAACAACTTAGATGTGGCTAGTAAGCAGCTTAGGGGACACAACATATGTATTGAGTATGAAGCCATTTTGGATCAGGGTAATAAAAAGCAACTTAGTTACAAATGGCAAATAACTTAGATGACATAGAGAAAACAACTTAGATATATGAAAACAGGAAAAGCAAGAACTAAGATACATGTTTTGGAAAAAGCAAATTAGAAGCGCTAATGTGACAACTTAGATAATGAAGTAAGAGTGCTTTGGAAAAATGATCCGGCCACATCACAAATGATCTACTTAAAAACAACTTAGATCAATCCAGTAAAGCAAAACTTAAGTAGTTAAAAAATACCTTCATCTTTCCAAACTCTCCATTTGACTTCATATCTTTGCGCATGACAGCTTGAATTAATTTGTCATCCCATGCGGCAGCACGTATGGGACATTCCTCAACAGATGGCACAGGCTCATCAACATCAAGAGAGTCAAGATATAGTATCTACAAAAAAAAGGTAAAGGGAAAGAAACAGTGAGTAAGATCTCCTGAAAAAAAGCAACACATGTTGCAACATTTATTACGACATAAAAAACAAGGCCGAAAACACGAAAAGGGTAAAAAAGATCAAGTACCACGAGGTGATGTAAACAAGCAACACACAGATTTCTTTTTGACTCCCATCTTTTTCACTTCTTGAACAATTTGATCAACTGCGAACCGGCACCAATTAGACTTCTTCATGACATTGAGATCCACTAGACTTGGATATGACCTTGGACTGATATTGGCACTTGTTGATGGTGAAATAAAGCAGCTCACAACAGCAGACACGGTATGCCCGTAGGAACTTCATATCGACTGCCCCTCCCATTTCCTGAATCATCTTGCGCCACTGCTTGAAACCTGGTGCAGACCCACCCTGAATGTTGTACTCTTCGTTCATGAAGGCTATAGGTTCAGTTTCCATTTCATACCGTACAGGAAAACCTTCATTGGGTAGCCCAAAGACTTTGTTGTAACTTGCTGCATCGACGGGAATGGTCCCCCTCCCTGGTATAGCTAGCTCACTTCTAATTGGGTCAAAACATGCCAAGACCCACATGCTTAGATCAACAGGCATCTCAGTAGCTTTAACCATCAACATTCCTCCCCACCCCCACTCCGTGATCAACTTCTTCGATCACCCGATAAAATTTCATTCAGCTTCACAAGTCTAGCAGAGACGCTTTATTCCTACCAAGCCGCACACCACGATAAAGGAGAAAAAAAGGTCAAGTAGTAATTCAGGACAATTTCACACACAACATAAGAAAACTAATACACACAAGCGAGGAAGTATGAATTGGACATACCGACGAGAATGCACGGCTTTTCTTAGGTTCAACCACAGTTGCAGAAGGTCCACCCACATTTTCTCGCATGATTACCACCACCTGAAGTAGCACCACGGGATCGTAAATTAGTAGCGGGTACGGGATTCGGACCATTCATGTTCATAGGATTATCCGCAACCGCAGCCTGAAAAAAAGAACAACATATTCAACATAAGTAAGGACAAAGTAATGTCGAACAACTCAATTTACTTCCAAAAAAAACTAAGGCATGCTATCAAAAGACAACTCAAAATAATTTCAGAATAGCGAACTTAAGTATGCTATGAAAAACAAAAAAAGGTCGGATGCTATACATGCCGGCGAGGCTGCACGCCCGTTATCGCAGGTCTGCCCGTTGCTCCATCTCGGTAGTTGTAGACGCGGAAACCTCTTAGTCATCTCCCTACACCCGTTGATGAATAGTAAATCAAAAATCTCTCGTAACATGCTTACATAGCTCTTATGCTTACATGCTTACATGCTTACATAGCTCTTATGGCAATCAAAAACCTCTTAGTCATCTCCCTAACATGCTTACATACGCACACAAAAATGTACAATGCAACTCCGCATCACCACTTATGCAAGTTAGTCTACATGGTCATACAAAAACATACAAAATCTCCGTTCCGCTAAAACTTAAGCAAAACATGACTCGAAAGCGGACATCAACTTTGCTTTACTTGGAACAACTATATGTATTTGGAAAAGTTACACAACTAGATGTATTTCCAAGAACAACTTGTTTAAGACATATAATGGGCAAACTCAAAGGGATCGTTCATGTCATGTAAAAAAACACAAAATCAACTTAATTAAGAACCACCAGCCAACTTGATTACTTATAGTGGACAACTTGATCATAATGACAAAACAAGTTGAAACATGGACAACGGAAAACTCATGGCATCGTTTATGGCATGAAAAATTCTGAAAAGCAACTTAAGTAACAACGACGAGCCAACTTAATGACTCCTAGTTGACAACTTAATTATAATGACGTAACAACTTATTTCAAACAAGAATAATCGCCAACTTGTGCCATCTCATGGCATGGCAAATCAACTTCAATAAGAACAACCATCAAACTTCAATAAGCAGCCTCATATGAATTAGAATGTTCCAAAGAGCAAAAATAACCACTAATAAGCAGCATCATAAGCTAGTACTGGTATCATCTAAAATTGGTAGCCTATATCGAGCAGGTGCACTAGCATGGCAAAAACAACTTAGGCTAGAATGACTATCAAACACAAACAGCAAAAAGTTACTCTACATACAAGGTCTAATAAACAACCGAGAACATAAAAGCTGTACTAGCATCATCTAATTTCGGGTGTACAAATTACTCCAACCATGATCAACAGGGAAACAATGGGAACCATAACAACAAGTACAAAATTACTCCAAAAACATGCTCTACAGGGGACCATAAGAACCATGGAACAAGGACAAAAAGTGGATATACAGGGGAGAGTCCATGCACCGCCATCCATCTACTTCCAAAAATCCCGCACCATCAAAATGGGGACAAAATTGAACAAGGAAATCAAGTCCTACTGGGGGATTGGGGGATCCGAGCACATATCGATTACCCGAGTAGGCTGGATCTGCAACCGATCTCCGTCGCCGCTCACGGGACGATCGATCTAGGCGAAAAACACCACGCGCCGAGTGTACGGCCACCGATACGGCGGCGATGAAGCTCTTGGACGGTGAATCGACTGCACCCGCCTGAGAAAAGGTAGATCTCCGTCGCGGAGATCGAAGCAGAACCTCGCGCCTCGCCCCCACCGCCGTCGACCTCCCGCTCCTTACGCCTACTGAGCTCACGAGGACCTCCCCCCGGAAGCGAATCGAGCGCCAGCGAGCAACCTACCCCTCACCCCCTGGACCCCTAGCGAATCGCGGCGCCGACGAGCACGCCGTCGCTCATCCAAACCCTAGAGAAATCGCCGGCCGGAGCTCACGACGTAAATGGGGATCGAGCGAATGGAGCCGTTTCTCGACCGTCTTCCTCGCACGCGCGCGACGGGGATGTCCCTTCGGGCGTGGTGCGGTCGCGGTGGATGGTGGGGCCCTCAGGTGGGGACGGTCGGAACAGAGCAGATACATCAGGTTCTCCATCCAAGATCCGACGGCCAGCAATCGTTGGCTCGCCACGACAAAACGGCCACCGTGCACTTTTTAGCGTTTGGGAAAATTTAAATGCGCGCCGTGGAGAATCGAATCTGCAACCTCTACCCCCACGCGCGCCTAATAGGCTAACCATATGAGCCAATGGTATTTCTTGTCAGAAGCAGAGACAAACGTTTTTTTTACTATAGAATGTACATGTTATAAACGTCAAAATATGAACTTTTTTTTTCGTGAATTCCCTTTTGTGACTTTTTCATTTGTATCAGTTATTTTTTGATTGCGTAAATATATTCCAAATTTAACATAGCTATGCAATTTTTTCAATTTCCTTTGTACAATTCCCTTTTAGAAATTATGTATCATTTTTTCTTTTTTTCCATATTGTTGTTACTTTTGTATAAAAAATCATGTTATTTGGACTATTTTTTTAATTCCCTTTTTTGGGCTAGTGGTTTTTAAGAGGAAAAAAATAACGGGTGGGAGAACTACTTGCAACTCAAATGAACTACCACTTGCAACTCAAATAAGTACACTTGCAACTCAAATAAATATCACTTTCAACTTAATTAGATTTTAGGGTAGGTAATTTTTCACATTTAGCGTTGATAAGTAATGGGCAGAGGAGTTGATAAATTGTGAGCTAAAATGTTTCTAAAATATTCTAAATAAAATTAACATTTCGGGTTGATAACTCTTCACATTTGCCATTGTTAAATAACGAATAGAGAGGTTGATAGATTATAAGATAAAAATGTTCCCAAAAATATTCTAAATATATGTTTTATAAGTTTTCACATTTACCTTTGATAAATAATAGGCATAGCAGTTGATAAATTGTGAGCCAAAAATGTTCCCAACATATTCTAAATTACATTAACTTTTTGGATCGATAACTTTTTCATATTTACCGTTGATGAATAACGGGCAGAGGGGTTGATTAATTTGAGAGCTAAAAATGTTTCTAAAATATTATAAATAAAATTAGTTTTTCGGGTTGATAACTCTTCATATTTACCATTGTTAATTATTGAACATAGGGGTTGATAAATTATGAGCTAAAAATATCCTCAAAAGTATGCTAAATAAAATTAGTTTTTTGGGTCGATAACTTTTTATATTTACCGTTGATAAATAATAGGCATAGTGGTTGATAATTTGTGAGCTAAAAATGTCATCATAATATTCTAAGTTAAATTAATTTTTCGGGTCGATAATTTTTCATATTTACCGTTGATAAATAACGGGCAGAGGGGTTGATAAATTTTAAGCTAATAAAAAGTTGTCAAGATATGTCAACATGGATGCTACGTTCATGGTTTAGTATCTGTTTTTTTTTGTTTAGACCGTGTTTTTTTTTTTTTTTTTTATCTCAGCCATGTTAAAGTTTAGTATAACTACAGATACGTCTATGTTGTTGACACAAATAACTGGTAACTTAGTTGGTCGTCACGTCTTCGTTGCCCGCCTGGCCTCGGCGGAACGTCTTGGGATCGAATCCCCTTTTCTGCGCAAATTTTTTTTTTTTGAGAACCCGCAACGGATATGCGCGTTTTTATATTAAGCTGACAAGAACGCCAAAGAATGGCTACAAAACCACACTCGCCTTTCGGCTTACAACACACTCCGACATCAATAACGACAAGCATGCCTAACCCAACCTCTATCCAAAAATGGCGAAGAGGCGAGGCAACAAGCCTCAAAACCGCGTCACAGCCAACACCAAACACAACTGCGCAAATTAATTTTGCCCCACCTCACGGTGCAGCCCCGGATTTCCATTTTCAGAAACGACAAAATCTATCGCTCGGATCAAAGCTAGCGCTCGACCACTAGCTAGGGTCACCCCCTTCGTCATACCTTGGTTAATTGCTTTAAATACTTGTATCAAGATAGTCTAGGGCGGTAGGGCCCCGGTAATGTCAGTGTTAGACTGTATATACGTAGCGTTGTATATGTCTTGTATTGTACCTCTTGGTACCCATATATATATGAGATAGCCACACCCATATTGGGTGTCGAGCAGTTCCCAAAACCCTTTGTCTTACATGGTATCAGATTAGGTTACGATGGCTTCCGCTGCCTCCACCGCCGCCGTGCCGCCGATCGCATCGGCTCCCGCCGCCGCCGCCGCTGCGCCAGCTCCCGTCGTCGCCTTGGCCGCCCCGGCTGCCGCTCCTGCCTCGCCCTTCCTCGCCTCCCGGCCGCTCGCCATGTGGTGGCCAACTCCCGGCGTCGCACCTCCGGTGCCCTAGCCGGGTCGGCTTCCTCATCCGCCGCCGCCGGCCCGGTGCTCGAGGGTGATCCGTCGCCGCCGATCGCTCACGGTGGCCTGCCTTCCTCGACCACCGCGCCTTTGCCGCCGTATGGTGGCCCTCTCGCCGCCGCCGGCCTACGGCGCCCGCTGCGCGCCGATCTACGGCGCCTCTTCGTCGCACTATGGGGCTCCGTCACCACCGTCGGGTTGGCCGGCGCCACCTCACGGTGCGCTGCCCTCGCAGCAATACGCTGCGCCGCCCCTGCCGAACTACGCGGCGCATCAGCAGCCACCCTATGGGGCCGCCTCAACAACGCCCTACGGGGCCCCTGCCCCGATCGTCCCCTACGGCGCCTATCCTGGGGCGATCACCGGCCCTGTGTCATCCATGGAGGTGGCACCGCCGGCGCCGTTCTATGCGCCGCCATCACCGGCTCAGATGGATCCTGCGGCGCCGTCGCCGTTTTACTTCTCGCACCTTCTCCCGCTGAAGCTAACGCCGGATAATTATTTGTCGTGGCGCGCGCAGGTGCTCCCGCTCCTTCGGAGTCGCTACTTGGAGGGGTACGTCGATGGCTCGCTTCCATGTCCACCGCAGTATCACCCGGCGCATCATACATGGGTGGCCCAAGATCAGGCCATCCTTTCTTCCATCCAGTCGTCGCTCACGCCGAGCGTCTCGTCACTGGTTCTTTTCGCCTCTACGTTGCGGGATGCATGGACGGCACTTCACAGCAGCTTCGCCTCCCAGTCACAGGCGCGTGCTCATGCTATTCGCACCGAGCTGGGTGAGACCAAGCTCCATGACAGTAGCATCACGGACTACTTCAACAAGATGGCCGGCCTCGCCGGCACACTCGCCTCCATTGGACAGCCGCTTCGCTCCGAGGACTTCACCACCTATGTTCTGAATGGACTTGATGATGACTATGATAATCTCATTGAGAACATCAGTGGCCGCGATGACCCATTGCCGCGCCGTGAGCTTTACTCGCGCCTCCTCGGTCGTGAACAGCGCGTCAAGGTGAAACACGCCTCTCCGAGCTTCTCCGCCGCCAATGCCGCTGCTCGCGGCAAGCCGCAGAAGCCGCCAACTGCCGGGGGCAAGCCGGCGCCCGGGCCCCTGCAGCCTCAGCGGTCCGCCGCACCGCCTGTCACGGGTGGTAATCGCCCGCGGGCCTGCTGCTCCTCATGTGGCGCCCAACAGGCGTGTCAGCTATGTGGCCTCGACAACCACATCGCCTCTCGCTGTCACCGGCGCTTCAAGCAAGACTTCCTCGGCATCGGCAACAATGGCAAGGGCAACGACAAGCAGGCTGCTGCTGCTGTGACGGGTCAGGAGCATGGATATACTCCTTCCTATCCCATTGACTCGTCCCGGTACATGGACACAGGAGCTACAAATCACCCGACGAGTGAGATGGGCAAGCTCTCCACCCAGGAGCCATATCGCGGTCATGATCAGTGTTCGCACCGCCAATGGAGCAGGTATGCGCATCTCACATGTTGGTCAGGCTTCCTTCTTGCACATAATTCACGTCACTTGCATCTTCGTAATGTCCTCCGTGTTCCTTCCGCCACACGTAGTCCGTTATCTATTCCTCAACTTACTCGTGATAATAATGTCCTTGCTGAATTTCATCGTTTTCATTTTTTCATCAAGGACCGGGACACGAGAGCCGTTCGCTTAGAGGTCGTCTTCGCCATGGCCTATATGCGCTTGATGCGCCCCTACGCCGCATGCCCCCCGGGTGTTCGAGTGGTGTGCGTGTGTCCTCTACACACCGGCATGCACGCCTCGGTCACCCCTGCTGCTCCCATAGTTCGCCATGTTCTGCATCGTCATGAACTTCCGGTTGTGTCCAATAAAAGTGTAGAAACAATCTGTGATGCCCGTCGCCAAGGCAAGAGTCATCGGCTTTCGTTTTCGCAGTCGAGTCGTGTGGTTAAACATCCTCTTGAGCTTGTGTTTTCCGATGTATGGGGCCATGCCCGGACATCCGTTAGTGGCCATAATTACTATGTCAGCTTTATTGATGCCTACGATCGATTCACTCCGGCTTTATCTTATTAAGCGTAAATCTGATGTGTTTGATGTGTTTATTCAGTTCCAAGCACATGTTGAGCGTCTCCTTAAGCATAAAATTCTTCATGTTCAGTCCGACCGGGGGTGAATATCACAACCTCAACTCGTTCTTTAATAAGCTTGGAATCTCGCACCGTGTGTCTTGTCCTCATACACATCAACGAATGGCACCGCTGAACGGAAACATCGCCATCTTGTAGAAACTGGCCTTACTTTACTAGCTCATGCCTCTCGTTCCGTTTCGGTTTTGGAGTGACGCTTTTTCCACCGCTCGTTTCTTAATAAATAGGCTTCCAACACGACTCTTACACATGAAAACTCCCCTTGAACTCTTGCTCAATGAACTCCCGCATTATACGTTTCTCAAAGTTTTTGGGTGTGCATGCTGGCCTCATCTCCGTCCCTATAACAAGCGCAAGCTAGAGTTTCGGTCAAAAAGTGCGTCTTTCTTGGGTATAGTTCCCTTCACAAAGGGTACAAGTGCCTACATGTTCCCACCAATCGTGTTTACATATCTCGTGATGTAGTGTTTGATGAGAACGTGTTTCCCTTTTCCGCACTCCCGACCAACTCTTCTACACCCACCCCGCCCGTGCATTCCAAGTATACCATTGCTCGATCAATTTGTAGATGCTGCATATACTCCTGCGTTGCTTCCTAACCATGCCTGCAGGTATCGGACGCGGCGTTCGCCTTGAACTGTTGGACGATCAGGCACCGGACGTGGATCAAGCCCAGGACGTCGATCCCCTGCATGCCCCATGCATGCCGGGTCGCGCCCGTCTGCCCGCTGCTGCGGCGGCTCCCTCTGTGACGCCGCCCGCGTCGCCCGCCTCGCCCGGCCCAGCTGCTGCTGCGGCAGCTCCCCCCGTGACGCCGCCTGCGGCGCCAGCTTCCCCCGTGACGCCACATGTGTCGCCTGCCTCGCCCGGCCCAACACCGGCGCCGCTGGACGTCCCCGCCTCGGCCCCGCTTGGGCCGCCTCTCCTTGGCCCATCATCGCCTGGCTCCCCGTCGCTGCTGGGGACTCCTGCGTCGAGCTCGTCATCACCAGTACCGCCAGCTCCTGTAGCTCGTGGACCTCGCACGCGCAGTCAGACTGGGGTCTTTCGGCCTAAGGAACGCACGGATGGGACTATTGCATGGATTGCTGCTTGTGTTGCTGATGCTACCGCTGATCCCACTGCTGAGCCTCGTCATTTTCAGGCTGCTCTAGGTATTCCTCACTGGCGCGCTGCGATGGAACAGGAATTTCAGGCTCTACTTTTTTTTTCGATACGGGGAGAAAACCCCAGCCTCTGCATCAATAGATGCACACAGCTATTTTTATTACGAAGTTATCAGGTTTAGAGTTTACAGCTCAAGGATCACAAAGTGTGGATACATAAATCAGCCAGCCGGAATAAAAAGAAAACAAGTCGCCTATGCATCTTGTATTCGTCTAGTAAGCCGCCAGCCAACCTGGTTGAAGATATCCCGTGCAACCGTCTCCGGACGGGTGCATCCGGAATCCATATGTGCCCGTTGCGCCTCCGGCAACAGGAAAGACCACTCGTGGATCCAATGAGTAGCCATACGGATAACCCGTAAAAAATTAGCAGTTCCTTTCTTGTTAAAGATTATATCATTTCGCAATTCCATAAAGACCATACAATAGCACAAGTTCCAACTCGAATTCGTGCCTTTGTATCTTTGTCAATCCCATTCAACCAATTACCAAACATATTTGTACAATTAGTTGGTGGGACAATATTAAAAGTAAAATGAACTACTCTCCAAACAAGACGAGCAAAGGGACAATCAAAAAATAAATGGTTAATGGATTCCTCATGATCACAAAAAGCGCATTTTTTACAACCATGCCAATTCCGTTTTGACAAATTATCTTTTGTAAGAATCACTTTTTGTTGAAGGAACCACAAAAAAATTCTAATCTTTAGTGGTACCTTAAGCTTCCATATATACTTCTTCAAATAGACCGTATGTCCATTCATAATATCCGTATACATAGACTTGACAGAGAAAGAGCCGGAATCAGAAAGCTTCCAAACAAACTTATCCTCTACTGAAGAATGATACTTGGCGTCTTGTTCCTCCTGTGTCTGGAGTTAATGTTATTGATTCCAAGTGGGTCTTCAAAGTAAAGAAGCATGCTGACGGTTCTATTGAACGCTACAAGGCACGTTTGGTTGCTAAGGGATTCAGACAGAGGTATGGTCTTGATTATGAGGATACGTTCAGTCCAGTTGTCAAGCCCACTACCATTCGCCTGCTGCTTTCTTTGGCTGTTACTCGAGGTTGGTTCCTTCGTCAGCTTGATGTGCAGAATGCGTTTCTGCATGGCATTCTTGAGGAGGAGGTGTATATGCGTCAGCCTCCAGGCTTTGTTGATCCTGCCCGTCCTCAGCATCTCTGTCGCCTTGTTAAGGCCTTGTATGGACTCAAGCAGGCTCCTCGTGCGTGGCATGCACGACTTGGCTCAGTTCTTCGAGCTCATGGGTTTGTTCCGTCCACTGCTGACACCTCATTGTTCCTTCTTCAGCGTCCTGAGGTTACGATGTATCTGCTGGTTTATGTTGATGATATCATACTTATCAGCTCTTCGATGCTCGTTGCCGATCGCCTTGTGTCCGCTCTCGGTGGTGATTTTGCTGTTAAGGACTTGGGTGCTCGCACTATTTTCTTGGTCTGGAGGTCTCGCGGTCTTCTGCTGGGCTGACTCTTACACAGCAGAAGTATGCTCTGGACTTGCTGCGCCGTGCTGGTATGTTGAAGTGTAAACATGCTACCACTCCTATGTCTGCCACTGATCGCATGTCTGCTCTTGATGGAGACACTCTTTCGCCTGATGATGCCACTGAGTACCGCAGTCTCGTTGGAGGTCTGCAATATCTTACTATCACCAGACCAGATGTTTCCTATGCAGTCAACCGTGTGTGTCAGTATCTTCATGCACCCAGGACGTCTCATTGGTCAGCTGTGAAGCGCATCTTGCGCTATATCTGTTTCACTGCCTCGTATGGTTTGCTTCTCCAGCCGGCTCCATCTTGTGCGCTTTCAGCCTTCTCGGATGCGGATTGGGCTGGTAATCCGGATGACGAGGCGATCCACGGGGGCTATGCAGTATTCTTTGGTCCTAACTTGATCGCCCGGAATGCTCGCAAGCAGGCTACAGTATCTCGCAGCGATGCATCGAAGCTGAATACAAGGCAGTTGCCAATGCTACAGCTGAGCTCATATGGCTACAGTCCTTATTGAGAGAGTTGAGAGTCTCTCAACTTCAGTCTCCAGTCCTTTGGTGTGATAACATCGGTGCTACATACCTCTCATCTAATCCGGTATTTCATGCCCGAACGAAACACATTGAAGTGGATTATCATTTTGTCAGGGAACGCGTTGCAAAGAAGCTACTTCGTATCAAGTTCATCTCCTCCAAGGATCAACTTGCTGACATCTTCACGAAGCCTCTTCCACAGCCACAGTTTGTAGGTTGTAGGCGCAATCTTAACTTGATTTGTACTTCAGGCCACAGTTAAGATTGAGGGAGTGTGTTAGACTGTATATACGTAGCGTTGTATATGTCTTGTATTGTACCTCTTGGTACCCATATATATATGAGATAGCCCCATATTGGGTGTCGAGCAGTTCCCAAAACCCTTTGTCTTACAGTCAGGTGGCGCTTGCTGTTTTATTTTCTCTTCTATTTTTTATTTTTTAGAGATGCTGAACAACGCATGGCCGTCTTCTTTTTTTTTTTTTTGGCGAAACCATACATTCCGGAAGAGCCCACATTGTAAAAGCTCTGTATCCAGTGCGGTTCATAGCAGTCTCTGTATCAATAAAAAACTTTTGTTTGAGTAGCCCTGCTTCGATACACCCCCTAAACTCAACTCAATATAGGTTTTGTTCCTAATTAGTCGATTAAAAGGATTTAATTATTTTAGCCTGTCTAAGTCCAAGCTTGTACCCAAACCTTGCATACCCACGTCTTGGCATACGATATTCCCGCTTCGTCGTCGGCTGCCCAAGCTTCTGCTTCCTTGTCCGCCACTGCCCATCTAGCCATCTACTCTGTCCGATGCTCCGACCAGCGTGAGATCGAACCTTATTGAGGCGCGTCCATGGCGAACCAACGGGAGGCGCGCCCCAGCGCGAGAGGAGTCGTCCTAGCCGTGGCGAGGACGTGCCAGCTCTCCTCGTCCTGGCAGTGGCGGTGGTCAGGCGCGGGGGCGCGGGCCAACCTTCTTCTGTATCCGTTTCTGCTCTGCGAAGATAACTGGGATAGCAAGCAAGGTCTCCACCCACGAATGGCGAACGGAAGCTGAATATGGACGTTGTCTTCTGCCCTTACTCGGGGATTCCACGGCAGGGATAGCTGAGCGAAACCTTGCGGCGTCATGCTCACGCGTCATAGCCTCATAGGAGAAAGGTGCAAAGATGCAGAAGCGGAAGAACTCTGAATCTTGATCTACACCACAACCTGAACCCGCCAGTGTTGGAATGTGACAACGCAGTGGCAGAACTAAAATATACGCGTAACGAGCAATGGCCAAATGTGTGTGTCGAAAACGGCTTCAAAACAACATATATTTACAGATAGATTGAGCACGTACACAATTGACATAAACAACTGCTATGAATCCCAATAACAAAGATCTTCGAATAAGCTGAAAAATTGCTTGAATGTTCCTAAAAAACATCTCTTGACGATCCTCATTTGTCACCAATGATGAAACCGTTGATGATCAAACTTACAAGAGTTTTACTAAGCTCTTTGCTTTTTAAAATCCACTAGATTCGCGATTTGCAAGGAGCGGTACCCTATGATCGTTAACCTCACTTCGGACTCAGACAGATGAAGTTTGCTACTGCTCTATCACCGAACTACAAAACAAAATGAAAGCACAAAAAGGAAAGTGCTGTGAACCGTTGAGTCCATATGATAGACTATCACATCCACACTAGGATAGTGGCAATCACAAAACATACTTC
The DNA here is from genome assembly GCF_022539505.1 of Lolium rigidum. Taxonomy (NCBI): domain Eukaryota; kingdom Viridiplantae; phylum Streptophyta; class Magnoliopsida; order Poales; family Poaceae; genus Lolium; species Lolium rigidum. The sequence continues at coordinate 186,128,670 of NC_061512.1, read as the reverse complement.
ATACAAAAAAACTTCCTGACCACTATGCCCATCAGAAGAATATGCAAATCAAGCAAATAAGATGTCTAGATTCTAAAGGTTTAATTCTTGATACCTTATATTAGATACTGAATGTGAGGGAAACAATAGGAAAAAGATGAAATTCAAATTAATATTTGTTAAAATGTTTTTGAAAGCTAATTTGTAAAACATAACCATGAGCCTACATGCACTTCCTCTTATTCCTTTTACTATAACGGTGTGCCTTTGCTGCTAAAATGAAAGTATGATACACTCATCTCTCAGTTGTCAATGCATGTATCCAAAAAAATATATCATAGAATCAAACTTTGGTTACTTTGACCGTGCGCATTGCTAAAATAAAGATGATCCTTTTTTATTTGCTATGATAAAATATTTCAATACTACAATTTTCTAATATTTTCTAGTCACATATACATATAGAAAGCAATGGCAAAAATGTGTTTGTTAGAGGCATCGTCGATTCCCAAAATGATATGTATTTACGGATAGAGTGATTGCACACTTGGCAGAAGTGACTGTTATGAATCCCAATAACAAAGGGGAACCCAAAATTGAATATTGGTTGACTATCGACTTGATTTTCATGATGACAAATATGTTTGGAAATTCCACAAAGATACCTTCAAAAGAAAACTCAGGTTATCTGCTATCCTAGATTAGGCTCTAGCCCATATGGTCACTACACGTTGCACAATTGTTTCCTAAGCAAAAAAAGAGCTAAAACATTTAATGTTCATAAATAGCATGGAAGATCTTAGGCTTATAAATACATTTTTACCAAAATATGGAAAATAAGGGAAATAAACTAGCAAACTTGAACAAATCTTAAAATTCTGAACTATTAATTTGTTTTACCACACTATTAGTGATTTTTCAAACTACAATTATAAGGACCAATATATCACCATAATTGTACCATACTAGATTATGAAAGGTAACATATTTTAGAAGCATAGCACTTACAGTGGCTATAAATCCATATTATTATATATCACATAATGTGAATATATTTATGAAAAATATTTATATGTCACTTTGGTACTTAAAAATGATACCCTCGCATTTGTGAGGGCACTGCGCTAGTTGCATTAAGTATTTCTTTAGGAGATGCAGAGGTCAGAGGAGGTTCGAAGATGTCCTCCTGAAAGGCAACAATGAAACTATACGGCTTCTCCCCAAGCATTTCAAGGCAGGTATATGAGCACATACATCGATAATATCTCATTTGGTCAGTAGTTGCTATATCGAAGATTTTTTACTCTAAACAAAAACGTTGACCAACGGGGGAAGATTCCCTCCCCCCGAAAGTTTTTTTACTATGAAGTATTAACACATATGTGGTATGAGTTACTCTAGCACGAGTAAGGAGAGCCCCAAGAATCTATGATGAACTTAATGCACATTTTTCGCCCATCGGTGTCATGCGGGGGTGGGGAGTAAGAGAGGAGGCGGTGGAGGGTCAACCCCACACCACACTCTACATTTATATTCACTTGTTACTTAGAGCAAGTAGGCTTAGTCAGCAGGCTATAAGAATTTAAATATAATATATGTGCTTAGTTGGAGGAGAGAGAAGAAGAGAGAGAAGCTGGGTGGGCTCTAATGCAATAACCAGCTCTAGCACGTGCTCCTAGACACTTTGTGAGACTAAATAGTGGGCCATGTATTGATAAAGTAGTGCATTTTTAGAGCCAACTATTGTACATGCTAGCTACATATTGGCTATAAATGACGTGGCATATTGCTTATAGCCATCAGCTGGCTATACTATTGAACATGCTCATAGATAGCTCACAGTGAAAGTAACTAAGATAATAGTACATGAAACTACTTGATATATCACTAAATGAAGATAAATGGTTGTGATAACTAGCTATGTTTGGGCAAGTTGAAAACTGCAAATGGAGGCCGCGCTACATGTTTTTAATTTGGAAATCATAGTTTTAAGTTTCAAAAAATTCTGAAAAAAAATCCTGGATATAGACAATGATGAAATCTACAAACATGCAAAATCTTAACGTAAAATAAGATTTCTGATTTTTTTCCAAAACTTTTTGAAACTTAAAAATAAGATTTCCGATTTTTGAAAATAAAGAGCTAGCATGAACTTAAAAATAACGTAGCCTGATCTCCATTTGTCCAATCTCCAAGTTGATGTCATATCATCTATAGCTAATCTATAGGTAGCATGTACAATAAGAGCAAGTACAACAAGTTCTAGTCAGCTGGCTACAAGAATTAAAATAACATATTTGTATCTAGTTGGAGGAGAGAGAAGAGGTGGACTCTTATGCAAGAGTTAGCTCTAACACGTGCTCCTAAGCAAGTTGTGTGGATGAAAGGTGGATCATTCATTGAGAAAGTAGTACATTTTTATAGGCAACTATTGTACTTATTAGCCACTCCCTCCGTACTAGAGCTTAAGGCATAAAAAAATTAGAGTATGAATTAAGGTAAGGTGGACGCGCATGCAGATTTTCTTCCATGTTTGCTCCTCATAACTCGCTACACCAACTCCCCTTTTATTTCTCTCTCTTTCCAATACACGGGTCAGACTTCTCGTTATCTTCCACCACCGTGCATAACCAATCTAGTATACCAGTTTTAAAGGAGATTGACTGGAAGAGCAATTAACTCATCATGAATAGAGGAGTTAATACCAATCGTCTTCTTTTTTAGCAAATTGGAAACTGAGGCTAGGGGCCCCTTCGATAGAAACAGGCTAAACATTAGTATGCGTCTTATGCTACGAGGAAAAAACGGATTTTTTTACGCCTTAAGTTGTAGTACGGAGGGAGTACATGTTAGCTATAGATGACATGGCATCTTGCTTATAGCTAACAACCGGCTATACTATTGGAGTCACTCTAATAAGCTATAGAAATGTACACCTTTATCAATATATGACCCACCTTTTACTATTGCAATTAGTGCCTAGGAGCACGTGCTAGATTTGACTCTTGCATGAGAACCCACTTACATTCACTCTAATTTTCTCTTTTCTCCAACTAAGCATAAATATAAAATTGAAATCCTTATAGCCAGTTGATTATAACTTATTGTACTTGCTATTATCATAACATCAGACTTCTTAAGATAAAATATGTCTATAAGATAGTTAATGCATCAATGCATGATGTACTATATTTATGTTATTATGCATTATAAAGGTAGTAACATAGATTAATATCGTACAAATGATACTATTCTACCACTATGACCAGTCACTAATAATCTGACCCCCTTTATGATATGTATCACCCTCGTGCATTCAAGAGACTCTAGGATGTTTTAAGATACTATTGATACGATGCAAACATACTGGTACATCTATGTTGTGGGATTTAATTCATATATGATTGTGATTTGGTTCTCTTTTAATTTCGTATATTAAAATAGAAGCAAAAAAATGATAATTTAATATAATCTCCTTAACTGAATAAGAATATATTTTACCAATGGCATATCAATGAACTATTGAGGTGACAACATACTTTGATACTTCATATTACGAATAAATATATGTATTACTATGTTTTAAATATAATAGGAAAACAATGAGATTGCATGGTAAAACTTGTATTACACAAGTTGGATTCTATAATATGGTGATTCATATTAAATAAAAATGTTTAGTATAAGTTAGTTAGAATAATAAAAATTTAAATCTAGGCTGGATCGCCATCGTTTTAGCGTCGCCCTTGAAGACGTCCATGTCGTGAGCCGGACGCTGGCAGCACATGGCTGGTTATCTTGGTTATCTGCTAGTTATCTATTGGTGAACCGATGAAATAATTTCAAGGATATATGTAGTACCTCTCATCGGGGAGGACGGCGATGGTGTTCTTCATGAGACTATTGATCTCATGCTGATTACCGGTGATACCCCAAATGTTATGTTCCTTGTCCAGCGTGTTGTGCTCCACCACGGCTAAGTGCTTGACATTGGGAGGGCTGAGTATGACATGTCATGTGAGACTCCAATTTCCGGGACTAGGTTGGGTGGGAGCCGCCTAACTTGGTGGAGATAGGCGGTGGTGTGCTCATGGCATGTAGGGCATTCCTTCTTTCCTGGATGAGGAGGCGATGAAGTAGTGGTTGCACAGTGAAGGATTATACTTTCCATTTATGTTACATAATATGCTAGGAGCATAAAGCATATTTTGATATCTAGTTAATCCTCTTAATTGAGTCAATCCATGTAATCATGTGTTACCAAATATGCCTACTTGATTGACTATAAACACGTAACGAGTGCGAGACAAAGCATCGTTTCTACCACACAAGAAAACTCACTTGGTATCATAGCGGTTTGACTCACGTCGCCGATTCTAGGTTTCTCGCATTTCCACATTGCACATCGTCCTCGGGTAGATGAATCTCTTCTCCTCAGGGCACGACATCCGGTCTCCATCAAAGATCGGATCGGTTTATTAGTTCTTAAATATGTTTTTGAAATTCCAGTTTTCCTAGATAAGATCTATATATCAGCCAATTAAATCAATGATAAAAATCAGGTGAAACCATTGAAAAATTCCAGCGGTGGATGACGGTCTTCGTGTGATCGCTCCGTCGCTCGTGGGTGCGGATAGAAAATATGCGACGCGCTCCTTTGCCACCTCCTGCGGACCGCACCTCGATCCGCAACAGTGAGCAAGCGAAATATCGAACGAGGGAAGACACACATCAGTAATCAACTTCATCACCAATTTCATGCAGTGAACACCATCGCTGACGATAATGAAACATTGTCTGCTAGATCTTCACCGAGGTGGCTCACAGCTGACAACAGCACATGACACTGATACGTCTCCGACGTATCGATAATTTCTTATGTTCTATGCCATATTATTGATGATACCTACATGTTTTATGCACACTTTATGTCATATTCGTGCATTTTCTGGAACTAACCTATTAACAAGATGCCGAAGTGCCAGCTCTCGTTTTCTCGCTGTTTTTGGTTTCAGAAATCCTAGTAACGAAATATTCTCGGAATTGGACGAAACGAAGACCCAGGTGCCTATTTTTCCACGGAGCTTCCGGAAGACCGAAGAACACACGAAGTGGGGCCACGAGGTGGCCGCACCATAGGGCGGCGCGGCCCAGGTCTTGGCCGCGCCGACCCGTGGTGTGGGCCCCTCGTCCGGCCCCCGACTCGCCCTTCCGCCTACTTAAAGCCTCCGTCGCGAAACCCCGATGCGAAAAACCACGATACGGAAAACCTTACCGAGACGCCGCCGCCGCCGATCCCATCTCGGGGGATTCGGAGATCTCCTCCGGCACCCCGCCGGAGAGGGGATTCATCTCCCGGAGGACTCTACACCGCCATGGTCGCCTCCGGAGTGATGAGTGAGTAGTTCACCCCCGGACTATGGGTCCATAGCGGTAGCTAGATGGTTGTCTTCTCCTCATTGTGCTTCATTGTTGGATCTTGTGAGCTGCCTAACATGATCAAGATCATCTATCTCGTAATTCTATATGTTGTGTTTGTCGGGATCCGATGGATAGAGAATACCATGTCATGTTAATTATCAAGTTATTATACATGTGTTGTTTATGATCTTGCATGCTCTCCGTTTCTAGTAGAGGCTCTGGCCAAGTTTTTACTTTTAACTCCAAGAGGGAGTACTTATGCTCGATAGTGGGTTCATGCCCGCATTGACACTCGGGACGATGTGACAGAAAGTTCTAAGGTTGTGTTGTGCTGTTGCCACTAGGGATAAAACATTGGCGCTATGTCCGAGGATGTAGTTGCTGATTACATTACGCACCATACTTAATGCAATTGTCTGTTGCTTTGCAACTTAATACTGGAGGGGGTTCGGATGATAACCTCGAAGGTGGACTTTTTAGGCATAGATGCAGTTGGATGGCGGTCTATGTACTTTGTCGTAATGCCCAATTAAATCTCACTATACTTATCATGTCATGTATGTGCATTGTTATGCCCTCTCTATTTGTCAATTGCCCGACCGTAATTTGTTCACCCAACATGCTTTTATCTTATGGGAGAGACACCTCTAGTGAACTCGTGGACCCCGGTCCATTCTTTAATACTGAAATACAAATCTGCTGCAATACTTGTTTTACTATTTTCTCTCGCAAACAATCATCTTCCACACAATACGGTTAATCCTTTGTTACAGACAAGCCGGTGAGATTGACAACCTCACTCGTTTCGTTGGGGCAAAGTACTTTGGTTGTGTTGTGCAGGTTCCACGTTGGCGCCGGAATCTCCGGTGTTGCGCCGCACTACATCCCGCCGCCATCAACCTTCAACGTGCTTCTTGGCTCCTCCCGGTTCGATAAACCTTGGTTTCTTTCCGAGGGAAAACTTGCCGCCGTGCGCATCATACCTTCCTCTTGGGGTTGCCCAACGAATGTGTGAAATACACGCCATCAAGCATATTTTCCGGCGCCGTTGTCGGGGAGATCAAGACACGCCGCAAGGGGAGTCTCCACTTCTCAATCTCTTTACTTTGTTTTTGTCTTGCTTTATTTTATTTACTACTTTGTTTGCTGCACTTTATATCAAAACACAAAAAAAATTAGTTGCTAGCTTTACTTTATTTACTGTCTTGCACTCTATATCAAAAACACAAAAAAATTAGTTTACTTGCATTTACTTTATCTAGTTTGCTTTATTTACTATTGCTAAAATGGCCAACCCCGAAAATACTAAGTTGTGTGACTTCACTAGCACAAATAATAATGATTTCCTATGCACACCTATTGCTCCACCTCGCTACTACAGCAGAATTCTTTGAAATTAAACCTGCTTTACTTAATCTTGTCATGAGAGAGCAATTTTCCGGTGTTAGTTCTGATGATGCTCGCTGCCCATCTCAATAATTTTGTTGAACTATGTGAAATGCAAAAATATAAAGATGTAGATGGTGACATTATAAAATTAAAATTGTTCCCTTTCTCATTAAGAGGAAGAGCTAAAGATTGGTTGCTATCTCTACCTAAGAATAGTATTGATTCCTGGACTAAATGCAAGGATGCTTTTATTGGTAGATATTATCCCCCTGCTAAAATTATATCTTTGAGGAGTAGCATAATGAATTTTAAACAATTAGATAATGAACATGTTTCTCAAGCTTGGGAAAGAATGAAATCTCTGGTTAAAAATTGCCCAACCCATGGACTAACTACTTGGATGATCATCCAAACCTTCTATGCAGGACTAAATTTTTCTTCGCGGAATTTATTGGATTCAGCTGCTGGAGGTACCTTTATGTCCATCACTCTTGGTGAAGCAACAAAGCTTCTTGATAATATGATGGTTAATTACTCTGAATGGCACACCGGAAAGAGCTCCACAAGGTAAGAAGGTAAATTCTGTTGAAGAATCCTCTTCCTTGAATGATAAGGTTGATGCTATTATGTCTATGCTTGTGAATGATAGGACTAATGTTGATCCTAATAATGTTCCATTAGCTTCATTGGTTGCCCAAGAAGAACATGTTGATGTAAACTTCATTAAAAATAACAATTTCAACAACAATGCTTATCTGAACAATTCTAGTAATAACTATAGGCCATATCCTTATAATAATGGTAACGGTTATGCTAATTCTTATGGGAATTCTTACAACAATAATAGGAATACACCCCCTGGACTTGAAGCCATGCTTAAAGAATTTATTAGTACACAAACCGCCTTTAACAAATCTGTTGAGGAAAAGCTCAATAAAATTGATATTCTTGTTTCTAGAGTTGATAGTCTTGCCGTCGATGTTGATCTTTTGAAATCGAAAGTTATGCCTAATAGGGATATTGAAAATAAAATTGTTACTACAGCAAATGCCATCCAAGTTAGAATTAATGAGAATATAAGATTAATGGCTGAACTGCGAGCTAGGTGGGATAGAGAAGAAAATGAAAAACTAGCTAGAAAAGAAAATGTAGCTAAAGTTTGGACTATTACCACCACTAGCAATGCTAATGATTCATATGTTGCTGCACCTCCTACTATCAATGGTAAAATAATTTGTGTTGGCAATGCTTCTACTCCTAGTGCAAAGCGCGCAAAATTACCTGAAACTGCTAAAACTGCTGAAACTGCTTGTGATAAAACTGCTGAAATTTTTTCCAACCTTGGGGATGATAATTCCATTGCTTTAGATTGTAATGATTTAGATTTTGATGATTGCCACATCTCTGAAGTTATAAAGTTCTTGCAAAAACTTGCTAAAAGTCCCAATGCTAGTGCTATAAATTTGGCTTTCACAAAACATATTACAAATGCTCTCATAAAAGCTAGAGAAGAGAAACTAAAACTTGAAACTTCTATTCCTAGAAAGCTAGAGGATGGCTGGGAGCCCATCATTAAAATGAGAGTCAAAGATTTTGATTGTAATGCTTTATGTGATCTTGGTGCAAGTATTTCTGTTATGCCTAAAAAAGTCTATGATATGCTTGACTTGCCACCATTGAAAAATTGTTATCTGGATGTTAATCTCGCTGATAATGCTAAAAAGAAACCTTTGGGGAAAGTTGATAATGTTCATATTATGGTTAACAATAACCTTGTCCCCGTTGATTTTGTTGTCTTGGATATTGAATGCAATGCATCTTGCCCCATTATATTGGGAAGACCTTTTCTTCGAACCGTTGGTGCTACTATTGATATGAAGGAAGGTAATATTAAATATCAATTTCCTCTCAAGAAAGGTATGGAACACTTCCCTAGAAAGAGAATGAAGGTACCTTATGATTCTATCATTAGAACAAATTATGATGTTGATGCTTCATCTTTCGATGTTACTTGAATTACACTTTCTGCGCCTAGCTGAAAGGCGTTAAAGAAAAGCGCTTATGGGAGACAACCCATGTTTTTACTACAGTATTTTTGTTTTATATTTGTGTCTTGGAAGTTGTTTACTACTGTAGCAACCTCTCCTTATCTTATTTTTATGATTTGTTGTGCCAAGTAAAGTCTTTGATAGAAAAGTAAGTACTAGATTTGGATTACTGCGCAGTTTCAGAATTCTTTGCTGTCACGAATCTGGGTCTATCTCCCTGTAGGTAGCTCAGAAAATTACGCCAATTTACGAGCATGATCCTCAGATACGTACGCAACTTTCATTCAATTTGAGCATTTTCGTTTGAGCAAGTCTGGTGGCCTAATAAAATCCATCTTTACGGACTGTTCTGTTTTGACAGATTCTGTCTTTTATTTCGCATTGCCTCTTTTGCTATGTTGGATGAATTTCTTCGATCCACTAATGTCCAAGTAGCTTTATGCAATGTCCAGAAGTGTTAAGAATGATTGTGTCACCTCTGAACATGTGAATTTTTATTATGCACTAACCCTCTAATGAGTTGTTTCGAGTTTGGTGTGGAGGAAGTTTTCAAGGGTCAAGAGAGGAGTATGATGCAATATGATCAAGGAGAGTGAAAGCTCTAAGCTTGGGGATGCCCCGGTGGTTCACCCCTGCATATATTAAGAAGACTCAAGCGTCTAAGCTTGGGGATGCCCAAGGCATCCCCTTCTTCATCGACAACATTATCAGGTTCCTCCCCCGAAACTATATTTTTATTCGGCCACATCTTATGTACTTTGCTTGGAGCGTCGGTTTGTTTTTGTTTTTTGTTTTGTTTGAATAAAATGGATCCTAGCATTCACTTTATGGGAGAGAGACACGCTCCGCTGTTGCATATGGACAAATATGTCCTTAGGCTCTACTCATAGTATTCAAGGCGAAGTTTCATCTTCGTTAAATTGTTATATGGTTGGAATTGGAAAATGATACATGTAGTAAATTGCTATAATGTCTTGGATAATTTGATATTTGGCAATTGTTGTGCTCATGTTTAAGCTCTTGCATCATATACTTTGCACCCATTAATGAAGAAATACTTAGAGCTTGCTAATTTGGTTTGCATATTTGGTTTCTCTAGAGTCTAGATAACATCTAGTATTGAGTTTTGAACAACAAGGAAGACGGTATGGAGTCTTATAATGTTTACCATATGTCTTTTATGTGAGTTTTGCTGTACCGTTCATCCTTGTGTTTGTTTCAAATAACCTTGCTAGCCTAAACCTTGTATCGAGAGGGAATACTTCTCATGCATCCAAAATACTTGAGCCAACCACTATGCCATTTGTGTCCACCATACCTACCTACTACATGGTATTTATCCGCCATTCCAAAGTAAATTGCTTGAGTGCTACCTTTAAAATTCCATCATTCACCTTTGCAATATATAGCTCATGGGACAAATAGCTTAAAAAACTATTGTGGTATTGAATATGTACTTATGCACTTTATCTCTTATTAAGTTGCTTGTTGTGCGATAACCATGCTTCTGGGGACGCCATCAACTATTCTTTGTTGAATATCATGTGAGTTGCTATGCATGTCCGTCTTGTCTGAAGTAAGAGAGATCTACCACCTTCATGGTTGGAGCATGCATATTGTTAGAGAAGAACTTTGGGCCGCTAACTAAAGCCATGATTCATGGTGGAAGTTTCAGTTTTGGACACATATCCTCAATCTCATATGAGAATAATAATTGTTGCCACATGCTTATGCATTAAAGAGGAGTCCATTATCTGTTGTCCATGTTGTCCCGGTATGGATGTCTAAGTTGAGAATAATCAAAAGCGAGAAATCCAAAATGCAAGCTTTCTCCTTAGACCTTTGTACAGGCGGCATGGAGGTACCCCATTGTGACACTTGGTCAAAACATGTGCATTGCAAAGATCCGGTAGTCCAAGTTAATTAGGACAAGGTGCGGGCACTATTAGTATACTATGCATGAGACTTGCAACTTGTAAGATATAATGTACATAACTCATATGCTTTATTACTACCGTTGACAAAATTGTTTCATGTTTTCAAAATAAAAAGCTCTAGCACAAATATAGCAATCGATGCTTTCCTCTTTGAAGGACCATTCTCTTTACTTTTATGTTGAGTCAGTTCACCTATTTCTCTCCACCTCAAGAAGCAAACACTTGTGTGAACTGTGCATTGATTCCTACATACTTGCATATTGTACTTGTTATATTACTCTATGTTGACAATTATCCATGAGATATACATGTTACAAGTTGAAAGCAACCGCTGAAACTTAAACTTCCTTTGTGTTGCTTCAATACCTTTACTTTGATTTATTGCTTTATGAGTTAACTCTTATGCAAGACTTATTAATACTTGTCTTGAAGTACTATTCATGAAAAGTCTTTGCTTTATGATTCACTTGTTTACTCATGTCATTACCATTGTTTTGATCGCTGCATTCACTACATATGATCAAGGTTATGATGGCATATCACTTCAGAAATTATCTTTGTTATCGTTTTACCTGCTCGGGACGAGCAGAACTAAGCTTGGGGATGCTTGATACGTCTCCGACGTATCGATAATTTCTTATGTTCTATGCCATATTATTGATGATACCTACATGTTTTATGCACACTTTATGTCATATTCGTGCATTTTCCGGAACTAACCTATTAACAAGATGCCGAAGTGCCGCTTCTCGTTTTCTGCTGTTTTTGGTTTCAGTAAATCCTAGTAACGAAATATTCTCGGAATTGGACGAAACGAAGACCCAGGTGCCTATTTTTCCACGGAGCTTCCAGAAGACCGAAGAACACACGAAGTGCGGCCACGAGGTGGCCAGACCATAGGGCGGCGCGGCCCAGGTCTTGGCCGCGCCGACCTGTGGTGTGGGCCCCTCGTCTGGCCCCGACTCGCCCTTCCGCCTACTTAAAGCCTCCGTCGCGAAACCCCTGATGCGAAAAACCACGATACGGAAAGCCTTACTGAGACGCCGCCGCCGCGATCCCATCTCGGGGGATTCCGGAGATCTCCTCCGGCACCCCGCCGGAGAGGGGATTCATCTCCCGGAGGACTCTACACCGCCATGGTCGCCTCCGGAGTGATGAGTGAGTAGTTCACCCCTGGACTATGGGTCCATAGCAGTAGCTAGATGGTTGTCTTCTCCTCATTGTGCTTCATTGTTGGATCTTGTGAGCTGCCTAACATGATCAAGATCATCTATCCGTAATTCTATATGTTGTGTTTGTCGGGATCCGATGGATAGAGAATACCATGTCATGTTAATTATCAAGTTATTATACATGTGTTGTTTATGATCTTGCATGCTCTCCGTTTCTAGTAGAGGCTCGGCCAAGTTTTTACTTTTAACTCCAAGAGGGAGTACTTATGCTCGATAGTGGGTTCATGCTCGCATTGACACCGGGACAATGGATGGAAAGTTCTAAGGTTGTGTTGTGCTCGTTGCCACTAGGGATAAAACATTGGCGCT
>NC_061512.1:186050816-186116255 GCF_022539505.1 Lolium rigidum | reverse complement strand
GTACCTAGTCTCTGCATCCAACATCCTTCTGCTGATGTAGAAAGCGACTCTCTCCAGACCATCATAAACTTGCACCACCACTGAGGCGATGGAAGTGTTAGCTACTGACAAGTAAATATAGAATGGTCTGTCTTGCTGGGGCGGAACCAACACAGGTGGCTTCGTTAGATACTCTTTAATCTCGTCAAACGCTCGCTGTTGCTCTGCCCCCCAACGAAACTCCTCATCAGATTTAATTTTTACCAATCCCATGAACGGCTCGATTCGCCCCGACAGATTGGAGATGAACCTTCCGACGAAGTTGATTTTGCCGATGAGACACTCGGAGTTCCTTCTTCGTGGTAGGTGGCTTCATTGTTCGCGACCGCCTCCTGATTTTTCAGGTCGATCTCAATTCCGCGTTCATGAACCAAGAAACCCAAGAATTGACCGGCCGTTACACCAAAAGCACACTTCTTTGGATTCATTCTTAGCCCGAATTTTCTAGTTCGGTCCAGGATGCGTCGCAAATTCTCCAAGTGTCCCTCTACTGAATCAGACTTGACTACCACGTCATTAATGTAAATCTCCACCAACTTGCCGATCAGATCATGAAAGATGTAATTCATGGCTCTTTGGTATGTTGCGCCGGCATTTTTCAGTCCAAATGTCATGACTACATATTCAAACAAACCCACCGAACCTGGTACTCTGAAAGCAGTCTTGTGTATATCTTCTGGAGCCATAAAAATTTGGTTGTAACCGACATTGCCATCCATGAAACTTAAAACCTTATGACCAGCAGCTGCATTGATCAATGTCTCTGCTACCGGCATTGGATACTCATCCTTTGGAGTGGCTCTATTGAGATCCCGAAAATCTATGGCGACGCGCCATCGGCCGTCCTTTTTCTCTACAGGTATGATACTAGAAATCCACTCAACATACCTGCATGGCCTGATGAACCCGGCGTTCAACATTTTCTCGATCTCTTTCTTGACTTCTTCTAAAATTTCGGCCTTCATCTGTCGTGCTCGCTGCTGGAACGGCCGAAATCCTTTCTTAAGAGGGAGCCGATGCTCAATGATGCTCCTGTCTAACCCGGGCATCTTCGTGTAATCCCGGGCAAAGCAATCCGGGTATTCTTTCAACAAAGCTATCATCGGGCCCCTCGGATGCGGATCTAACTTTTTCTCGATAAATGTTGGTCGTGGCTTATCTCCGGGACCAATGTCAATCTCTTCTAGCTCATCGCCCGATGTAAATCCATATCCTAGCTTTCCGTCGCCTGCTAGATCGATGCTGAACACATGCAAAACGTATGGTGAGGATAATTTGGGCCGATTGCTGGAATCGGCCCCCTTTTCGATTGCATTGCTCAATGAAGGTTTACAACTTATTTGTGCTCTACTACGGGAGGGAGTCTCCCTACTACGACTACGTGACATGCTTGAGGTGAGATCATTGCTTTTTATTTTTTGGGGCCGATCGCAGGGATCAGCCTTGCCACGTACGTCCATTGACTTTGCTCTTGCTACTCTTCGAGCCGGTGGATAAGACCAGTCTCACCCCGTTTTTGTAGCTTCGATGCGCTCATAGCCGTCCAAACTGACTCCAGAGATCGGCTCTTGGTCTTCTGCGTCCCAAATATTCATGCCAGCTATTGAGATCTCGATTGAGTCATCTGCATGAACGACCTCCACTTCATCTCCATCCCACTGTATCAGGCATTGGTGCATTGTGCATGGAATGCATCAGTTGGCGTGAATCCAATCCCTCCCTAGCAGGACAGCGTAGGTGCTTTTGCTGTCAACGATGAAGAATGATGTAGGGATGGTTTTTCGGCCCACGGTTAGATCCACGTTCAGAACGCCTTGCGTTTCTGATGCTTGGCCGTTGAAGTCGCTTAGTGTGACGTTGGTTTTGATCGGATCTGCGTTAGAGCGTCCCAAACGCCGTAGCATGGAGTATGGCATTATATTGATCGCCGCTCCCGTGTCAACCAACATCTTGCCGACGAGCTGCCCGTTGATATAACCTCTTAGGTACAGGGCCTTCAAATGTTTGTAGCTCTTCTCTCGTGGCTTTTCAAAGATAATCGGCCGTGGGCCGCAGTCAAACTGTGCTACCGGCACTTCTTCGGTTCTTGGAGCACAAAACTCCGACGGAAGTATGAACACCATATTTGTGCCGGCCGATGCCTTCGCATTGGCTTTTATTTGTTTGGGGCGCCATTCTTTCTTCTGTGGATGAATCTCCGTCTCCAAAGTTTGCTGAATTTTCACGGCCAGATTGGGCCGCGCTTTTCTCAACGTGTGCAGGTATTGCGCCTCGGCTTCCTCCAACCTACGTAGCCGCTGAACCCTACGCTTTTGGGAGTGACTGAGTCCATCAGGGCACCACCTTGGCCGGTGGTATCTATCTTCTTCTTCATCTTCTGACTCCTCGAAATCTTCCACTCGAGATGCCTCAGCTCGTACTGTTCCGAGATGGGAGAGGCCCTAGACGCTTGAACACCGGAACCTCACCTGTGTCCTCCTTCGCTGTCTACATTCCAGGCAGTTGTCGACTGTAGGCAATCGGCTCATTCCCGAATCCCAACGGTGCTTAAAGAAAGGACAATCCCAGTGTCTGTCCATGTCTTCCTGCTCTCTTGACTTCCCCTTAGCGCGGTGCTCATATCCTTCGTCGTCTCTATCATACCGACGACATTTTCCGTTGTCTACATCAGACCGACGATATCTTTCGTCATCTATGTCGTACCGCCGGCGTCGGTCGTATTGACGCTCATATTTTTTAAGGAGATACGCGGAGAGCGGTCGTTGATACCGCACGTTTCTCACTTGTTCCTCGGTGATGTACTGTCTGTCATCATATCGGGACCGGTCGCGTGGGCCGGCCTCCTCCTTTTCCTTGCCACGGGAGTGAACGATTTCTTCTTTATCCCTGCCATGGTGGTATACAGGCCCTGCCATGTTAACATCGAATGAGAAATCTAGCTGACGCCTCGTGGAGTGATTGTGTTCCACCATGTTGACGCCAGGAAACGGTTGCGTGTCCACTTTCATGGCAAACTGACCAAGGATCAAACGGCCTTGTTCTATCGCCGTTTGGATCTGCCGACGCAACTCTTTGCAGTCATTGGTGATATGGGTGAACGAGTGATGCCACTTGCAGTACGGTCTCCCGTTCATTTCTTGCACCGTAGGGATTTTATGGCCTTCGGGTAACTTCAGCTGTTTTTTCCTTAAGCAATAAATCGAATATCTGCTCAGCTTTGCTTACATCGAAGTCAAACCCTTTTGCTGGCCCTTGTTGTTTCACCCATTTGCGGTGACACGGGATCTGCCCCCGAGCCCATTCAGCCACGACTACTTCCTCGGTCTTCGGCGAGTCCCCAACTTCTTCTGTCTCGACCAGGCCTATCGGGCGTTTGAACTTTTCTTGGTACAATTCTGGGTGGCGCTGCTCATACAATGTTAATTTCTGGACCATGTGCGCCAGTGAATTGTATTCCACTTGGAAAGCCAGATCCTTGATAGGCGCTGCGAGGCCCAACGCTGCCAGATCGACTGCTTCTTTCTTAGTTAAACGAGCCGAATAACATCGGTTCTTGACAGTCCTGAAACGCTGAATGTATTTCGACACCGTTTCTCCCCGCTTCTGCCGCACCTGCGCCGGATCGGCAATGCCAGCCCTCGGTAGCTTCGAGTGATATTGAACATGAAACTGCTCTTCCAGCTTGCTTCCACGTCCGGATCGAATCGGTGGCAACGAGGTGTACCACCCAAAAGCTGGTCCCGTGAGAGATTGCGCAAAAAACCTTACACGTAACGGGTCCGATGCTGAAATCATGCCCAATCGTGCCAAATATCGGCTCACATGCTCAATTGAGCTAGACCCTTCCGATCCACTGAACTTTGAGAACTCAGGGAGCCGATATTTGGGCGGCAGCTGAATCAAATCATATTCGTTGGGGTACGGCTTGGAATAGCCGACTGTTCTCCTCTTTGGCAGGATGCCGAACTGGTCTCTCAAGATTGTACTGATTTGTTCCACGGTATGAGCTGCAGGGGCTGAGCTTTCATGACTCGTTCCGGTGGCATATTTAGCTAGCCACACTCGTTTATCGGCGTCCGCTCCGTAAATCCCTCTCCGCTGCAATCTGGTTCGTGCGCGCCAAGTTATTGCAGTCCGGCACGTATGTGCACACGTATCCATGTGGGATTTCTTTAGGCGGCTCATACAGGAATTGGAAATCGCCAGGATCGCCTCCAATCTTGTAGACGACGTACGCCGGTGAACCCCGTGGCTCGGAGCTGCAAGCGTGAATGGCAGCTGCGGTCTGGTCTGGAACGGTATTTCTCCCTGGTGAGTCCCTAGGGCAGGCCCTGACGGAGAGTACTGATGCTTCATGATTTCCTGAACCACGCGATCCGCAATGCGCTCGAAAGCGTTCACCAGGCTCTCAGAATGACGGTGTAGAGAATGAGCCACCATGTAATTAACTTCCTGGCGCAGAGCTCTCGTGCGTTCATCTGAAGGGATATACAGATCTACTTCATCGAGAACGCCTTCGGGTGAGAACCCTTTCCACCTAATGCCATGTTTACGGGTCCTCTCGAAAGAGCCGATGACATCGGCTTCGAAGACAGCTTTAATATCATCATATTTCTTCTTGTGCTCCTCGTGCGATCTTCGTACGTGATTGGTCCGTCCGCCATCTCAGCTGCGGATGTTGACGCAGCTTGCTGTAGAATGTCCCACCGGGCGTGCCGAGAATGTGTTGCCTGCCAAAACCCACCGGCGAGCAGCGACGAGCAACACGAAGAGCCGGGAGGCTCCCAGAACTGCTGGTGGGCCCTGGTCCCTCGGGCGACGGCCCGCAAAATCCGGCACACGTCCTGACTGTTGCGAGGGCGTGCCACCTGACCTGTACCTGGTCAGGAAGGTGATGGATTGCTTCAATTAATTTCCTGCTTGGCAGACACGTAAACATTAAATCTGAGCCTCGATCGGCTCTCAGGTTACCTTGTGAATCGACTCAAAGAGCCGATTGACCCATGGTTTGTATTGGATCTACGATAACATGGGGATCCTGCTTTATCAATACCAAGTTACATCGATCTACGACAGTCTAGGGCTTTCACCGCATAATTGGAACGTCCTACGCGTAGTTGAGCCTGGCAGATACGAAAGATAACAGAAAACTAGTCCTAGAAGAGGCCTAAAAACCAACACAGAGTCGATTCCCGGAACAACCCCTCTTGGATCGGCAAACCATACCTTACGCACTACTGGATCGTTCAACCCGTTTGCAAGGCCTAACCATGCGGATATTAAACTAATCCTTGGAGAACAAGGAACAACCATAACAGATCAGATCTACTAAATAAAGACCAAGCAAGATGCTGCCCTTACACCTAAGATAGGTGCAAAGGCAACTAGATATTTAGGGGCAGCATAACTAAGCAAACATATCAGAAAAGTATCGATGTTAGCCTCAAAACATCTATGATAACTGTATTACTCGCCATCAACAAGGTTTCAGCACGAGCAACACAAAACAACGAATAAACTGATACTGCCCAGATCGCAAGATGCGATCTGGGCAGCATGACGCTTACCCGGAAGAAACCCTCGAAACAAGGGGTGGCGATGCGCCTAGATTGTGTTTGTTGTGAACGTGATCGTCCTCCTTTCTCAATAACCCTAGGTACATATTTATAGTCCGTAGACTTTCTATCTTTGGAATAAACCTAACTGTGTACGAACCAAAGTCTATTTCTTAATTCTAAACTGAAACGTGATCTACCATAATGTACAGATATACGGGCAATCTAGCCCAAACGCTCGCACGAGGCTGATTCAGAAACACTTTATGTGCATATCCTCTAAGTCCATCTCAATCACGGCCCAACTCCTAATTTGGCTAAAATCCGGCGATAACACTTATATAGGGCAAGTTTGGAATGCAAGACTTCCGTTTGGTATGGAGTGCATTTTTTTTAAGAATTCTCTGCATGAACATAAATTCATTGTATTTTCCCATTGCAAAGTCCAATATCTCTCTCTCCCTCTCCCTCTCTCTCCCTCTCCCTCTCCCTCTCCCTCTCCCTCTCTCTCCCCCTCTCCCTCTCTTCAATTCGATCTGTATGCACCCCTAGTCTTCAGGGCCGGCTATATGTTTTGTTGGGCCCTAGGGCAAGGTGACGATAGGGTCCCATAAGACTAATATACATGTACGGTATCAAGATAAATATAGATATATATGTGTCTTTTTACTTGGAAAGTATTAAAAATAAAATTCATGTCTTTTTTACTTGGAAAATATTAAAAACTAATATTCGACCATACATTCATAGTTTGAGATGTCTATAAACTAACTGTTAAGCACTTAAGCAATGTCAAATAACAATAGGAAGAAAAATGTAGTAGCAAAATAAAACAAGTAGTATTCCGTGCTAATTTTATTACCTTAAATAAAACTAAATTCCAGTGACTCCATCAACAATAATGCTTTAGTGCTTCACAAAAAAAAAACCTTTGAGCATTTCTGGATGCAAAGTCACAAAACCACATCTTCTCTTCTACTTGTTCCTGGAAAATAGCTATTTAAAGAACCTCTTTATGATTCAATAAGTTGATTTACTCGTTTTCTTTCATTCCTTTTCTTAGCTCGGACTTATAATTCAACATTGTGACACCTATAAATATGAAGAAATTAGCTAACTAACATCACACAAGATGCATCTCTCACAATGTTCACACATAAACAAACAATTTCCGATCGCTAAACAATTAACATCCCCCTCTTTGTCGCACACACATAAACTTCACCATCGTCTACTCCATGGTATAATTCACCGTGGTTGTAGATATGATCTAGCGTGAGAGTGTGTATGATCTAGCGGTGAGAGTGTGTTTTCCCAGCCCAGCAATACATATGCGTATGCAATTCCGATCACTAAATAATTAAGAATTGAGAATTAACAAGAATCCACATACTAAAGAAAGAGTGGAGCACAAGAGGTGGGAGCCGATCTCCACCGATCGGGAGTACAGGCGAGGCGACTAGCGATTCGATCGTTCGAAGAAGAGAAGGACGACGGAGTTGACTGCGTCTGCTCCCCTCCCCTATGAAGCCTGGGTGCCTTTCTTTCGTTTCCTGATGCCTACGTCCCTCGTCGGGTGGGCCTTTTCAACAATTTCGTTTAGCCTAACAAGTAGAAGAGAAGATGCGGTGATGGACCCTTGGCCATTGACCATGGTTGTCTAGGGCCAGAGCCGCCCCGCTAGCCGTTTGTACTACCTCTCTTCACAAAAAGATTGCAAGTTTATTTAAATTTAAATACTATATCTAGACTTTGTTTAATGCATAAATACATTTAAATTTAGATAATTTTTTTGATATTTTTAATGGTTCGTTGTTCATTTTGTCGTCGCGTATTTGCCATTTCTCAAGCGTGGAGGTCTGCCGGATTCCCTGTCCATCGGCCGTCCGAGCACGTACGCGACGTGGAGGTCGGACCGTGACCCGGCACCAAGAATGGCTAGACCTGGTCCATCGTTCCCCACTTCCAAAGAAGACCTAAAAAGAACAAGGTAACCGAAATCGCGTAACCATCCGTCCGCAAATCATTCTCCCTCAGCTCCCTTGACCAAGCAAATCGAATCGAATCGCCGGGAGCGGGAGAGCGCATCGAACTCCGCCGGTAATGGCGAGCCTCACCTTGCCGCCGGCGCCTCCCAACCCCCGCCAGGACGCCATCGACCTCCACAAGGCCTTCAAAGGTCCGTGCCTTCCCCCTCCCCGATTCCCCCGCCGCAATCGCGCTTTTGGATAAGGATCGATTTCGGGTCAAGGCGGCCGCGGGAGGCTTGCGTCATGCCATGGGTTTTCGACGATTGTCGTTTCGTTGCAGCTATTCGTTCGATATCGAATAATAGCTGCCGATCTTCGGATGAGTTTGTTGTGCTGAATAGTCTTCACATGAGTTGAGCAGCTGGAGGAACGTTCCAGGTGGAAATTGCTGTTCCAGACCAGGGGCTGCGTGGATTGAATTCAGTGGTCAAAAGGAACGTTGGTCTGTTAGATTTATTTTTGTTGTGTAAAAATGTTCCAATGAATAGGCTTAATTTTTTTTCTAAAAGTCAAGCCAAATAAAGTCTGACCAAACTTTTAGGAAATTCTATCAACAAATATGGTATTCTGTAGATATCATATGAAAATATATTTAATGATGTATCTAATGATGTTGATTTTATATTTTGCATGTTAATGATTTTTTTTTTTTTGTAAAAACTTGGTCAAACTTGTACATGGTTTGACTTTTCAAAAATAATGTAAGCCTTTATTCATTAGAATGGACTTAGTACTATTGAAGTGTTCTGGTTGGATGTGGATTTGTTGTTAAGAGCTAGAGCGTCGGAGGTTGAAATATCTAGATCTTAGGATGGACCGTGAGTCCGAGATTGGGACATTTTTCAGGGGTGCAGTGATGGTATTGGTAACTTCAGTACTGTGCCCACTCGGGACATGTAGCTTGACCTGCTCGAATTTGGAGTCAAGTGGCCTGATAAAAGGACGAGTCCCGTCTCAGAGCATCTCCAGACGCGTCCCCAAAGCATCCCCCAAAGGGATTTGGGGCGCGCCGGACAAAAAATGCGTTCCAGCCGTGTCCCCCAAAGCCCATTTTTGTCCGGCGCGCTCCGATACGGTGTCCGGCGCCCCGAGCCCGTCCCCGTCCCACAGGGGACGCATCGGGGACGCCGGACACAACGAAAAGCGAGGCGGGGAGTGGCGGGGCCGACTCGTCAGCGGCACAATAATTTTTTAACCTAACCGTCGCCTACCTCGCGACGGAAGTTATTGGCGGTGCAGTTTCCGCAGCGACGCAGCGACGGTGCAGCTTCCCGCAGCGACGCAGTCGACGCGTCCCGTCGCGCCTAGCTCTGCGTGTCAGCGTTAATGCGCGCCACTGCTCCTCCGCCTCCCTCCGGCCTATAAAAGGGCCGCCTCTCATCGTCCCTCTCACACACAAACCCTAGCGCCTCTCTCCCAAACCCTAGCTGCCACCATCTCAACAAGACTCGACGCTATGTCTGGTAGAGGTGGAGGCCGACCTCGCGGCCGTGGTCGTGGTCGTGGCCGCGGCAGAGCTGAACGCTCGCCGTCGCCTCCCACGCCGTCGGCTTCATCGTCGGAGATGGACGTGGAGCCGGACGTGCGGTTCGAGTTTGTCCTCGTCCTCAAGGGCGACCCGCGCGGCATCCGAGAGGCTGCCGGACTCCTTCGCCGACTACGTCGGCGGGCGACGATGGCCCGCGCACGATGCATCCGCGGGAGGCTGCGTGCGGCTACTACCGGTGGATCGTCGACGTGATCTACGACGCGCGCGGCAAGATGTACCTCAACATCGGCCGGGAGAAGTTCGCGCGGCACCACAGCCTCGAAGCCGGCTTCATCCTCCTCGTTCTCCTACTTCGGCGACAGGGACATGAGCGTCAAGGTCTTCGACGAGACGCGGTGCCGCCGGGACTACCACGGCGACAGCACCGACGAGGAGGACGACTGAGTGTTCTTTCTTCGCAGCGAACACGTGCACGGAGGTTTCGGATGTTCGCCTCATCGGTAGAACCAACAAGGGCACCATCCTCCCGCTGGATTTTCCAGTTTAGGTGATTGGGTGTGCCCTCGAGTGTTCTTTCTTAGCAGCGAACACAGGAAACCTTCGATGCACGTCCTAGTTAGGTTTAGTTTCTTTGCAAAATTTTATATTTGTGTCCACGACGGTTCAAACTATGTATTAGTTTGTGGAAAACCATGTGCCTTTCGTGTAAACCACGTTCCAAATTATGTATTAGTTTGTGGAAATTGAAATAAAAAAGCCAAAAAAAAGTATTTTAAATGTTTGGGGGAGGCGTTTGGGGGACGCGGCTGGGGAGTGACGTCCCCCAAAGGCGGCACGAACAAAACACGTCCCCCAAACGCTCAATCCGGCGCGGTTTGGGGGACGTGGCTGGAGATGCTCTCAGGCAGACCATTCTTCCTGCAAAAGTGCAAAGCCATGTAGTAATTGCTGGTTACTGGAGTAATTCAGCCTTCAATGCCGCTCCTGCTCCTGATAGATAACATCAAGGAAGAGATCAGATTATGGGCTCAGGCAGGAGCCCAGGGGTTAAGGCTGGTTCTGCCATCCACTTTGGATGTGCACTGATGTATAGGTTTAATAACATGTAATCTTGCCTCCTAGGAGGATGTAAACAAAACTCTACCTTTTCAATGAAATGGTCCTTTGCGTTTCCTCGAAAAAAAAACTCGAGTAATTCATATTTCCGGATTGCTAGGATTTTTTTTTATCAAGGTTAGAAGAAATAAAAATTAGATTGTGGGCAATATTTGTGGAATGATGTCCTGTAAAATATTGGTGATCACTGATATTCTGGTTCACAAGTTGATATATATTGTTGCCTCTTGAATTTTCATTTCTTTTATTATCAAATTCCTTCTTGTCCCTTCCATTTGTGTGTCCCCTCCCCTTAATCATCCCAGCCGTTCCCGTGTTTTCAGAATAACTCAGAATTAAAATTCTCAACTGCTAAGGGCCCCCATAGAAGGCTCAGCATCCGATGAAGGTGCTTTCAAGAATTTATTTGTTATGGATGACACCTACTACCTATGACATAATGGTGCTATAGTTGTTTACGGAGCAGTGTAGTTGTAACCATTCAAGTTGCCCCTTACTCTGTTAGTACCATGACTAGTCGACTTGCACTCATTACGACCATGGTATTTGAGTTGTGAACCCTGGTACATTACATATAACAATCCTTGAGCAGCAACTCTGTAGTAATCTGCAATTTAGTGTAAAACATGTGCATGTTAATGTTCCATTTAAGATGGCAAGATAGTACTTCCACTTGAGAGGCCAAAGGTACCATTTTCAGTTAGTGACCATTATGGTTTATTATGGTATCAATACAACATAAGTTTGTTTTATACGGCACCTGTATGAATGTTACTGTGTCTGTAAACTACGTTATTCTTCAGGTAGGTCAGGAGTTAATAAATATGCTGTAGTAATGCCTGGTTGCTGTAATCAAGTGAGAATCAGAAGTGAAGAAAGTTGCTTCAGCGATTTACTGGTCTGCAGAAACTAAACATTCTAACTTAAAATGATAAAGTTCATTCAATCTTCATTATCTGTTTTCTTTATTAGTAAGTAATCCTTTAGGTGCTGTCATGCTGATTATGATTTATTTTTCACTTGGTTGCTGTCTTACAGGGTTTGGGTGTGATAGTACAGCAGTTTCAAATATACTTGCTCACCGTGACTCAATGCAACGTGGATACATTCAACATGAATTCAAGACTATGTATTCTGAGGAACTTTCGCGTCGTATATCATCTGAACTCAGTGGAAACCACAAGGTATTGGAAACTACAAAATTAATCATTATTGAATGATAAATCAAATCATTGCACAATTACACTAGCTGAAGTGGTATGCTTAATTAGATATTACTACGTATTCAGTAGAAGTACTGATTTGCGTGGTGTATTAGCCAAAGCTGTGTTTCTTCAGTTGTGTGTATGGTTGACTTACTCCGATATGGCTAACCTTGTGGTTATGATTTCAGAAAGCAATGTTGCTCTGGATTCTTGATCCTGCTGGACGTGATGCAACTGTTTTGAGAGATGCTCTGAGTGTTGAAGCTCCTGATCTGAGAGCAGCTACTGATATAATATGTTCCAGGACACCATCACAGCTGCAAATAATGAAACAGACATATTATGCCAAGTTTGGTACCTATCTTGAGCATGACATTGGTCAGCAAACTTCTGGTGATCATCAGAAGGTTTTATTGCTCAACTTGTTTAACTTCTTCGTCTGATGCAAACAAGTTGAAAGACATTTAGATTGTTTACTTCCCTATTCATACATATCATTTCTTGAAACACAGAATTTAATGCGTTCTTGAGATATTGCAGTTACTAAATGCTATCTTGATATCATTTTGTAATTCCTCTTTACATGTTGATATCAATGTGATCTGTGCACTGGCTTTCTTACAATTTGGACAGGTATATTTATGAAGTATACCTGTCCAAATTGTACCTTTTGTGCTAATTAGTGATGTAATGTATATTTCAGATCTTACTAGCCTATTTGGGCATTCCACGCTATGAAGGCCCTGAGGTTGATCCCACTATAGTGACACATGACGCAAAGGACCTGTACAAAGCTGGTGAGAAAAAGCTTGGCACAGATGAGAAAACCTTCATTCGTATCTTCACTGAACGCAGCTGGGCACACATGGCAGCTGTTGCTTCTGCTTACCACCACATGTATGATCGATCGTTAGAGAAGGTAAGACTTCTGCCTTTCCATTTACATTTTGGTGCTCTCCTGGTGTGTAATAACGAATTTCCTTTACTGATGGTAGGTTGTCAAGAATGAAACATCTGGAAATTTTGAAGTTGCACTGATAACTATCCTCAGATGTGCTGAGAATCCAGCGAAGTATTTTGCTAAGGTATCTCAATCATGCTGTCCTCAGATTAAAATATGTAAATATAATTTGTTTGATTGCCAGAGGCAAGTCATACTCTTTAGTTCTTGTGTTTGATAAAGTGAAGATTTTTACACTGCATGAATTATAATTCAACCTTTTCATGTTACAAAATTACTTTTCAAGATCTGGAGAATCAATATCACTTGCAAAGATCTGTGTATGAAGCCTGCAGGGTTCAACTCTGGAGTATTCTTTCTTTACTTCTTCTGTGTTTCCTACTTTCAGTTAATATCTAGTTAATCCCAATGAGATATGTTGTGCAAATACTTTCAAGTAGGCACATGGCTAGATTGATTCGGTATGTTTGGTGCCCAACGTCCCATTGTACTCTACTATAACCAGTAGTGGAGCTACAACTTTTGGAACCAGGGTGCCTAGAGGGTGCATCAACAAATAAAAAACATTTTTAGGGGTACATATGTGGTGCGAAAATGGCATTTTACAAAAAAATGTTTTTCCACTAAGGGTCCTGTGCACTCACATAGCTTGTTCTAGATCCGCCACTGTCTGTAACTGCGCTAGCTGCATTATTTATCTAGCCTGAACAGTGAACACCACCAGTATCATTGATACGGGAATATGCTACAGACTGCCTCCATGAATGCTATTATCTTCCATGCAGTGGTTGTGCTCCAGAACTGACTGATATACCTAAAAGTTGTGTCATATTTATTATTCTCTTCTCAGGACATCTTTTTTTGGGCGTGTTGATCTCTGTTCTCTTGCTTTGGTATTTATCTTGTATTTTGTGTGAATAATGTTAATACAGGCATTAAGGAAGTCCATGAAAGGTCTAGGTACTGACGACAGGACACTTATAAGGATTGTGGTGACGAGGACTGAGATTGATATGCAGTATATCAAGGCAGAATACTACAAGAAATACAAAAAGCCGTTAAGTGATGCTATCCATTCTGAAACATCAGGGAGTTATCGGACGTTCCTGCTCTCGCTTGTTGGTAGCCACTAGGTATGTTGTGTGATGCTACTATCTTTCCTTCACCAGGTTAGAGATAAAGATGGTAGTGCTCATACTGACCTCTTGTTTTATCTTCTGCTCATTGAACTTCTCAGGCTATGTTCTACGGCCAGACATGCTGCTTTGCATTACTTTACCTAAATGCAGCGACTCTACCCGGACAATCATCATGGATTCACGGTGTACTGAGTCTTGCTGACAACTATTTATGCTTGCTCTCGTTTATTCTTGCTGACAACTATTTATGCTTGCTCTCATTTATTATCTTTGCCTAAAGTGTGTGTATATATGATTCGTATCTGGGGACCCTTGTGCGGTTGCTGCTTGCTGGTGTTGGTGGTTCACTGTTACTTGGTTTGGTGATTGTATTCGGTTGTGCTATTATTATCTGTAGTGAGCACTGTATTTTTCTTCATTGAAAAAAGAGTGAAGATGGAGTTCGTAGTGTTATTTACGTTATTATATAAAGTAGTGAACACCCGGGCTCAAGCTATAATAGTTGCACCCTCCATAAGGTGCGCGAGGTCCAATCGAGGTCCAGATGCAAAAGCAAGGTGTTTACTTGTAAACACCATCTTCTACGGGGTTGAAATCACACAGGTGGGCGGTGCTGGCAAAACTACAGCGACTGCTTTTGCTACCCCTTAGCTAGATTCGAACAGGATGAGGTCCAACCTTTTGCCGAGAATGTTGACGGCTTGTTGCCAAGTGGCGCCACCTCTTCTCTGCGCCTAGACCGCTGCCTATATAGCCTTCTCTCCGACAGTTCAAAGTCACAGGCAATCATATTTTGGTGGATTACTTTGCATGCACACATGGCATATTTGGTAATAACTGCACAATTAGCTTTCTTTTTCTTTGAAGTGGAGTACAATGAATGCACACATGGCATATTTGGGTCACGATTAACTTTGTTCAGTTAACCTTCTTTTTTTCTTTGAGGTGGAGTACTTTGTATGCACACATGGCATATTTGGATTGCGACTTTTTTATTTGGTTTATGACTATTTTGCACAATTAATCTTTGATGAATTGTGGGTGCCACGAAATGTCCTGCAAACAAATGACGAGTGTGGCAGATTTTGCAAGAATTTCAATTGATCCTATGGCATGCACAACGTATGGCTAAGAAAGTGGCAAATCATATGTGTTGCCAATAGTAAATTTTCAATAGGCTAAGGTTGTACCCCCAAGCCACAAACCACTATAGATTTAACCGTCAAAAATAGCGATGACAATGAATGCTAGGAGAGAAGTAGTAGTGGTTTCATTGTTGGATAGGTAAGACGCATGCAACTGAGCTACTAGAACAGTCTTCCCTTAAGACAAATGTTACAGAAAAATATTGTCGAAACCATATAACAACCATTGTAGGAACAAACATATGTAGCATCCCGAATGAGCACGTAATTACTATATACCTACAAATGGTTTGTACAAACACAATAGTTGATGTAAAATTGTGCATGAATGGTAATATAAGATTGTATGTCAATGTTGACTAGTTATTGTTGTCGGACCAGGTGATGGCCAGTTCACCAACGTTTTGATCAAGCCCCAATGCATCCCAAACAGCTGGTGAGGCGTCCATGATGTTGTTTTAGCAGGACGGCTCATAGTTGTGTTCATCGTTACAACCATACACGGAATCACACTCGTCCACCACCTTTGCATACATAGAGTTGCCGTTGGTAGTGATCTTGATGCAGTGTCCACAACGGGCCATGTTCTTGAACCAGCCGGTGGAGAGAGCAATGACCATCTCCTCATCGTCGTGGAAAGTGTTGTCACATTCTGAGGGACCACCACTGTCCTTGCCCTTCTCAAAACTATTGAGTGTCAAGATGGCTTTGGTGCTCGATGTCACCGGAGACGAGCAATGGTACTGTGGGTATCTCTTACCATCCTCGCAACAGTTTGGGTCGTTGCTTCTCTCGCAGTTGCCAGACTTTCCCGGTAGGTAGCCACTGGCATGGCAGACGCCGAGTCTAGGATGGAGAGCTGATGTGATGTGGGAGGTGGAGAGCGTGGCCATCTTTGTTTACCATATTTGATCACGTCCTCGGTTCAGTAGGATCATCTCCTCCCTCTGTGTGTGCTATGTTATATGATGCTAATTGTTATCCATGCTTATGATGTTCATTGCGATCTCATTAGGCCAATGATTAGACTCTAAGGTGCATGGTAGTAGCGAATCAAAGTGTGTGGATAGATAAGTTTTGTGCATTTACCTTGTTTCGCTAGATCCACTCACCTTCATACTATATGAGGCTGCAATTTTGAGTTCTCTTAGGCCAATGATTCAAATGTAATCCAAATCAAGGGACGGAGTAAGTGAATCGTGTGCATAGTAGCACTAGTAGGAAAAGCCTTATAGATGTGATTCTATTTCTGTGGCGCACCAGCTACTCATGCGTCACATAAACAATTTCTGTGGCGCACCAGACTAAGTGCACCACAAAAATAGCTTATTTTTGTGGCGCACCCCAAGCTCATGCGCCACAGAAATTCAGTGGGACCCACACCCTGCCAGCCCCAATAATTGGTTTCGCTATTTCTGTGGCGCACCAGCCTGGTGCGCCACAGAAATAGAACCCCTTATATCATCCCACGTACACCAGTGCGCCACAGAAATAATACATTCTGTGAAGCACCGTGCCTGGTGCGCCACAGAAATAGAACCCCTTATATCATCCCACGTACCCCTCCCTCGCCCGTACCCCTCCCCCCCCACGACAAATCACCGCCGCCGCCTGCCCCCGCGACTGCCGGCAATGGAGCACGCTGCCGCCGCCGCCTTCCTCCGTGATGGTCGTATGCCTCCACGCTCCATGCAACCCCACCACCAGCAACAGAACCCGCTTCAGTGTGGACACGGAGCCTACGGGAGGACCTGCGCCTCATCGAGGAGGAGGAGGAGCCACCGCATCGAGGAGGAAGAGGAGCCGTGCGTCCTCTGCTTCTTCCTCGACCCCTGCCGTCGTCTTCTGCTTCTTCCTTGACCCCTGCCGTCGGTGAGCATGCACAATGCCTCCTCTCCCCTCCCCTCTCTATGTGCTTGGTTATTCAGTGAAAATGCAGTTAGGGATGGAAATAAAACTAGAAACTTGCAAGAATCAACGCATCTTGATGGCCCATGGCAACGGAAATACTACAGAACAAAAAAATGAGAGCAATATGAACCAGTGGCCATACAAACTAAAGCAATTGTGCTATTCTAGAACAACTGATCAACATTCCCATAGGCCAACCGAAAGACATCCTACCCTTGCAAGAACACCTTTAGGCAAATGCAAAATGCCACCATGGTGTGATTCAACATATAATTTAAATATACCAAATGATGTCGCGTGCAAGTTGTTTTCATAATGGTGTCATTTATGTGCAAGAAAATAGGTGCCATGGTGCTCTCACAACTGCTCCAAATGTATTAATAAAGTCGGAAGATGTTTAAAATTCTTAAGCTATAAAGTGAACCATATATACAAATGAATTCTTGCACATAGAATTTGACATATAGCCTAATGCAGTAGTTATACTAACCTCCCCGCAAAAAAAGTAGTTACACTAACCTAAAGAATATCCAACAATGAGTCCTAAATGACCAAGAGTATCTTATCGATCCATTTATTCAGGATTGGTAGCTTGAATTCTAAGTTTTGAAGTTCAAGAGTAGCTAGCTCCCATGTGTCGGTGTATTTAAATATTTTGCTAATACTAGCATATGGAAGCCTTTTGAGGTGTCCCTGTTTAAATAGTATAGAGGTGCAATATCTACATCTTGTAATTGTAATTATGTAATGTTTATTATCTTGCTTTCTCAGGTGTTAAATGCGTAAATGCTAGGAAACGATGAGCCGTTGAACTTTGGTTTGTGCTGTACATAGTGAAAGATTACTATCGGCCACTCATTTCCTAGCATGTGAGGTCCAATCATACATGTCAAATTAAAATAAAGGAAAAAACCTGATAATATATGGCAGTGATTGAGGATTAGTTCAGGAGCCAGTGTCATTTTATCAAATCAACAGTGAATAATGAATAGCATAACTCACAACACTTGATCAATTGGTTTTGATTCTACCTTTTATGTAAACTCCTTAGCATAGACTGCATAACAGTTAGTGCAAAATTGAACATAGGCAAAAATTAGTACATCAGGAATTGTTTCCTATTTTACTACCACTTGAGAACCAAAACACTAGAAATGATTATATGGACAGATTTGTTTGTTTTTTAAGCATATGTGAATTGCCAAATACTACATTGGTAGAGGTTGTCATAATAAGAGAAGTACAACCCTCTAAATAAAAATACCATAGAAACGATGTATCATAAGAAGGCGCCAAATAATCTCTTCTAGATGTGTATCACAATTAATCTTGGATAGTTGTAAAATTCCATGCCATAGGAGTAACACAATATTTTTTATAAGAAGTGGGTAATCTCACTTTTGTTTTAAACAGTTGACGAGTGAACTATCAAGATCAGTACCATGAACTTCATGCTTACTGATTGCTTGGTTTTATTGGTTAGTTGAGTTTGATCATATATCTGGAGATTGTTGTACCATGTAAAGCTTTCTGGTGGCTATCAGTTTGCATACCCTCTCAACTAAAATGCAGTACTGGTATTAGTTCTACTTGTATGATGGAAAACTAATAATATATATCATTTTCTTTAGAGCATAAACAAGATTTATAAATAATAATATGATAGCTAGGAGAAGATAAGCAACACCTTCTAAACTCTATAATCATAGACAGAGTGATAATTGGAAGGGGTAAAGGGGCAAACAGTTCTGCTCTTAGTTAAACAACATTTATGTAGTGTTCTCATTGTTGTCCAGTTGATTAACCTAGAGATGCAACTACAAACCATTCCATGACACAACCAATGAAACCTAGCAACTATATGTGCAATGTAGGTGATTTTTTTTGTCCATGACCCTTCAAATCATACTATGTTGCTATATATGTGTATATGTTGTACATGGTTCTCTTTGTAAATGATTTGGTCTTTAATTTTATTTGTACTTGCCGATGATTAGAATGTTTGGTCACTACACTCTGGGGTGGGGTGAGTGAACCTGGTGTGATGGCACACATATCAATCTGTTGTGCATTCTACTTGGCTTCACTTACCCCATCCCTTAATGTTAATATTTTTTTCGACCAATAAAGTATGAGGCATATGCTATCTAGTTGATACCACTTGGCTCTTTCTTCCATTCTAGTGCCGATGATTAAAATGTTTGGTCACCTGTACACTCGGGGGTGGTGCAAGCGAGCCTGGTGTGATGACACAAATATCAATCTCTTGTGCATCCTACCTGGCCTCGCTTACACCATCCCTAAATGTTAATATTTGCTTCGACCAACAAAGTATGAGGCATATGCTATCTAGTTGATACCACTTGGCTCTTTCTTCCGTTTTAGTGCCGATGATTAGAATGTTTGGTCACCTGTACACTCGGGGGTGGTGCAAGCGAGCCTGGTGTGATGGCACAAATAGTGCATCCTACCTAGCCTCTCGCTTACACCATCTCTGAATGTTAATATTTGTTTCGACCAACAAAGTATGAGGCATTCCATTTAGTTCATACTACTTGTCTCTTATTTGAGTTGGCACTTCTTAATTGCATTGACCGATGATTAGAATGTTTGGTCACATGTACATTCTGGGGTGGGGCCAGTGAACCTGGTGTGATGACACAAATATTAATCTCTTTTGTGCATCCTACTTGGCTTCGCTGACCCCATCCCTGAATGTTAATATTTGTTTCGACCAACAAAGTATGAGGCATATGCTATCTAGTTGATACTACTTGGCTCGTATTTGAGTTGGACTTATTCGTTTATTTTGGTCTTTCTTCTATTTTAGTGCCGATGATTAAATTTTTTGGTCACTACACTTGGGGGCGGTGCCAGTGAGCCTGGTGTGATAGCACAAATATCAATCTCTTGTGCATCCTATCTTGCTGACATAGGCATCCCAAATGGGCCTGCCGAATATAGTACCCGGGGTTTATTGAAGGCCCATTACCCGAAGAATAAGAAGATTCGGGAGCCCAAGATGTATTTAAGGAAAAGATAGAGTTGTAATAGGAAGTGTTATTTGTAATCCGGCGGGATGAGTTAGAAACCGTCCCGGACTCTGTAATCTTGTATAGCACGAATCCCTCGACTCCACCTCCTATATAAAGAGGGAGTCGAGGGACGAGGAGATCATCGAATCATTGTCTGCAAACCCTAGTTTTCATATTCGTCGAGTACTTTTCGGCTGAAACCTTCGAGATCTACTTGCCCTCTACTTCTAACTAAACCCTAGCCTACAATCCATAGGCATTGATAAGTTAATCCCTTGTCAATTGGCGCCGTCCGTGGGAATTAGAGGCGTAAGGATCCGATCTCGATGGCACGTTCAAGATCTTCGACATCGTCAACCGGAAGCAACACTATGGATCGAGGTAAACAGATCGCTGTCTGGTCTTGTTGATTTTGTTCCTCACCCACCCTCCCGTTTGGATGCATATGCGTATCCGGCGGAGCCCTTGGAGATGACGTTCGGAAGGTTCCACTTTCGCGTCGAGAAGGAAGGATCGTATCGTGTCGAAATTCCGATTTCGTCGGGATCGTCGGCGGTCGATTCTGATTTTTCAAGCTATGCATCGTCAACTGAGTCAGAAGAAGAAACTTCGGCAACACGTTACGTCAGCATCAGAACAAGAGAGAAACTCGCCAAGATCTTCAGTGACACATCGTTTGAGTCATCTGCGGACTCATATATAAGCGATGGCTCAAGTGATGTCGACAATTACGACTTCATCGACAAATCCATCACAGTGGGCAAGGTCTTCATCAATCTCAACAATGATGTCACCAAACCCAACATAGATCTGAGTACCAAATATCATCAGATTTATGCTATCGAAAATCAAGAGGAAACATCGGAGGCTTTCGACGAGTTGGGAAATCCTTTTGTCGATCCCTCAGATCTAAGGAGAGGTATGGGCACTAAATATGTCGGGCCCACACCACGCGTCAGAGTTCAACTTCCACAGGCAGCTTGGGATAGAGCGGCAAAAGCCCTAGATGGTTCGGAACCAATGACGACGACAGCCACAGCTCAAGAACTGCAAGCTTATCAATATAGGCTCGCACGAACTGCCCGAGAAATAGAAAAACATGACAGCCTGAGTTGAACAGGAGAAAGGAGACAGCTTCACGCATCCGGCGAGAGAAGGGCGGATCTAAGTGGACAATCTAGAGTTTCGGGTGATAGCCACGGGGAGGCTCGGAACGAGAGGAAGATCAAGGTTACAACACATACCCGAAGCGAAAGAGAGCACTTGGTTCAAAACCTCGACATGTCCTTTATGTCGATAGATACAAGAGGAAACATTATCCCTAAGACACCAGAAGCTGGGTATATGGCGACACAAGCTTACATCCTTGCATCCAAGCCACCCCCAGGAGATCCAAGGGAAACATTATACAACATGGCGTTAGCAGGGGTTGGAGCTATGGGGACAGCGTTCGTAGCAACGCCTCCCGAAGGAGCGGCAAGGCAAAATAGTCCACGACCTGCGGCAGCAACGGCGGCAGCTCCGGAAGGACCAAGTGGAGCAAGAGATACAGGAGCACAAGCAAGGGTCGATAGAGCGAGGCAAAGCAGAAGAGATCATCGGCAGTCCCGGAGCTTAATGACGAGGATATGTGCGGTCTACCGTGCTTCACGAGAAGAGTCCGAAAAACTCGAGTCCCCTCAGGATTCAAGTTACCCGATCACTTCAAAAAGTTCGACGGCCCGCAAGATCCAGAGGATTGGCTAATTGATTACCTCGAGACGGTGAAGCTAACTGGAGGAACTAGAGCAACAGCCATGCAAAGTATTCAGGTGCACTTAAGTGGAGCCGCACGATCTTGGATCAAAAAACTTCCGCCAGGATCCATCGACAAGCTGGGAAAGTTTCGAGGACGTATTCGTCAAGAACTTCGGTCCACGTGCAAAAACCTGCGTCGTTAGAAGAGCTGAGGGCATGTCGACAAAAGCCGGATGAGTCAATGAGAAAATATATCCAAAGGTGGAACATCATAAAAAACTCGGCAGAAAATATATCTGACGAGAGAGCAATAGATGCGTTTGTCGCGAGAATTAGGCGTGGAGATTTTGTCGAGGATTTGGGAAGGACCAATCCAAAAACAGTATCCGCGTTGATGGAGATAGCAAATAGATGGGCAGACGGAGAAGACGCTGTCCACAATAAACGACACAGGTCGCCGAGGAGGACCGTGGTCGAAATTATCAATCGAGGCGACGATTCCCTCGGCAGTATCAGAACTACGACGCTCCAGTGGCAAATTTCGGCCGGATTCCGAGCCAGCGCGAGGAGGAAATAATAGAGATGATTATCAGAGAAGTAATGAGCAGAGAAGCGACAACAGAGACGACTCCCGCAATAGACAAAAAAGTGGGCCGAGGTTTCCAAGACCTTTCGTGTCCCCCGAAGAAATGCTGAACGGACCGTGCCAGATGCACTTCTTCCTCGACAGCAATGGGAAAAGACAGTCAGGGCACCTGCAGAAAGACCTGTCGAAATTTTCAGCAATGTTCGGATACGCGAGAAAATGCTCACGCTCGAGCAGCACAGAGAAATCCTCGGGAGCCCAGGAGCGAAGTTCACCTACCGCCACCTCCCGCGATTACAGAGGACAATCGACACCAGCTCAGAATAGCGGCAACACCTGCACCACCACCCTATGTTGATCCTAATTCCAACGGAGCAGTGTCGATGATTCAGAAGGGAAGGCCGTCCAATAGAGCTCAAAAAGTAATCTCACGACAGGTGTTCATGGCAGAGAAAATGCCTCCACCAACAGTTGAGTACCTCAATTGGTCGTGGCAAGACATCGGCTTCACCATAGCGGACCACCCGCAGCAAGTTCCTCGACCGGGGCGATCAAGCACTTATTCCGCCGGCGCTTATCGCAGGATTTGACGTTTCTCGAGTATTCATAGATGGTGGCAGCAGCTTAAACCTTATGTATGCGGATACATTAAGGAAGATGAACATATCCTTAGCAAACTCCGAAGCCAACGGACACAAGGTTCCACGGCATCACACCGGAGAAACCAAGTTACCCATTGGGGAAGATCAACCTTGACGTTCGGTTTGGAACCCGAGAAAATTATAGAATCGAGAAACCGGAGTTTGAAGTCGTGGATTTTCCATCGCAGTACCACGCTTTGTTGGGACGACCAGCATACGCTAGATTTATGGCAGTACCACACTATACATACCTGTTATGGAGATTGCCTGGACCCAAGGGACCAATCACGGTCAAAGGGAGTTTTGCCTTAGCTGATAAGTGCGACAAGGATTTCCATCGGTTATCAGAAACCTTCGGGATGCAAGCTGAATACTTGGCGTCGAAAAGCATGACTGATTACGACGTACTTCCCGGACGTTGGAAGGCCAAACAAAGAATCAACTTTCAACACGAGAAAAATTCTAAGGAGGTGCAGATTCACCCGACGGATCCAAAAAGACGACATCCATTGCAAACAACATGGATATCGCATAGGAAAGCGCGCTCGTCGAGTTCCTCCGTGAGAACTGGAAAATCTTCGCATGGTGTCCAGCTGACATGCCAGGAGTACCCAGTGGAACTTGCCGAGCACCACCTAAATTTGGATCCAACAGATGAAACCAATCGGACAACCTTTGCGGCGTTTTTCGGAACCAAACCGCAAAGCCATGCTTTCAGAAATAAATCGACTAGAGGAAGCTGGTTTTATCGAGAGATATCTACGAAGCCACATGGGTAGCTAACCCAGTTGATGGTGCCGAAGAAAAACACGACAGTCCTTCGCATGTGCGTCGACTTTACGTGTCTCAACAAACATTGCCCTAAGGATCACTTTCCCCTCCCAAGGATCGATCAAATCATCGATTCCACGGCAGGTTGTGAACGTCTTTCCTTTTTGGATGCATACTCTGGTTATAACCAGATCAGATTAAAAGAAGATGATGAAGCCAAAACAGCGTTTATTACACCTTACGGCGTGTTTTGCTACAAGACAATGCCCTTCGGTCTAAAAAATGCGGGAGCAACATATCAGAGGATGATGCAGAAGTGTTTAGCAACACAGATCGGGAAAAACGTGCAAGTATACATCGATGATGTCGTCATAACGTCAAAAAGGGGGCAACGCTGATCGAGGATCTCAAAGAAACTTTTGACAACCTCGACAAATTCTGCCTCAAGCTGAACCCGACGAAGTGTTCTTTTGGCGTCCCAGCAGGAGAACTTCTGGGGTTTCTAGTTTCAGCAAGATGGATTGAAGCAAATCCCGACAAAATACAAGCCATAGTAACAATGAGAAAGCCAACGAAGTTGAAAGAAATACAGCAGCTAACTGGGTGAGTCGCAGCTTTGAGGAGATTCGTCGCTGTGTTAGGAGAAAAAGCGTTACCATTTTATGCGCCGATAAAACAAGGAGACAAATTCCGAGTGGAACGAAGAGGCCGATAGAGCTTTCGAGGATCCGAAGCGAAAAATCTCGACACCACCAATCCTGGTGGCTCCAAAGGAAAAGGAACCTCTCCGTTGTATATTGCAACCACACCCCAAGTGGTTAGCACGGTGTTAGTTGTCGAAAGAGAAGAAGAAGGGAAAATCCATGGAGTGCAGCGGCCGGTATACTTCGTGAGCGAAGTCTTGTCGCCCTCAAAACAAAGGTACCCTCGGTACCAAAAGCTAGCATATGGAGTGTTCACGACAGCGACGAAAATTACGCCACTATTTTTCGGCACACCCGATCACGATGGTCAACGAAGCTCCCTTGTCAAATATACTCGAACAACCCAGAAGCTACGGGTCGTGTCTCCCTTTGGGGAATAGAACTTTCCCCTCGGGACATCACGTACGAAAAAAGAAAAGCAATAAAGTCGCAAATACTGCCGGACTTCATCACAGAGTGGATGGAGTTGCAAAATACAGGACCTCCAGATTTATCGAGAACCTGGACTATGAACTTTGATGGGTCCAAGAGACTAGAAGGGGCTGGCGCAGGAATAGTACTCATATCACCTGAAGGCGACAAGTTGAAGTACATCCTTCGGATGACGTTCCCTAACGCATCTAACAATGAAGCAGAATATGAGGCTCTCATACACGGGATGAAGATGGCGAAAGCTGCGTGAGCAACTCGATTAAAAATCTTTGGCGATTCACAGCTGGTAGCTCGGCAAGTTATGAACCAATGTGACGCAGTCAATGATAGCATGATGGCATACAAGGAGGTGTACAATGAGCTCGAGAAGTTATTCGATGGATGCGAAGTAAATCATATTAGTAGATTGAGCAACGACGAAGCCGACGTTCTTGCAAACATCGGGTCGCAATGCCTTGCAGTCCCACCAGGTGTATTTTGGGAAGAGATAACAGAGAGATCCACTGAGTCGACAAAATCAAAAAAGAAGGAGAAGAAACCCTCGGGGGATACCAAGGAGAAGCAAGAGGAAGAAGAAGAAGAGCAAGACATGGTCATGGTAATACAGATACCGTGGATGCAGCCATATATATCATACATCCTCAGGAAAGAAATACCCGACGATCCAGTCGAGGCAAGGCGAGTAATTCGACGCTCCAAAGCTTTCACAGTGGTTAAGGGAGAATTATATAAGCGAAGTATTTCAGGCATCTTGCAAAGGTGCGTCACACCCGAAGAAGGAAGAATAATTCTGAAGGATGTGCACGAAGGAATATGTGGCCACCACGCAAGTAGTCGAGCTATCGCAGCCAAGGTTTTTCGGGCAGGATTCTACTGGTTAACAGCAATTGAGGACGCTAAGGACATAGTACGAACTTGCGACGCGTGTCAAAGGTTTGCCGCAAAACCTCACTCTCCAGCAGCAGAGCTAGCACCAATACCTTTGTCGTGGCCCTTTGCACAATGGGGACTCGATATGGTGGGCAAGTTACACAAATCATGGCCAGGAGGAAAAGAGTATATGCTAGTAGCTGTCGACAAATTTACAAAGTGGATAGAAGCGAAGCCGATAAATTCACCAGACGGAGCATCCGCAGTAAAATTCATAAAAGGCCTCGTCTTCAGATTTGGAGTGCCCCACAGCATCGTCACAGACAACGGCAGCAACTTCACATCCAATGAATTCAAAGATTATTGCGAAGAGGTGGGTATCAAGCTGAACTTTGCGTCAGTTGCACATCCTCAAACCAATGGGCAAGTCGAGAAAGCCAATGGCATCATCTGCAATGGCATCAAGAAGCGCTTGTTAGGACCACTAGAAAAAGCTCGACATACCTGGCCTGAAGAACTACCAAGTGTGTTGTGGAGCATCCGAACAACACCAAATACAGCGACACAGGAAACTCCGTTTTTTCTGGTTCATGGAGCAGAAGCAGTATTGCCAATAGAGATAGAGCACAACTCCCCACGCGTCGCGGAGTATGACGAAGAGACGTCGAGACAAGCGCTAGAAGATGATGTCGACGCACTTGATGAAGCTCGAGATGAAGTACTATCTCGGGTAACCAAATATCAACAGGACTTGAAGAATTACCACAGTCGACGTTTGCGGCCAAGATCTTTTCAGGTGGGCGACCTAGTTCTTCGGCTCACGCAAAAAAAGTCATGAAAAACTCGAGTCACCATGGCTTGGCCCTTACATCGTCACGGAAGTAATCGGAGGAGGGGCATACAGGATAAAGGACAAGAAGACAGGGGTGGAGGAGCCAAACCCCTGGAACGTGGCGCAACTTAGGCGGTTCTACGCCTAGAGTCGAAATATAGTCCTTGTAAAACTTCAATGTACTGAAACGCCCGCGAGTTTTCAGACGCACTCTTTTCCTTTTTCGGGGCACCGAGTGGGGCCGGAGAAGGTTTTTAATGAGGCGGGCTCGCGGTGCTGCAATATAATAAAGATAGTGGCTATATCACCTTTCTTCTTTATCAACTTGACCAAAGTCATTGCTCCGACGAATTCCAATATAGTTCATCGACAAAAGAAAAACCTTACCTTGGTATTCAAATACCTCGTAAGTCAATAAAAATACAAAATAGTACTCAATAAAAGCTCGGGGGCTCATATTTGCCTCAAATATATAAATGCCTTGGTTCACAACCTCGCAAATATACAAATATAGTAAAGAGTCACCGAAACACTCGGGGGCTAGACAGACATAGAAATATAATGGTTGCTTTACAATATAGTCATGGATTACAAAGAAGAAATATCTACAAGAAGAAAATAACTAGTCTTGATTCAGTATGTCATCAAGAGTAACTCTGTTCTCCTCAGGAGCAGCACCAAGAAAATCGGCATAATGGCCATCGGCAAAAAAGTCGGCATCCATCCGAAGCAGGTCCTCAATCATTTCTTCAGCTACAGGCGTAACCTTCGTGTTAATCCTGTCAACACCAACTCTCCGACGTTTTACCTTTTGGTGAACCTTCTCGACAACCTGGGTAAGGTCAAGCTTCGAGTGGCAGATCTGGAGCATGATAAGAGCAAATCTGGCACCAGCTACCAGTTGTGCTTTGACAAAGTCATGGATACTGCGAGCATCTTTGAACCTTTCCATCAATTCAGGAAGAGTTTTTGGTTGGACATTCCGAGGAAACATGGAATTGTAAACCATGGATAAGGTTTTGGTACAGAAGTGAAGGAAATCACGGGTTTGAGAGGTGCGATCTTGAAATCTGGTAATTTGGCGGGTCCTCTCTGGAGTAGCCCAAAACAAAGAACCATGGTCCAAGGAAAGATTAACAAGGAGGTTTGTCCTAGCGTTTACCCTCTCTTCCTCGAGCAGCAAGATCAATAAAGGCACCTATCAAAACAACGAAAGGAAAACCTCTAAGAGACAACAACGATGAAGATGAAAGATATTACAGGATGAGACAAACATACCCGACATATCTCGCACCGGCTTCATTCATTAATTCGAGCATGAAATTTTCTCGAGTGACCGCCTTTTCAGCCTCGGAAGCAGCAATCTCTTTAGCAGCCACAGCCTCGCGAGCTTGCCGAAGGGCAACTTTTTCGGCTTCATATGACTTACGAGATTGCTCCATCATCACAAGTGTTTGCTTCTTCGCATACCGAAGTTGTTGTCGAAGCTCATCCAATTCTTGCGACAAGGTATCATCGACAGTGCAAGTATCGGTAATAGTTCTCTTCGCGCGGGAAGAAGGCGAAACATTGGAAGGAGTGGACGTTGGAGTATAGTTATCAAATATCAACTGAAATTTAAACAGGACAACATCAAATAACAGCAAAGATAGAGTTCTTCATTAATCTCTTGGGAATAATTACA
Source organism: Lolium rigidum (assembly GCF_022539505.1). Classification (NCBI taxonomy): domain Eukaryota; kingdom Viridiplantae; phylum Streptophyta; class Magnoliopsida; order Poales; family Poaceae; genus Lolium; species Lolium rigidum. The sequence continues at coordinate 186,088,373 of NC_061512.1, read as the reverse complement.
AGGGCATTACAGTGGAGCTAAGGAAATACGTGTCGCCAAATGACTACTTTGGCGACAAGAGCAAAAGAAGCAAAAAGAAAAACAGAGGCATGCAACTAGACCTCCGGCCTTGACGAACTAGGAGTCGACGCTGGTTTAATCCCAAGATAGGACAAGATCTTCTTCGTGTTGGGCTTGGCTGCCTTCATCAGCGATCGCCATCTTGATTGCTCAATCTGCTCGGTGTCGCCAACTTTCATCCAGTCAATAGCCTGTCCACTGTCAGCAACCAACGCGACAGTGTTTTCAACAGCAACCTTCATATTTTCTTGGCGCACTTTCAGTCCAAGGTCCTCCGATGTATTGAACATCTTGGCGAGGTTGAGGAAAGTCGCAGGCTCCTCTTTCTTCGGGAAGAAGTATGGGAACAACGCCGACAGTACTGCGCTCGCATTCGACACACCTTCACGAATCTCGGACCCATGAAGTTCCAGATAGGAAAGTGCATCAAGGACAGGGTCATTGGCGTGGATTCGTCGGATCAAAACCCTGGTTCGTTTGGGCTGACAAGAAAACAAAACATAAGTGAAAAGACAAGAAACAACGATTCCGATAAAAATAGAAAGGATCAGCAAAATTACCGAAAGTGCGGCGGCTTTGGGTTTTCGGACGCTTGAGAATTCCTTCTTCACGAGCAGCTTGTGCAGCTTTTTGCTCGTCTAAAGCAGATTCAGCATCTTTAAGCCTTTTTGCAGTTCCTCGACACCAGGCAGCTCTTCGCCTTGGCTTCATCGGCCTCGGTCTTGGCTTCGCTAGCAGCAAGTTCGACTTTCTTGCGAGCCGCCTCACTTTGCTCAAGTTTTTGAGCAAGTGCGTTGGCACGTTCGTTGGCCTCTCGTAAGTTTCTCTGTCGAGATATGGAAAAAAGATAGAAGAAAGATCAAAAAATAGCGACAAGCAACAGGAATAAAAAGTCAAGGAAAAATAGCAAGTACAAAAGTCGTTACCTTCGGCTCTGGCGGCATATTCACGGTACCCAATAAATTGGGACCCGATGCGAAGAAGCTCTTTGATCATTGGCTGTTCAAACATCAAAAGAGCAGAGTTGAAACATCGGCATGAAAAAGAGAGTGAAGATGCGAAAAGATAAAAATAAAGAAAATATAGATGTCGACAAGCTTACATCATCAAAGAGCAGAGTCGACGAACCGCCTAATTGAGGGGCAGGTTCAACAATCTTTTCAACCCTTGCCCTTTTTGGTGAAGGAGCAAGGGGGCTTGATGGTGGAGTAGTGGTGACGACGTTTTGTTGAGGAGGCGACGTTTCATCTCCTTCAACTAGCGTGTCTGAAACAAGTACGAGACGTGACGTGCTTGTCCGAGGAGCCACGTCGATGAATCGGTACTTCTTCTTCCTCATCACTATTGAACAAAAAATCGACAGTATAAAAAGCAAGACAAGATAAATATTTCGAGTACAAAAAAAGGGGGAGAGATAAATGTCGACTTACGAGCTGATGAGGGATTCAACATAAGGATCATAAGCTGCCTTCGGATGAGAAGGAACAACTTCTTCAGCCTTAGAAGTGCCGGAATCCTCGGCATTTTTCCTTTTCCTATTGTTTTTTGGAGAAACAGCAGGAGGAAGGGATTGCGTCGACTCACTGGCTTCAGACTCAGCTTCTTTTTCATGAGAAGCCGCAGATTTGTGAGAACCCGCGACTTCACTTTCAGGAACGGAAGAGCCTTGAGTGTCTTCGGCAACGATGGCCATTTCTTCGACTTCTCCACCCTCAGGAAGAGGAGGAAGGGAAGTCATAGTAGGATGGTTCTGTAAAAAATAATAATGACAAAAGGAAAAATGAAGAGTTGACAATACAATGAGATGAAGAGAAAGTGCGGAACAGGATAAAAAACTCGGGAAGACAAAGTACCTTGGGGAGTGGATTGGTGGAGCTGTAAGGTTCCACGCGACTTGAGGAAGGAATTGGGTCTTTGCCCAGGCGAGAAAGTCTTCGAAGCAACTTCTCGAAGTCCTTGGTGGAAAGATCACCGGAGATTCTGTTGGCATCATTTTCACCAGAGTACGTCCAAAGGGGATTTTTGCGAGCCTGAAGAGGCTGCACTCTAATCTTAAGGAAGTAGGCAAGTGATTTGAACACCGGACAGCTCCTTGCCTCGAGTGTTTTGAAGCCGACGAATACGAGACATGAGTGCCTCTCGTCGCCTTTTTCTCTTCCTCAGAAGCTTCGGCATCCCAAGAACGGCGACGTTGAATTTTGGCATTTCCGTCGAAAGGAATTATGTTGTGCTCAACGGAGTTGGCGCTTTCTTCGTGAATGTAGAGCCACTTTTTGCGCCATCCTTGGACAGAATCAGTAAACTTGACATCGAAATAGTCGACATCGGTACGAACACAGATAACAACGCCACCGATGTTATAAGTGACGTTGTGGGAGCCATTGCGGCGAAGGCAGAAAATGCGCTTCCAAAGAGCCCAATTGGGAGCGACTCCAAGGAAGCATTCGCAAAGGGTGATAAAAATAGAAATATGAAGGATGGAATTGGGGGTCAGCCGGTGCAGCTGAATCCCATAAACGAAAAGAAGGCCGCGGAGGAAATCGTGGATTGGAGGCGAAAGGCCGCAGATTAGATGGTCAACAAAACTAACCCGGTACTCCATTGGAGGATTGGGGTAGCTTTCTTCGCTAGGAAAGCGGATGGCATCCTCCTTCTTCATAAGGCCGAGCCTCTTCAGCATGTTGGTATCTTGGTTGGAGATTTTCGATCTCTCCCACTCAAGATCCTCGGCGGCCATCTTGGATTCCGGAGTGCTGTGGCGAGTCAGGCGCGCGCGCGGTGGCATCAACGGCAATGGGCAGAGCAATGTATGCGAGTGCGGAAACTCAGAGAGAGTTGGGCGCAGGGAAAGTTTTGCGAAGAGGAACAGGTGAGCGGCGCAAGCGAGGGATGAACGGAGGTTGAAGAAAGGTTTATATAAGAATTGGGTGAAGCAAGCGTGCCGTTGGATGAGGAAATCGTGTGGTGAGAATAGATCTTCTAGATACAAGGGCAAAAAGTATTTTACTGGGATAGGCGTTACCGTACGTGCGCCGGAAAAGCGGAGGACGTGTGTCCCCCACTTGCACGACGTGTCAACATGGTGGGAACGATGGACCCACAAAGCAGAAAAATCTCGACCATTAATAGAGTTGAAGAAAATTTGGCAAGGGAAAATATGTCGACAAGAAAAATAAAAGGAGAATGGCGACAGGATAAGTTATTTGCATATTTCGGGAGCCTTTGGTCAGAAACAAGTTTTTGCCCAAATGCTCGGGGGCTACTTCGACAAAAAGTAAAATTTCGAGTATGACAATATAGAAAATGTTGAGCCTACAGTCAAGCACAAGTTCTTGGCTGTAGCCTCGGGGGCTACTCCCATCGGGAGCGCTGTTCGCGCACCCGAGAGATAAAAAAAGAGAAAGAAGAAGAAGAAGAGAAAAGAGCTCATATTGAGAAGTAATGTCAATATAGTGACAAGGTGGACTAAAATGTTGAGCCTACAACCAAGCACAAGTTCTTGGCTGTAGCCTCGGGGCTACTCCCATCGGGAACGCTGTTCGCGTGCCCGATGAAATTAACAAAGGAAAAATAGAACAGCAAGAGAGTATATTTCGAGTTATAATTAACTCTACATATACTCCCATCGGGAGAGCAATATAAGTCATATTTGACTCGATAAAATGTGCCATTCCAACAGCCGGAAAAGCACTCGACAATATATTCTCAGAAACGCCAAAGTTACGATCAATTTCTGAATGCCGCAAATTTGCGAAGGTAAGACCCGGATCCATTCTGCTGGGCGTGGCATCGCCAAAGACTGCGCTCTGCTACTTTTATCCGTATCAACAGATACGAAGAAAATCCTAACGGACGCGTTAGGTACCCGATAAATTTGACTGGGACTCGACAGAATGGTAAGACCTTAAGCGGCACCTGTCGAAGTTTACACCAGTATCCCGAGATCATGTCCAGGGACGTGATTTTGAAGTAGGTTTTTGCGGATTGCCACTAGAGCAGTTAACTAGTACCTGATCCGTCAGATGAACTAGCCCCAACTACCAATATCCCTGTACAATATAGAATTTTATGAGAAGAAGTATAAAAAGTTAGAGCTTTCGAGTAAAAATAAACAGTGGAGATTTTCCCTGACTCTATGATTCAAGCAAAATCTCGGGGGCTACTGACATAGGCATCCCAAATGGGCCTGCCGAATATAGTACCCGGGGTTTATTGAAGGCCCATTACCCGAAGAATAAGAAGATTCGGGAGCCCAAGATGTATTTAAGGAAAAGATAGAGTTGTAATAGGAAGTGTTATTTGTAATCTGGCGGGATGAGTTAGAAACCGTCCCGACTCGTAATCTTGTATAGCACGAATCCCTCGACTCCACCTCCTATATAAAGAGGAGTCGAGGGACGAGGAGATCATCGAATCATTGTCTGCAAACCCTAGTTTTCATATTCGTCGAGTACTTTTCGGCTGAAACCTTCGAGATCTACTTGCCCTCTACTTCTAACTAAACCCTAGCCTACAATCCATAGGCATTGATAAGTTAATCCCTTGTCACTTGCCTCACTGACACTGTCCCTAAATGTTAATATTTGTTTCGACCAACAAAGTATGATGCATGCTATTTAGTTGATACTACTTGACTCGTATTTGAGTTGGACTTATTCGTTTATTTTGGTCTTTCTTCGAGATAGATCCGATGATTAGAATGTTTGGTCACCATACACTCTGGGGTGGGGTAAGTGAGCCTGGTAAGATAGCACAAATATCAATCTCTTGTGCATCGGACTTGGCCTCACTTACACCATCCCTGGATGTTAATATTTGTTTTGAACAACAATGTATGAGGCATTTAATTATTATATCCTAGTTGGCTCTTATTTGTGTTGGCCTTCCTCATTTATTTTGGTCTTCGTTCATTTTCTTTCTTCCATTTTAGTCACTACACACTCGAGGGGCGGTGCAAGCGAGCCTGGCGGGAGAGAGGAGGGATCAGAGGAGGAACCGGATGAAGACCCCGATGCAAGCGAGCCTGGCGGGGAGAGAGGAGGGAGCAGAGAAGGAACCGGATGAAGACCACTTTGTATCTTGAGATGGTGAACTTTGTATGAATTAAGAGTTGTATGTAAAAGTTTGACACTTGCCACTATATGTGTATCTCGATCGGGCTCTAAGTAATGTGATGATGATGTTTATATTATATCTGTGCAATGTACATGCTATTATATTATATTTGCATATAATCTGTACAATATATGTATATTGTTGTATATAACCTGTATGTGTATAGCAGACAGTACAAAATCGTGTATAATACGAGCAAATTCTGTGGCGCACTAAACACTAATTCTATGGTGCACCTATTTCTGTGGCGCACCGAGGCATGGGTGCGCATGGGCAGGTGCGCCACATAATTCTTATTTTTGTGACGAAGATTCGTGCACCACCCATACGCCACAGAATATGTATTTTGGTGCGCCACTAATGAGCCTTTTCCTACTAGTGTACTAACAGTAATGGTTAGCAATGAACTAGGTTCACTCACTTCGTTCCTGTGATATGTGTGTCTAATTTTAGAATGAGGCCCTATTTTTTTTTTTTTTGGAATGGCCAATGATTAAGATTAGTTTACCATGTTAGTCCCACAATGATTCTATCTAACTTATCAATCTTTGCGATGAGCTGAACGAAGTGCACCATTTTCAGCTTCTCGCAGGAAAAAGGCAGACTGAGGTATGTCTGGGGGAAGCCTTCCACCCTGCATGGATTCCATGGAATGCAAGGCCAAAGTCGCCGAAATTATTGAGCACCTAAGCAAAACGCATTGCTTTACACAGTTCTCCATTTTTTACCAGCAAGATGCGCCTGTAAATTGCCGGAAGGTGTACCTTGTCTAGAGCGTAATACCATCGACTGGTGTCTGGTGTTAGTGTGAGAAGTGTAGCAAACATTATGCCACAGGATGAACTGACCCTTAGGTAGTGATCAAGTAGGTGCTAAGCATCAAATCGTGTGCCGACTTTTGTGTGTGCAAGAGACGCACCTGTTATTTGGCATTTGAGATGTATAAAACGCTTTCCTATATAAATCACATCTATAGCCGTGAAATCGTGCAAAAAATTGGGCTAACTACGTGCAATGACACATATAGGTTTTACTTCCTTGCTGTTGTCCATGGAAGTAAATGATTGTCCATTACAATGTGACAAACAGATATAGGCAGGCTTGCAGTTCTGCCATGAGAGAACATGGTAGCACGACTGAAATTTAATCCGGTTTAGAAGCAGCCCCGGCGTCGATCGGTTCTATGGTGAACTTTACCTGATTTTCTGCTGTTGTAGAAAAGAGTAGGATATTGTTCACAGAGCTAGCTACAAGACTAGATTCACATGGCGCACATCGTTGCTGTGATTTATCTATACAGACAGCCGTAGATCATCTACCTAACAAACTGAACGGAATGTGCTCGACCAGATCGCACATCTTGTGGTGCCAATTGATCTCTCAGAGCTTAGAAAGGTCCATGCATTTCTTAGCAGAGAAACAAAGAATCCAGAGGAAGGCAGCCCAACCTGCAATGAGGCATAGTCAGACCGGTTAATTGTTGAAATATGGTCGATTAACACAATGCAGGAAGTGATACTTTCAAAGGGTGTAGTTTCATTCAAACAGCATCATATTCAGAAAGTATAGCAAGCAAGAGTGGGATTTGTTTGTCGGAAGAAGATGAGACGAGGTACCAGTGGCAATGGTAATGCCAATGACAGTCGCCACGGTCGTTGCTGAAATAACAACGACGGCAACCGACAGCAGCCCGATGTACATCGCCGCCAGGAAAGCGAACGTGACGGCCAGGAACCCTCCGGCTGCACCCAGGGACATGAGGATCGAAATGACGATGCCGGCCGTCGCCGCCGCCACCAGGAAGAACGTGAAGAAGAGAAGCACAGCCAGCGCTAAGGACGTGACGGATCCAACCTGCGAGGGGCGAATGATGGTTTAGTTGTTGGGATCATGATCCAAATCAAGAGTCCGTTAGGCTGATGAATTCGAGTCGGAGCCAAAACCGGACAGGAAAGCGGAGGCCCCTGCTCACCGATACGACGAGGAGCGCGTGGACGGCGCCACCTTCCCTTGTCCAGGCCACCAGGCGGCGCGCGGCTTTCTCGGTCGTCTGGCGCGGACACCATGTCGTCGCACCGGCGCGCGTCGCGTAGTCCAGGAGGCGCCGCGGCAGCGGCTGATCGCCGTTGACGGAGCCGCCGAGCACGGTCGGGAGAGGATGCTCCTCGCCGGATGTCGAGTGGGAGGAAGAAGAGGAGGCCTCGCCGTTGGTGCGCGCGGCGCCGTCCCGGGCGTCGAGTACCATCGATCTCTCGGGCAGTGGTCGAGTGATCGGGAGCGAGAGTCAAACGCTGGCGCGCAAAACCTGTTGGCACCAAGACCGATCCAAGGGGTCAGTGTTGTCTGGCCCGCACGTCGGACATAAGTGGACACTAAGGGTGTGTTTGGCAGCCCGTATCAACCCAGAATTTCCCATCTCATCAGAGATTTTTTTTTTGAGAACACAGTACAACGCAGACGCTCACAAACACGCACGTACAGACACCCCTATGAATGCACGGACGCACACCCTACCCCTATGAGCACCTCCGAGGGACTGAGCCGGCATATCTTGAGGTTGACGAAGTCACCACTGGCGCCTCGCTGTTGACGGGTACGTCACCTACCACTGAAAGCATAGTGCCGGTTAAATCCTGGAATAAATCCAGGTAAATGCAAACACCCATGTCAAGTCTAGGACTTGAACCTGGGTGGGCTGGTTCCACCACAAGGGACCTAACCACTAGAGACAAGCTCTGTTTGCCTCATCAGAGATTTTTTGCCATACCTATGTTTGTTAGCCCGGGTGAACAGAGATGAGCTATGCCCACTTCATACAGAAAATGCCCCTCAGCCTGGCCCGGTTGTGAAGCTCAAATCGAGCTTCACAACCCAGCCAAGCTGAGTCCATCCCGCAAACGTCCTCGGGGCCCCACCAGCGACCCCCCAGACCACAGCCCGGCCTCCTCATTTGCTCTCCAACGAAAGGAATGGTCGCTCCCGTACCCCTCCCATGGCCGTCGCCCGCCACCACTCCCTGGCCGCCGGCCGCCGCCACCCCCTCCCCTGGCCTCCCTGGACGCCGCTCGCCGCCGCCCCCTGGCCGGCGCCAGCCGTCCCTGGACGCCGCCCACCGCCCGGACCCGCCGCTGCCCCCTGGACGCCGCCCGCCGTCCTTGGACGCCGCCCGCCGTCCCTGGACGCCGCCTGCAACCGTACATCGCAGTCACCGGCGCCGTCGCGCTGGACCACCACGTTGCTCGGCAGGACGCGCCTCAGCTCCAGCCCTTCCTCCTCCCGCGCCTCAGCAAGCCCGCGTCGGCCCTTCCTCCTCCCGCGCCGGACAGAAGCAGCAAGCCCCGCCGCCGACGAGCCACCGCCGCACGGCCCTTCTCCCGCAACCCCCGGCGCCCCACGGCCTTCCGACCACCACCGCTGGCGCCCCACGGCCCGCATCGCCGGCGATCTGCTCCCACCATGGCTGAGGGCCGGATTGCTTTTTAGTTATTTTGTTTAAGGTCTTTAGTGCAAGAGTTTGGACCTCTTTGTTATTTCTTAGGTTTTGGGCAAATCTCCATCCATACGGTTACCAAACAAAGTAGTATCACTTTGAATTCTCCCAACACATACAAGCTAACAAACAGACCACAAAATTCTAAGTCAGCTTGCATGGGGTGAGATATCTCAACTGGAAAAGTAAATCTGAAGTGGCACAGGCTACCAAACACACCCTAAAGGATTAGAAATCTTGAACACACAATGCAGTTCCAGAAGAAAACAGAAATAACAAACAGGTGCACGTTGAGCTGTGCTCATTGCCACGACTGGAACTGGAAGTCAGCAATACCACGGGAGCTAGTAAAACTTTGAATCCTCGTCGGAGAAGTCGTCGGGCTATGCCGGAAGACAACGATGACCACCATCCGAAAATCAGATAGTCGGACGGAGAAGAGGATCAGGGGAAAGGCCGAACATGACAAAGACGACCGTCTCCTCCATTAGATAAGAACCAAGTGAGATGAAACCACCACCATCAAAGACAAGCAACGGACACGGGTCCTCTGAATTTGAAAGAATCCTCGAAACAGGTTTTGGTCCTCCTAGATCTGAAAGAATCTACAAGCGCAAACATTAGAAACAAAGGCACTCCAACTTCGACATTAATATGAGAGAGAGCCACCAATATGGAGAAACCTTATTCGTAGATGTGGTTCACATCGGAAATGGATAAAAACAAAAAGTCACGTGGCCAATTTGCGTAGCCCTTAGACACTCACATTAGAAACAAAAGTATTTCCTCAGTACATGCACAACTGAATTTTTTCCATACGGAGCCACATGGCTCCGGAATCCACTATCATAAGATAACGGAACAACATAGATTCAAGTTTCCAACAAACCAAAAACAAAAAGAAAATAAAAAGAAGTTGTTATCTACCAGCCAAGAGTAAGAGCGAGGAATACAAGACAAACACATCACATAACTTGGAGGGGTTCATATACCTAAAATGTACCGAGTATAGGGGCCAAATCTGCAAATTTTAAAGGATGTTTGAGAATTTTTTTGCCATAGGGGGCCATGGCCCCAACATGCCCCTACTAGGTATGTCCCTCCTACCAGTCCTCCGGATACAAAGAACCAGGAGAACCACTGAAACAGAACAAGTTATAGCAACCTCCTGTTATAACGGGCTACCGGGGTCCAAAGCGAAAACCTCCATTCTGATGATAAAGGAGAAAATTACAAACTGCGAATACACTTTCTAGACAAAGAGAGCAAAAAACAACCATTTTTTTATTTCCTCAAAAAACATTCCCCAGTCACGTCTCTTCATCTTCTGAAGCTTCTAGGTCATCCTTGATGCGTACGCAACTCTTTCTAGACGGCGAAGCTTGAAGAGATAAAGCCACATTTTGCAAAGTATCAACATCCGCGAAAATATCAATTTTATTATTACCACATTTAAGTCCTGCCCAATACCTTAAAAAGACGTAGGCATAGAAAACAATATCACCGGGGGAACTAATCCATTTGATTTCAAAGCAAGCTCTATTCCTTAGTTTCTATATTTCCCAACAAAATGTTGCAAGATAAACCACATGTAGATCTTCTAGGAATTTTTTTTAGCAATCTAACCAACATATTGAATAAAATTCCTAGGCCTATCACTAGCCCATAGCCAAACTAATAACCTCCACATACTTTGGCAGAAGAGCAAGAGAAAAAAAGAAGGTGTATACTCTCCAAATCACCAAAAAATATCCATTTAAAATCACCTTGCCACCCTCTTTTCAGCATATTATCTTCACTGGCACATTGTGCCAAATGATCCACATCCAATTTTTATTTATTTTTGGAGCCATTGTTTTGGTTTCCATAGATATTTTAAAGTTCTATTGGTAAAATTTTAATTTAGAGTTTTTACATGAACTTAGCAGAAAATACACCAATTTTTTTTTAAATTTCCAAACTGGTCTATCTTTGTCATCATCCAATGGTCGGGTTAAAATGAAACTCTCATTCTCCTTTGTTGCTCCTTTTCATCGGCATCTAGCCACCTCATGTATGAGAAATCCAGTTTCTTCTCGTAGCCTCGGTACAGAAATGTTTGGTTCATTGCAAATGTCAAATAAATCTTGAAAAAACAATTTTCATGGGATTTGTAGTGCACCAAGCATCATCCCAGAAACTTGTTTCTTCACTTGATCCAATTCTCATACTTCTATTGTCCAAATATTTGTTTGAACTTTCAAAAGATTATACCAGCATGAAGAGTCAAAATCTCTATGTTCAAACAAAAGCAATGGCCCTATGAACATACTTAGATTAACTTTTGCCACCAATCCTCACCATTTTCTAATTTCCACCACCATTTCCACAATAAAGTTGTAACTCATTTTGTTTAGATTTTCAATGCCCATTCCCCCTTTCTCTTTAGCCCTACAAATAGGGATGTAAACGGATCGGATCGGATCGGATATTGCTCTTATCATATCCTTTACCATATTTTTGTAATGAATTCGGATCGGAGCGGATAATGGTCGGATGCGGATTCGGATGCGGATTATATCGGATTACGGATATGGATCGGATTCGGACCGGACTCGGATCGGAAGCGGATTATTAAGAAAATATACACATAAAAAATAGAAGTATGCTTTTTTTATATAAATATGTTTTTAATTATAGACTATAGCTGAATGTACACACTTATTCGTACAACAAAGCAAATTGTGTGCTAATAGAATACATATTTTAACCGATGAACTAACTGTATTGTCTAAATATTTAGGGTCGGGCTAATTTTTTCGGATTATCCTCTTTATGGACCTCGGATAATCCGCAAAAATGGACGGATAATCCGTATCCGTCGGATAATATCAATACCATATCCTCTACCTATCCGCCGGATATCCGCTTGATTACTATCCGCATCCGTATCCATATCCAGCGGATTTCTAAAAATGCATACTATATCCTCAAAAAAAATAGGGATGCAGATTCGGAGCGGAAATTATCCGTGCCATTTACATCCCTACCTACAAATAGATGTCCATTTAACCATGTGATATTTTCTAGTAAAATGCCACCTTAATTTGTTAGTGAGTAGAGAAATCGGCCCGTGTCAGCCCAGCCTCACCGAGCGAAGGTCCTGGTAGTGGTAGGCCGATTGATGGGCCGCTGTGAGAGACTGTTAAAGCCGGTCTGTCTTATCTCGTGGCCGGCCTACAGGATGCGCTCGTGGGCTGTTTTCAGTTGTTTCCAGCAGTATGGCAATGGAAAACCAAGGCCAATATATTTCACCTCCCGCTCTCCTCACACCAGATCAAGGCTTGCACGGTGCACTGAGTAGTGTATGATTTGATGGTCTATCGTATCGACGTTCTTTTTAAATACAGTAGTACGTTCTCAAACAACTCGTAGCATATGCAATCGACGATTTGCTGGCCATCCCTCTCCTGAAACGCGCCTCATCGATCAGTCTTCTGCAGCTCGCGAGTCACGTACGGGTGGTCCCCTAGCTTCGATCTCACTTCTTCCCCAGCATACCCGGGCGGGCAAAAAGAAAAGACAAGAACGCGATGGCATTATGCATACGGTGATGGGCCGAATAAACCAATCAACACCCAATTATACGTGACATTTATGCCTCAAACTGTTCGTGCAGGTGCGTGTAGCTTGACAGACGGACAGAAAGACGCTGCTACGTAGTGACCACTGTCTAGCAGTGTAGTTGCGCCACCGGCCAAAACCCCATCAATCGTCTGGTGTACATGTGCGCGCGCTGAGATTTCTCATTGTTTAGGCCATCTTTAACGGAGGTCTGTAAACGGGTATATTTTGTCCGTTTTTGTTCACGGGAGCTAATGGCGAGGTCTAACTGCAGAGATCCGGAAATGGAACGCGTGGTCGATTTTATCCGCTTGACCCCTATTTTCAGTCTAAATTTGGGATGGCTTTGCGGTGGCCGCGGACATCGCGCCCGCGTGCGTGCCCCCTTAGTCTTCCCGGTCCCGTGTGTCAGTGACCGCGTGATGGGAATAGACGCGGGTTCACGTGTCTCGCCCATCGATGTGTCCTTCTAATGGGGACCCGTTGTTTTTGATGCCCATCCTTCACTCTTGCCAGTCCACTGCCTCCGAAGCTTCTCCAAACACTAGTCCAAAACCTCCGAAGCTTGTCGCTAGTTCCAATGGCGAAGGGAGACCCCTGGTTTTGCCCCGACTGCAATGACCACTAGGCGGGCGGCTCCAATGCCTGTGGCCGCTAGCTCGAGAGGAGCCGCTGCCTCCTCCTCCGGTAGCCAATGTTTGGCCGCCACCGCAGGTTCTCATTGTTATCGACAAGGAGAACTAGGACCTGCCAGCAGCACCAGCTCCGCGACCGTTATCCATCTTTTTCTTTTTTCTTTTTTTAACTTGTAATGTGGACTTTTGGGGCCTAGTAATGTAAATTATGTTTTTGACTCCTATGTGTTCTTGCGATGGCTGTCGTTGAGTGCACTGCCACCCATAAATGGACATGCCACTGATCTATTCACGACCCACCGCAAAACGGACCGATTCAGATAATTTTGATATCTGAAATGGGGTGACGTTATATCTCAGTTGCCGGGATATGCATAGTGCCATCTGGTGTAGTACTCTACATCTACATGCATGAGGGGCGCTGGGTGTTACTTACGTGTGGGCACAGTGTGTGACTGTGCGCTGGCCCCTCCCCTCTCCAAGAGGAAGCCGTTGTACGTACGCACTAGCGGTCAAATGGCACCATCTGCAGTATATAGTAAGTACAGTTTTTAGTGGTTGTTGAGGCTAGATCTTGTGACCAGCGTGCTAGCTAGGTCTCTGACTTTGCTTTGATTACTCACCCGGTAATTACTAACAGTTATAATTTTCAGTTCTCAGTTACATGGCACAACTTGACACTTCAGATCTAGGCATATGTAATACGCTGGACGGCCCATTCTTGGGTGTGGATGACTGAATGTTAACAGAATTTCTACCACTATGGAGATTTAATATTTAGCCTCGACAGTTCACATGGAAACTGAGAATGGTCAAATATTTGCAGTACTCCGTCCGGGCCAAATTAATTGATGCAAATTTAAGTAAAAATGTTGCCTAAATATGTCTAGCTTCACTGAATCAGTGGCAACTAATTTAGATCATTATTTTCAAAAATTATTTGTGAGTTTGTACCACCGATCGACAAGACTTTACCGGAATCGAGAAAACAACACATGTTACGAACAAAACAAGCAAAACTCTATTTGTGATCCATCAGCCGGTTCGACCACATGCACTCCTTTTTTTTTTTTTGAGAAACACAGTACAAACGCAGGCGCTCACATACACGCGCATACACTCACCCCTATGAACGCACACACGCACACCCTACCCCTATGAGCACCTCCGGAAGACCGAGCCGGCGGATTGGATCTTGAAATTGACGAAGTCACCACGAGCGCCTCGCTGTCGACGGGAACGTCGCCTCCCACTGAAAGAAAATTCCACCTTTATGAGACACACAGATGTCAAACCTGGGGTTTGAACTCTGGTGGGCTGGGGGTACAACCACCCTCCTAACCACCCAACCTCAGGTTGGTTCTCCACATGCACTCCTTGTTCGCTACGTCCCTTGACCCACACGTCTCTTTCCCTTCTTCGTGCCTTCTCCTCCTCCCACCAAGCGATGCGGAACGTAGCCTTTGCATCCACCCAGCTCCGGCCACCACCACGTTAGCCTCCATGATATCCAACTTTCTCGTCCATCTGATCACAAGCAACCCACCGCTAAGAACTCCTAGTGTCGGTTTCCGCTGCTAGGCAAGATGCGTCCATGTCTCCATGTAGGCGTTTGCGCTTCCTATTCGCGTTGAAGCAGTCAGACCACGTCCACGATAGACGCCCACTGCCCACCGCTCACCACCGCGAGCGACAAGCGCCCACCATCCACCACCGCCTGCCACACCGGTGGTGGCTGTGCCCGCTCTGGTCTCACGTACCCCCTTTCCCCGCACCCTCAACCAGTTTTCTCGACCTCCGGAAGTAGGTGGGAGTCCGATAGCTCTTCGTGGCGACCTTCGATGTGGCAGATTAATTGCGAGCGAGCTTGAATCGGCCATGGCCATGCATACACTGCCGACTCTGAAGGTCAAATTGATGTGGAATTTTTAAATACTACATACGGTGTCTCGATTTACTACATGTGTGCATCATTTTTGTTGTTGTTTAAGCATGGGTAAAATGTTAGAAAGATTTATGTGTGTGGTAGAGTGATTTTGATGCAATGTTGCGTACACGTTCCATTAGTTATAAAAATATGTTGGATGTACTGGGTTTTTAGGTTGCATACTGCCACACGATCCTTTCATTTCGCTCCAAACAAATGGGGATTTTTTACATACCGTAATTCTTTTGCTACATGGGCATGCTAGAATTGTCGCAAAAGTTTTTTTTGCTACATGCCGCAAGTTTCTACGGATTCTTAGAGAAATGTTGGAAAACGATGCGGCATTCCTAAAAATGCTACATATAGAAAAAAGCATGTTATGGTCGGTTTTTTTTCCCAACAGTGACCTAGAGACCACCCATACATGTAAAAGTCGAACCGGTTGTAGCCATAGCTGGCTGATTCCATGCATGTGACATTTTTTTTACCTTAAAAGGGCATCTATTATGCTGGATGGAACTACTCCCTCCGTTCTAACATGAGTGTCTTAGTTGTGCTCAGATACGACTGTATCTGAGTTGATTTTAGTTGTCGATACATTCGTATCTAAAAAAATTAAAGTCACTTATTTTTGAACGGAGGAAGTAAATTGTATGGTTTTTATCGGTTCTACCTACATGGGCCAAAACCTGCAGATCCCGGGCTGGGTTATCACGAATGGGAGCAAGCAGCACTAGCATGCGGCCCATCCTGCCCTAGAAAAACCAGCAGGGGTTTCACTCACATCGGACTGGCGAACGGGCCCCACAGCCGCGATCCGTCCTTTCTAAAAGACTAACGAGGAAGGTGCGTGTGATGAGATACGATAAGAAGAAAAGTAAACAAGGTGGACTAGCGCGAGTAGTAGTAGAGAGAGAAAACCATGGCCATGGCAGGAAGAGAAAAGAGGTGGTCATAGCGCATGCAGCTCCATCATAAGGCCATCATGAGCCCTTTTTGTGTCAGCGTCAAAACAAAAGAGAGAGAAGGAAGGGGGCTGGCGGTAGCTAGGCTGGCTGGGCTAGCGGTGGCAGTCAGGGGCAGGGCTCTCAATCATAAAGCAATCGATTACAAAATCATGACCTGCGCTCACTCTCTGACCGCCCACGCTCTGTATTTATATCAGGGATGGATGTTGCTCTTTTACTCCCCTGCTGCTGCCTCTCGCCCGTCAGTCAGTCGGTCGCTCCTCTCTCTCTCTCTCTAGCACAATGTCTCTGTCCGCTCTCATCAATCTCCCCTCGCAATCTCTCTGACAAAGAGGAGTCGTAGTCGAGGAAAGCAGTAGAATACTCTGTGCGGGTGGCTGACAGCGGCTTCAATGCCCTCTCATTCCTCCTCCCTCCCTCCCGTTTATCTCTCTCTAAAACTCTTTGGCTTCCTTCAGACCTTGGGCAACGTTATTTTACTGTGGATGGATGCAGCTGTTACTGTTCCACCCCTACTGCCCAAGCCCAAGCTTTTCGTCCTTTAGAGCATCTCCACTCGCCCTAAAACCGTCCCCAAAGCGATTTGAGGCGCGCCGGACAAAAAAGTTTTCAGCCGTGTCCTCCAAAGCCGCTTTTTATCCGGTGCGGCCCGATACGGTGTCCGGCGCCCCGAGCCCGTCCCCGCCCCACAGGGGATGCTCTGGACACGCCGACCCAACGAAAAGCGAGGCGAGGCGTGGCGGGACCGACGCGTCAGCGGCTCGGAAGCCTAAAACCCCGCCGCCTACCTTTGGTCAAGCGACGTTAATGGCGTCCCAGTTTTCCCAGGCGACGCAGGGACGCATCTCATCGTGCATGTCCGCGTGGCCGTCCGTGCCGACGTTATTGCATCCAACGACCGGCCGCCGCTTTGCCTGCCGCCGCTGTATATTAAGAGGCCCTGCGGTTTATCCCAATCTCTCGCCGCTCCCAAATCTTCTCCTCGCCGCTCCAACCAATGTCGTCGTCCTCCCGCAAGATCGCCGCGGCGAACGGCTTCGGCCGCGACAGCCTCAGAAGGAGGCGTGGGCGATGTACCGTGCGGGATATCCCGTACCGCCAGACATGCGCCTGCCAAGCAGCGGCGGCTGGAAGATGGCCGTGAATGGCATAAGCATCCCGCCACCGCTGTCACCGGGCACAGAGCGCTGGAGGGACGCCATTAGGGCCCGGCGTTCTGCACTCGACGCAGAAGAGCGGGCCGATCCGACCTGGGCAGCCACCGGCAACGACGCCTGGTGGATCGCCTACTTCCAGGCGCAATACGACATGGAGATGCACAACACCACCAGCCTCGTCAGCGGGTCGAACAACTGGAACAGGGACGAACACCTCCTGTTCTGGGGCGTTCCGGGGCGCACCCTGGAGAACGTCATCGACGGCATCCACAACGGCGCTCCAAGGTTGGGGGCGCCGTCCTTACCGCCACCGTCTTCCGCAGCATGCTGGCAGCCGAGGACGACGTACTCCTCCTCCAACTCTTCCTCGTCAGGGATGGCCCGATCGACGCCGTCGTCGTCGCACCGTTCCGCGCCCTACACCGTCCCCAAGCTCGTGGTGAAGGAGGACCTGGCGACGCCCGTAAATCCGAGGGGCGGTGGCAGCAGCAAAGGCGCGGCGGCGGCGCCCTCCTCATCCCAAAGCCGGAGGTGAAGGAGGAGCGGGACGACGAGGAAGCGGTGAAGGCGGCGCTGCTGGCGGAGTACTGCCCAGGGCTGTGAGCGGCGTGCTTGGCTTCGCTGAACGACAAGGACGCCTGGAGGGGCGACCTCGACACGGCGATCACCATGTCCATCTGCGACACCGGCAAGCCGCTCGTGGACCTCACCGACGACGGCAAGGCATGACCAAGCGGCCCGGTGAAGGACGAGCCCGTCGACGAGCCCGATGAGCGCGTCCAGCAGGACGTCGTCACCGACGACATGTACAATTTCCACCAGTACTACGACGCCTTCGATCACCATAAGTACGTCTAGATTAGGGTTTAGTTTAATTTAATCGAATCTCGTTCGAATCTATGTAATATATAGCAAGTTCGGATGAATTTAATCGAATCTCGCTCAAGTTTTAAATTTCTGAAATTTTATTTGGGGATGCGTCTGGGGAGCGACGTCCCCCAACGCAGCACGAACAAAACACGTCCCCAAACGCTCGATCCGGCGCCGTTTTGGGGACGCGACTGGAGATGCTCTTATTTCCCTCTTGACGACCCCAAACCATAGCCCACACACAAAGGTCACAGCCAGCCACCCATCTGATCGCCGGCGACGTCGCCGACCGCCGCCGCCTATGCTAGGGTTTGCGGCTGGAGTTTTCATCAGCTGTCAATTGGCCATTAGTAGGAGGAGAGCATATGCTAGAGTTCAATTGGTCTTCACTGTTGACTTTCCCCGTGTGATGTTATCGTCAATCGATCGACGGGACGAATCTTTTGTTCTTTACGAAAAGGGAAAAGGTGTCGTTTGAGGAATAACTTAGTAACCTAGCTTTGGTCTCACTTTACGTCAATTTTTGTTGACACACTAGCAGTACCACTGCAGTATCGTAGTATCAAATAATGCCGGTGATCTTCTGCTGCACACCATCAGGGAGGAAAGGCCAAAGCGCAATACCTTGCGCATGTGCCACAAAGTGTCCAAGCTTAGCCCTATCTAGCTAGCTACGCTCAGCAGTAGCTACTATGGCGTCGAGGGCTTGGTCTTCTTCAGATACGTCGGAAAGCCCGGTCGTGTCCTGCCAAGCCACGCGGAGGGTGCGGATTGGCGGGCGCGCTAGAAGGGGTAGGGGATGACATTCTTTGCTTGTTGGCTTCCTCCTCCTACCCTACGCCCTCGGCCCTCCTTCCTCCATCGGAAAGAGAGAGGCCATGGAGCTGCTGAAAAGACCATGGCCGCGGGGAGTTAAATTCTTCCAACCTCCCCATCTGTTCTTGCTGCCCCTTTACTGGCATAGTCCACCGTCACTGATCTGTGAACAGGGCCGGCCTGGCCCCCAGCCGCTGCACAGTAGTATATGCAAGTGTACGTGTGTGCGTGGATCCTCTGTGCATCGTCGATGCATGTCTCATCTTCATCTCGCTAGCCATATCATGTCGGGAGCTTAATTACTTATCAGTTGCATGCACTGTTGCAGAGGTGAATGGTCGTCCTCGATGCTCATCAGGGCTTGCATGCTGCGTCGGGGGTACTTGTGTGATCGGAATTACTCTAGTCTGTTTTGTCTGTGACTTGCCTACCTGGCCCTTTTAGCTAAGTCTACATGCTATATATATGTTTCGGAAACTTTGCCTCCGTCCAAGGGAAGGACAACACATTTAGTAATGAAGTATTAAAGTCTCACCAAGACATATATAATATATATGCTGGCATTTTGTTTTCTTTCTTGCCCCCCCTAGAATTTTTTATATGGAAGTGTAAGTTTTGTTCAATCGACCCCAAAGCCTAAATTAATCTTGGCTCCTCAAATGTAAAAAACTTCTTGATTTTTTCTCATGCACAATGACAAGTTGCTGGGAAGATAACATCTGGTGGTGGATTTAAACGCACGATAACCCAACAAATGCGAGAGTCAAATATTACAAAACAAAAAGTCTTCTAGAAAAGTCTTCTAGAAAAGTTACTGAAGATGTCCATTTTTGCAACAAAAAAAATGCTGCATTGAAATTATGATAAAAGGAGGAGAGAGAGAGATCTATTTTTCCATCTACCACTACGAGTGGGAATCTCGAGGAATAAACCAACGATGAAGAAATCACTGACACCCATGCGCGTGTGTACAAAATCAATTCTCAATATTTTATTTTATTTTCTATAAGCTTCTAGTTTTTTGAAGTCACTAATATGGACCGCAACGTGGCTATGGGTGAATATTGTCCGCCCGTATGAGCCGGGCTGTGAATATTTATAGGTCGGGGTCTTTACTACAACAATTTGAAGAAATCCGCAAGTGACTCTAATTTGAATTCACTAGTCGTGTTGAGTTGAGGCTTATTTCAATATAACAAATCTGCCAATCCCGATATTACCACATTTCATTCTGGTCCAGTGTCCATTCCTGAATGAAAGAAATGAGCTTTTTTGCCCCTTCACTCACTTCTGAATGACTCCTTTAGCACTCTCTTTTTTATCTCAAAAAATAGAAACTGTTTACCTTTACCATACCTTCCAAGCAAGAGTGTTTTATTGCAAGATTAAGTTATTACTGAACAAAGAGAAATCATCATTCTAAAGGATAAGATCAATTTGGAATCATTTTTTTTTCTTATTCTAGCAGACTGAATTGAATTGGTCTAATTTAGGACTTTCAATCTATTTCGTTATCTTACCTAATTCTATCTACGCCCAGGGGGATAATACCGAAACAGTCCTTTTTTTGTTTTTTCTTATTATAGAGGAGCCGTATGAAGCTAAGGTTTCATGTACGGTTTTGCAATAGCGGTGGGAGCTGTGATGTTATTATCGACTATGATTATCTAACAGTTCAAGTACAGTTGATATAGTTGAAGCACAGCCAAAATATGGTTTTTTTGGATGGAATCTTTGGGGTCAGCCTATAGGATTTTTCTTTGGACGAATGTGAAAGATTACCCAGAGGGGAATTAGTTGTAGGTTATCAAACCGAATATTCCGGTATCAAATATGGTTTCTTTTTTCTTGTTTCTTGCTTATCCTTATTAGTTTTCTCTTTATTTCTAACAGTTCTTTACTTAGGCGGGTGGAATTTCTCTATTCCCTACATATCCACGATTCTCCCAGTGTAGGAATCACACTAGTTATCTTGACCTTGATTCGGTCAAGAAGTTTTTCCTTACTTTATTTTAGTACGAACAGGAAAAGAATATGTGTACCCAACGGTGCATTAGTAATTATATTTTGCTCTTTAAAGCAAAATGGTGTCTTGACTCTCAAGAATAGTGTGTGTTAATATCCATGTAGATAAAGATAGATAGCAACAAACTGGATGCATAGTAACATCTCTTGTTACTTGTTCTCGTAGGCTAACTTGCCAAATCATAGGATCTAACACGATACCGGATAAACACCGCGCCACCACCGCATCTATCTATGTAAGCTAATCCCTTGACCTCAACCAACTCCCAAATCTCAATTTCTTTGGCTCTCTCTCCCTCCCTTTGCCGCGTGCGCCGTCCAATCCAAACCAATCCCAAGTCCCAACTCGTGTGTTCCCCACCCGCTCACGGCGAGCAAGATGATTTCCTTGGACGCGGCCCGCAACGTCGTTGGTGATGTCATCTCCTTCGGTCCCTTCCTCTCCCCTGTGTAAGCCGCCGCCGCCATCTCCCTCGTCGGCTTGTCTAGTCTACTCTCTATGGAAGGTGGTTGGTAATTAGGGTTTGATTCTGATGAGGGGGCGCTTGTTTTTTGCTTGTACATGTGCATGCCGACGTTCTGGCGGATCATAAAGAACAAGGATGTGGAGGAGTTCAAGTCGGACCCGTACCTAGCAACGCTGGTCAACTGCATGCTCTAGGAGTTCTACGACATCCTCTACGTCATATTCGGGTCAGCAATGTACGCCTCCCCTCTCACCATCATGGTACCCATCGATCTCGTTGTTGATCCACATGCATAGATGTATTTTTAGATCTATAATTGTAGATGTTAGTTATATTGTTGGGGAATAAGCGTGTGTTCCCCTGTTAGTTCGGTTGGTGGCGGTGGTGATGTTGTTTGTCTTGTGGATGCTGCACCAGTTCATGTCGGTGCCACTCCAAACAATTGGGGCTTCGATGACGGTATGGGGCTGACGTTTGAGAAATCCGTCAGTGATTGTCTTTTTCTATGACGGTACGGTTTTCGGGTCGCAGGTGGCGTTTTGGGCCGCTCGGCCCCAAATATAGTGATGAGCGAGCTCTAAACATCAACGATTGTGCAGAAATGATCTTCGCGGGAGGTGGGCGGCCCGAACTACGGAGTCAGCAGGGGGGTCATCACAAGAACTGGGCTTCGGGCCGGTGGACACACCTGACCCACACTCTACATGCTTCTGTTCATGTAATTTTCTGTCTGCCCGCACAACAGTCCAAGGCATGCATCACTGGGACCCATATTTGTAAGGGGAGATAGCCACTGTCTGCACACATGTACCTGGCCTACAGCACTCGGGCCCCATGTCAGGTACCGACACGACCCTCCTGCGTGGGGCCGCCAGTTCCGTCAGCCTCCAGGCATGCGAAGTGGACCAGACCTGTCAGTACGACCAACATGAGCTCCACATGTCAGTTCCCGTGCCAAAAAAATTTGCGCACGTGCGATCAGAAGTGTCTGCCTACCGTCAATTCTGGACGCAAAGCCCCGCAGGTCAGAGCCTGGTGGGACCCTTGCATGAGAGTTCTGGTGGGTCCGGCATGCCAGAGATCTATGGGACCCGCGTGTCAGAACCTGGTGGGTCCCACACGCTAGAGTTTGATGGGCCAACCTGTCAGAGTATGGACCCAACGTGTCAGACCTTGTGGGGCCCGCATGTTAGAGCTTGGGGGGTCCCAGGATTCATTCCCGTCGGGCCCACATGTAGGCGTGGGACCTACATGATTCACTAGGTGTCCCACATGTCAACTACAAGTCGAGGTGTCCTTGGGCCAGATTGGCTAACTAAAGGCCCAAGGCCAATTTGTTTTCCGCACATGCGATCATAAGTGTATGCCTGCCGTCAATTCTGGACGCATGGCCCCGCAGGTCAGAGCTTGGTGGGCCTACATAATATGTCATGCCTACGTGGGTCCCAGATGCCATCCCCGCCGGGCCCACATGGAGATGTGGCATGGCCCCGCATGTCAGAGCTTTGGTAGGCCCAACTTGTTAGACTCGTTGGGCCCGCATATCAGAGCTTGGTGGGCCTGGTATGTTAGAGCTTGGTGGGAGTGCATGTCAAAGCTTGCTAGGCCTACATAATTTGTCGGTCCTACATGGGTCCCAGGTGCCATTCCCATCGGGACCACATGGAGATGTGTCAATTCTGGACGCGTGGCCCCGTATTTCAGAGCTGTACCACCTGTCGTGTCGCCAAGGTGGATCCCATATGTCAGTTTACACATGTCAAACAGACTAGAACGAAATAACTATCCCATCTTGCTAGGCTGAACCTACAAAAAAATCTGGTTTCCAAATTTCAGGATAGAAGACAACAAAGGCCTATTTTTCTAAATTAGTATGGCCTGATTTAGGCCCCTCTAGCCTCCGGGCACCTCATTCTTGGACCCAAATGAACTACAGCGAAATACGGGTCACCTTTTGCTTGGGCAGGGTTGGGATTGTTGTCCGAAGAAAGTGAATGTACTTTTGTGTTCAATGGCCGATAAAGGCCTATCACCTATTACTTGGTATCCGAATGAACTGGGTGTTCTTTTATATATATGAGGCAGATCCTGTATTTCAAACTTTACTCCAACAATGCACATAATTTTTTAAAATTTTCTACATCAACATAACAAACATTGCGCATAATAAATGTTTAAATATGGAACTACTGGCCAACACATTCATCTACAACTATCGAGAAAAGGCACATCGCAACTACAATGAGACCTTCCATCATGTACAAAGAAGGGAACATTAGGTGCCAGAAAAGGGGTGGCTAACCGAAGCCTTGATAAGAACAACAATTCATCTACTTGACAGTACCATCAACATCCTCCTCTACGGGTAGCTGGCCGTGCAGGTCCTCGATCCTCATTAGCAGCACATTGATATAACCCAGGGCATATCTTACTTCTGTGTTGGACTCATGCAAGGTTTCGAGAGCCTCATTGAGGTCCCTGCGTGCCGACACGAGATCAGTCACAGCCCGATTCCACTTGCCAACTGATACGTCTCAAACATATCTACAATTTTTGATGTTCCATGCTTATTTGACACCAATTCACATATGTTTTGTTTACACTTCGTTGCACTTTTACATAATTTCCGGCACTAACCTATTAACAACATGCCACAGTGCCATTTCCCTATTTTCTGCTATTTTTGTATTTCAGAAAAGTTGTACAGGAAATATTCTCGAAATTGGACGAAACAAAAGCTGAAATCAATATTTCACCGAAACGAAGACGAAGTCCATGATTATACCATGCCTGCAAATTATGATGATTTCAATGATGGTTGTGATAGTTTTACTCCCACTATTACTAATAAAATTGATTATGCTTATGTGGAGAGTAATGATACTTTTATGCATGTGAATAAGAATGTTTCATGTGATAGTTATATTGTTGAGTTTGTTCATGATGCTACTGAAAGTTATTATGAGAGAGGGAAACATGGTTATATGCATCTTAATAATATTAAGTTTCCCCTCTATATGTTGAGAATCTTGAAGTTGCGCTTGTGTTGCCTTTCTATGCTTATTGCATTATGCTTACATGACTTGTTTATTTACAAGATTCCTTTTCATAGGAAGTGGGTTAGACTTAAAAGTGTTTCATACTTGCTTTTTATGCTCTCTTTTGCTTCAACTCCAATTTCTTGCGAGTGCATCATTAAAATTACCGAGCCCATCTTAATGGCTATAAAGAAAGCACTTCTTGGGAGATAACCCATGTTTTTATTTTGCTACTGTTTTGTTGTGTCTTGGAAGTTGTTACTACTGTAGCAACCTCTCCTTATCAATTTTATTGCATTGTTGTGCCAAGTAAAGTCTTTGATAGTAAAGTTGATACTAGATTTGGATTCCTGCGCAGGAACAGATTTTTAGCTGTCACGAATTTGAATAGATCTCTCTGTAGGAGACTCTAAAAATTCTGCCAAAATTCATGAGTAATCCTCAGATATGTACGCAACTTTCATTCAATTTGAGCTTCTTCGTCTGAGCATGTTAAGTGCCTCAAAAAAATTCGTCTTTACGGACTGTTCTGTTTTGACAGATTCTGCCTTTTATTTCGCATTGCCTCTTTTACTGTGTTGAGTGGATTTCTTTGTTCCATTAACTTTCAATAGCTTTGAGGAATGTCCAGAAGTGTTAAGAATGATTGTGTCCTCTCTAAACATGTGAATTTTTGATTATGCACTAACCCTCTAATGAGATTGTTTTGAGTTTGGTGTGGAGGAAGTTTTCAAGGGTCAAGAGAGGAGGATGATATAATATGATCAAGAGGAGTGAAAAGTCTAAGCTTGGGGATGCCCCGTGGTTCATCCCTGCATATTTCAAGAAGACTCAAGCATCTAAGCTTGGGGATGCCCAAGGCATCCCCTTCTTCATCGACAACTTATCAGGTCACCTCTAGTGAAACTATATTTTTATTCCGTCACATCTTATGTGCTTTACTTGGAGCGTCTGTGTGCTTTTATTTTAGTTTGTGTTTTAATAAATTCAGACCCTAGAAATCCATGTGTGGGAGAGAGACACGCTCCACTTTTTCATATGAACACTTGTGTTCTTAGTTTTACTTTTAATGTTCATGGCTAAAGTTAAAAGCTGCTGCATTTATTGCTATTTGGTTGGAAACAGAAAATGCTTCATGTGGTAATTGGTATATTGTCTTGAATAATTTGATACTTGGAAATTGTTTTGAGCTCTCAAATAGATAATTTTTAAGCTCTTGCATCATGTAGTTTGAACCTATTAGTGGAGAACTACCGTAGAGCTTGTTGAAATTTGGTTTGCATGATTGGTCTCTCTAAAGTCTAGATATATTCTGGTAAAAGTGTTTGAACAACAAGGAAGATAGTGTAGAGTCTTATAATACTTGCAATATGTTCTTATGTAAGTTTTGTTGTACCGGTTCATACTTGTGTTTGCTTCAAACAACCTTGCTAGCCAAAGCCTTGTACCGACGAGGGAATGCTTCTCGTGCATCCAAAACCTTGAGCCAAAACTTATGCCATTTGTGTCCACCATAACTACCTACTATGTGGTATTTCTCTGCCATTCCAAAGTAAATTGCTTGCGTGCTACCTTTAAAATTGCATTCCTTGTCTTTGCAATACATAGCTCATGGGAAAGTAGCCTAAAAACTATTGTGGTGATGAATATGTCGCTTATGTATCTTATTTCTTATAAGTTGCTTGTTGAGCGGTAACCATGTTATCTGGGGACGCCATCAACCTGTTACACCTTTGTTGAATATCATGTGAGTTGCTATGCATGTTCTTCTTGTCTGAAGTAAGGGTGATTTATCATGATCAAATGGTTTGAGTATGCATATTGTTAGAGAAGAACATTGGGCCGCCAACCAAAGCCATGTATCATGGTGGAAGTTTCAGCTTGGACACTAATCCTCAATCTCTTATGAGTATATTATCTGTTGTTGAATGCTTAAGCATTAAAGAGGAGTCCATTATCTGTTTTCTATGTTGTCCCGGTATGGATGTCCTCAAGTTGAGATCTATCAAAATTGAGAAATCAAATGCGATTTATCTCCTTGGACCTTTGTACAGGTGGCATAGAGGTACCCCTTTGTGACACTTGGTTGAAACATATGCAATGCAATGATAATCCATGGAAACCCAAGCTAACTAGGACAAGGTGCGGGCACTATTGGTATTCGATGCATGAGGCTTGCAACTTATAGGAGGTTTTATGCATAACACATATGAATTATTACTACCGTTGACAAAATTGTTTCCATGTTTTCAAAATAAAAAGCTCTAGCACATGAGTAATCCTCGCTTCCCTCTCGCGAAGGGCCTTTCTTTTACTTTATGTTGAGTCAGGTTACCTACTTCTTTCTATCTTAGAAGCAAACACTTGTGTCAACTGTGTGCATTGATTCTTACATACTTGCTTATTTGCACTCATCATATTACTTTGTGTTGACAATTATCCATGAGATAAACATGTTGAAAGTTGAAAGCAACTGCTGAAACTTAAATCTTCCTTTGTGTTTCAAAACCTTCTATTAAGAATCTATTGCTTTATGAGTTAAATCTTATGCAAGACTTATTGATGCTTGTCTTAAAAGTACTATTCATGAAAAGTCTTTGCTATATGATTCAGTTGTTTAAGTCATTATCTTTACCATTGCTTTGAATCACTTCATTCATCTCATATGCTTTACAATAGTATTGATCAAGATTATGATGGTAGCATGTCAATTCAGAAATTATCCTTGTTATCGTTTACCTACTCGAGGGCGAGTAGGAACTAAGCTTGGGGATGCTTGATACGTCTCAAACGTATCTATAATTTCTTATGTTCCATGCTAGTTTTATGACAATACTCACATGTTTTATATACACTTTACATCATTTTGATGCATTTTCCGGCACTAACCTATTAACAAGATGCCGAAGCGCCGGTTCCTCGTTTTCTGCTGTTTTTGGTTTCAGAAATCCTACACGGGAAATATTCTCGGAATTGGACGAAACAAAAGGCCACGTTCCTATTTTTCCAGGGGCTTCACGGAGTCCGAAGGAGAGACAAAGGGGGGCCGCGAGGAGCCCACACCCTAGGGGGGCGCGGGCCACCCCTTGGCCGCGCCGCCAGGTGGGGACCTCACCTCGGGACTCCACCAACATCGCCCTTCGCCTATATATGCTCCCAGATGTGAAAACCCTAAATAACCCGACGATATTCCACGAAGAGTTCCGTAGCCGCCGCCATCGCGAAGACAAGTTTCGGGGGACAGAATCTCTGTTCCGGCACGCCGCCGGGACGGGGAAGTGCCCCCGGAGTCATCTCCATCGACACCACCGCCATCTTCATCGCCGTTGCTGTCTCCCATGATGAGGAGGGAGTAGTTCTCCCCGAGGCTGAGGGCTCTACCGGTAGCTATGTGGTTCATCTCTCTCTCCCATGGTGTGATCTTTATGTGATCATGAGCTTTGTATCACTATTAATCTATGTGCTACTCTAGTGATGTTATTAAAGTAGTCTATTCCTCCTCCATGATGTAAAGGTGACAGAGTGTGTGCATCATGTAGTACTTGGCGTAGGTTATGATTGTAATCTCTTGTAGATTATGAAGTTAACTATTACTATGATAGTATTGATGCGATCTATTCCCCCTTTCATAGCTATTGGTGACAGTGTGTATGCTATGTTAGTACTCGGTCTAAATTGCAACGGTCTATTATGCGCTCTAGAGGTTACTTTAATATGAACTCCGGACGTTGTGGAGCTTGTTTACTCCGGCTTGAGGGTGCTCTTGTAGCCCTACACAATGAATGGTGTTTGTTATCCAACAAGAGAGTGTTTGAAAGTAGCACAAGTGAAGAGAAGTTATTTATTTATGTGATCATTGTTGAGAGTGTCCACTAGTGAAAGTATGATCCCTAAGCCTTGTTTCTAAGCATTGAAACACCATTTCCAACAAGTTCTGTTACATGTTTGCTTGCTGCCATTTTTATTTCAGATTGCAATTACTACTTATAATCATACATATTACTTGTATTTCACTATCTCTTCGCCGAACTAGTGCACCTATACATCTGACAAGTGTATTAGGTGTGTTGGGGACACAAGAGACTTCTTGTATCTTAATTGCATGGTTGCTTGAGAGGGATATCTTTGACCTCTACCTCCCTGAGTTCGATAAACCTTGGGTGATCCACTTAAGGGAAACTTGCTGCTGTTCTACAAACCTCTGCTCTTGGAGGCCCAACACTGTCTACAGGAATAGAAGCGTGCGTAGACATCACCGGCGTCAGCAGCAACGTGGAGACCTGGACACAAACAACCAAGTACTTTGTCCCCAACTTTCAGCGAGGTTTTCAAGCTCACTGGTTTTGCTAAAAACAAAGGATTAAATGAACCGCGTGGAAGAAGAATTGTTTGCAGAAAACAGAACAGAAAAATGTTGTAGAAGATTGCAACTAAAAGAAGAAGGACCGGGGTCCACAGTTCACTAGAGGCTCCTCCCCAATAAATAAATATGCTGGGTAAACAAATTACATATGGACAATTGACAAACAGAGATTCTACGCTAATGGTTGGTGCAGAATACATGCTATGAAAGTATGCGGGTATTACAACAATATACATAGACCGTAATCCAACTGCATCTATGACTAATAATCCACCTTCAGGATTGCATCCGCGACACCCTCCAGTATTAAGTTGCAAGCAACGGACTATCATGTGTAAAGTAAACGATGAAACTACCCTTGAATAGAACACCGCTGTTTTCTCCCTAGTAGCAACAGCACATCTACAACCGTAGAGAACAAGGTCACTTCCCATGGTTAAATAGAGGCATGAACCCACTATCGAGCATAAATACTCCCTCTTGGAGTGCTAGCATCTACTTGGCCAGAGCATCTACTAGAAAGGGAGAGCATGCAAGATCATAATAACATAATACATAATCTCAACCAAAGCAATCTCTCTATGAATCGGATCCACATCAAACCAACATGTAGCAATTACAAATAGATGATCTTGATCATGTTAGGCAGCTCACAAGATCTATACATGAAGCACAATAAGGAGAGGACAGCCATCTAGCTACTGCTATGGACCCATGGTCCCGTGGAGGACTACTCACGCATCACCTCGGATGAAGACATGGCGATGTAGAGGCCTCCGGCGGTGATTTCCCTCTCCGGCAGAGTGCCGGGATGGACTGCAGAACTCTCCCGAACTAGGGTTTCGATTGACGGTGGCGTCGGAACTTTTCGTGGATGGAGGCTTGGGTCCCTGGGGTTTTCCCGATACGAGGAATAAATAGACGGAAGGGCGGAGCAAACGAGGCGACGGGGTGCCAGTACATGGGCCAGGCGCGGCCAAGGGTGGGGCCGCGCCTGCCCTATGTACTACCACGTGGCAGCTCTCCTGCGCGTGTCCTTCTGGCTCCGTCTTTGCCCCGGAAAAATAAGACTCATGGCTTTTTTTTCTTCCATTTCCGAGAAATTTTCATGTACAACTTTTCTGGAACACAAAAACTGCAGAAAACAGGAACTGTCACTGCGGCACTGCGTTAATAGGTTAGTCCCAGAAAATGCTAAAAAGTGTGGAAAAGTGCACATAAAACATATAAGAATTGTAACAAAACAAGCATGGAGCATCAAAAATTATAGATACGTTTGGGACGTAAGACCTGTGTTGTTTACATAATGATAGAGTACACAGTTCCATCAACAAGTTGGATGGATATTTAGTATATAGCTTGTATTTTCCTGAACGCATGAGCTGGTATTTTAAATCACTGATTGCGTTCGTACATGTTTGGCATAGATAGTTAATATATGTAACTCGTGGTATCATTTCCATGATGCTCACTTTGCCAAAAAGGTACATTGCTCGATGGATAGCTCAGGTGTGTTTTAAACTAAATTCCTGTTTTTGGTAGGTAGTTATTTGTAGGATATTTTGTGCACATCGTTGCTTGCGCAAAAGTATGCATATTCTTTCTGCAATATACATGTTCTGCATCTAACTGCTCTAAAAGTGATTAACTTGCACAACAACATATAACATTGCACACATTATTGATTGTTCACAAAATCCTTTATAGAATCTATAAGCTGGCTGCATGTGTGTGTTTATTTCAAGGGAGACTCGTATTATTAGCCGCGCAGGAGGGTATTATTAGCCTTGTGGCGTTGCGGGTATTATTAGCGCGAAGGCACGTAGGGTCCGCTGCGGATATTATTAGCCTCGTGGTGCGCCTATAGGACGCTGCCAATAAACCTGCCCCTATAATTAGTTAATCTCCATGTTGCGTGTGATCTGATCCTAAGGCGAGCTCCTTGAAGATATCTTATAAGTGCTAGCTAAAGAGCTATAATCAGAGGACATCTTCGAAAAGCCCTGCCATAGGATCTTCCCACGGTCAATAGATGAAAATCTTCGCGAAAATTTGTGTTTTCACAGAGTGTGACGCATACATATATATAGCATCAAAGTTGGTGCATTTACACTATGCTTATCGTCTTATACAGTGTAGCCATTGACACATCGTGCGCACTCACAAAAAGTACCGTAATGCGTTTGTTAGGTACGGGAACATACATCAGTCGCGTGCTAATATTGCGCGCGCTGCCACTAACAAAGTACCTATCGCGTGTGGTCGGGTACTCCTGCTTTTGACATTTTCTTTTCATCTGGAAAGGTGGTCCCCACTTACTAGTCGCATGCCAGTCCGGGCAACACGCTGCCATTACCGGCCAACTAGTCACGTGCGTTTTTTCCGCCCGCTTCTAAAAAGAACAGTCGCGTGCACCTCTCGGCGCCCGCTGCCCGTGCCCCTATAGGCTTTTTTCCTACTAATGAGGGCTTCATCTACGGAATGCTCGGACTTGAAGGTGAGTGAGACAAAACTCATTCCATTCCTAAGGTTATATAAAACAAGCAAGAATCTCCCCAAACAAGCAATACGACACCTTATCCTCATCGGGACTCGCCTCTTCTAGTTATCCTTGGGCTCCCCTCTTCGTCTATAGCAATGTGTGCATCTAGCTTTTCTTGTAGATAGTTGAATGGATCGTAGCGAACAAGAGGGGGGTGGATGGATGCTACGCAAAGTTTTAGCCTTTTTCAATTTTTAGTGCAACGGAAGCAAAGGTGATAGCTTTGATGCTCAAGGTGATCCTAGTAAGATCCTAGACAAATGCAACAAGTAAAGGAACCAAACAAGATAGTAAGAGTAATGAGTGGGACAACCGGAGGGCGCGGAGACGAGGCGAGGTTTGTTTCCCGCAGTTCCTCCCACAAAAGGGAGTACGTCTGCGTTGAGGAGGTGCTAGCCTCACACAAGAGGCTAGGCGGCCACACCACGAAGGAAGGCCTCACCTTCTTCCTCGAGAGCTCCACGAAGGGGCTCCCCCTTCTCCACTATGGCACCGGTCGAGGCGGTGATTCCTTCACAAGGTTGGGGCGAGCTCCACAACACTAGGAGGCTCCCAACAACCTATGGAGCTATCACAACACCAAGCTAGCCTCCATAGGTGCACTTCTTCCAAGATCCCACCATAGGAACCCTACCAACAAGATCCACTAAGGACTACCACGAATTGGTGAAATCTCTCTTGGTAGAACGATAGATCGGGGTCTCCTCCACCACTCCTCAAAGTATGAGCAAGATTGAGTGGGTAGGTAGGGAGATCCACTCAGTTTGAGCTCAGCAACAATGGAGGAGAGAGAGAAGAGCTGAAAACGAGCTGGGGATGAAGGGGCCTTTATATAGGTCTCCTCAAATCCAACCGTTATGTGCAGTTTCTGCCTAAGCAGTACTACCGCTTTGGTAAGCGGTACTACCGCTCTAGATTCGAAATCCCCACAGAACTTGTCCACATGGACACATAGCGGTACTACCGCTCGAGGTACCGCAATGGCCTCCAGAGCTTACTGGATCCCAAGCGGTACCGAAGCGGTACTGCCGTAAGTTAAGTTACAGTACTTAAGCGGTACCTTAGGTGGTACTACCGCTCTCAAGGGTACTACCGCTCGAGGTACCGTAAAGGTACCGTAACTTGTTCTGTGAGACATTTTCGTGAGAAACCCCCAGAGCGGTACTGCAGAGCGGTACCAGTAGGGTAGCAGTACTACCGCTCCTGGTACCGTTAGTACCGCTTTGGCTGAAACTGATTTTTTCCTCTTTTCCTCTCCTACCATGTCACCTCACGACACACACGCAAAACCAGAAAACCTAAGAGCTTCGCTTCAGTCTTCCGATCATAATGTGTTCAGCGAGGGCACCGTACACTGATGACGCGTGAAGCACACGTCCGTTGGGAACCCCAAGAGGAAGGTGTGATGCGTACAGCAGCAAGTTTTCCCTCAGTAAGAAACCAAGGTTATCGAAACAGTAGGAGATGAAGGCCACGTGAAGGTTGTTGGTGAAGGAGTGTAGTGCGGCGCAACACCAGGGATTCCGGCGCCAACGTGGAACCTGCACAACACAATCAAAATACTTTGCCCCAACTTAATAGTGAGGTTGTCAATCTCACCGGCTTGTTGTAAACAAAGGATTAAACGTATGGTGTGGAGAATGATGTTTGCTTGCAAAGAACAACAGAGAACAGTGATTGTAGTAGGTTGTATTTCAGATGTAAAAGAATGAACCGGGGTCCACAGTTCACTAGTGGTGTCTCTCCAATAAGATAAATAACATGTCGGGTGAACAAATTACAGTTGGGAAATTCACAAATAGAGAGGGCATAACAATGCACATACATATCATGATGACTACTATGAGATTTACTTAGGGCATTACGACAAAGAACATAGACCGCTATCCAGCATGCATCTATGCCTAAAAAGTCCACCTTCGGGTTAGCATCCGCACCCCTTCGAGTATTAAGTTGCAAACAACAGACAATTGCATTAAGTACTGGGTGTAATGTAAACAATACAAATATCCTTAGACAAAGAATTGATGTTTTATCCCTAGTGGCAATAGCACATCCACAACCTTAGGGGTTGCTGTCACTCCCCCAGATTCAATGGAGACATGAACCCACTATCGAGCATAAATACTCCCTCTTGGAGTCACAAGTATCAACTTGGCCAGAGCCTCTACTAGCAACGGAGAACATGCAAGATCATAAACAACACATATATGATAGATCGATAATCAACTTGACATAGTATTCCATATTCATCGGATCCCAACAAACACAACATGTAGCATTACAAATAGATGATCTTGATCATGATAGGTGATACGTCTCAAACGTATCTATAATTTCTTATGTTCCATGCTAGTTATATGAAAATACTCACATGTTTTATATACACTTTATATCATTTTGATGCATTTTCCGGCACTAACCTATTAACAAGATGCAGAAGCGCCAGTTCCTGTTTTCTGCTGATTTTGGTTTCAGAAATCTTACACAGGAAATATTCTCGGAATTGGACGAAACAAAAGCCCACGGTCTTATTTTCCACGGAGCTTTCCAGAACACCGAAGGAGAGACGGAGAGGGGCCAAGGTGGCCCCACACCCTAGGGCGGCGCGGCCTGGAGGGGGGGCGCGCCGGCCTGTGGGGTGGGCCCCTCGGCCGCCTCCCGACTCTGCCCCTTCGCCTATTTATTCTCTCCGTCGCGAAAGCCCTAGTACCGAGAGCCACGATACGAGAAAAGTTCCAGAGACGCCGCCGCCGCCAATCCCATCTCGGGGGATTCAGGAGATCGCCTCCGGCACCCTGCCGGAGAGGGGAATCGTCACCGGAGGGCTTGATACGTCTCAAACGTATCTATAATTTCTTATGTTCCATGCTACTTTTATGATGATACTCACATGTTTTATACACATTATATGTCATATTTATGCATTTTCCGGCACTAACCTATTGACGAGATGCCGAAGAGCCGATTCTTTGTTTTCTGCTGTTTTTGGTTTCAGAAATCCTACAAAGGAAATATTCTCGGAATTGGACGAAATCAACGCCCAGGGTCCTATTTTTCCACGAAGCTTCCAGAAGACCGAGGGAGATACGAAGTGGGGCCACGAGGTGGCGACACACTAGGCGGCCCTAGCTTGTGGGCCCCTCGTGACGCCCCCGACTCCGCCCTTCCGCCTACTTAAAGCCTTCGTCGCGAATACCCCAGTACCGAGAGCCACGATACGGAAAACCTTCCAGAGACGCCGCCGCCGCCAATCCCATCTCGGGGGATTCAGGAGATCGCCTTCGGCACCCTACCGGAGAGGGAATCATCTCCCGGAGGGCTCTTCATCGCCATGATCGCCTCCGGATCGATGTGTGAGTAGTCCACCCCTGGACTATGGGTCCATAGCAGTAGCTAGATGGTTGTCTTATCCTCATTGTGCTATCATGTTAGATCTTGTGAGCTGCCTATCATGATCAAGATCATCTATTTGTAATGCTACATGTTGTGTTTCTTGGGATCCGATGAATATTGAATACTATGTCAAGTTGATTATCAATCTATCATATATGTTGTTTATGTTCTTGCATGCTCTTCGTTGCTAGTAGAGGCTGCTGGCCAAGTTGATACTTGTAACTCCAAGAGGGAGTATTTATGCTCGATAGTGGGTTCATGCCTCCATTGAATGCGGGACAGTGATGAGAAAGTTCTAAGGTTGTGGATGTGTTGTTGCCACTAGGGATAAAACATCGATGCTTTGTCTAAGGATATTTGTGTTGATTACATTACGCACCATACTTAATGCAATTGTCCGTTGTTTGCAACTTAATATTGGAAGGGGTTCGGATGATAACCTGAAGGTGGACTTTTTAGGCATAGATGCATGTTGGATAGCGGTCTATGTACTTTGTCATAATGCCCTGATTAAATCTCATAGTACTCATCATGATATATGTATGTGCATTGTTATGCCTTCTTTATTTGTCAATTGCCCAACTGTAATTTGTTCACCCAACATGCTATTTATCTTATGGGAGAGACACCACTAGTGAACTCGTGGACCCCGGTCCATTCTTTACATCTGAAATACAATCTACTGCAATTGTTCTTTACTGTTCTTCGCAAACAAACATCATCATCCACACTATACATCTAATCCTTTGTTTACAGCAAGCCAGTGAGATTGACAACCTCACTGTTATGTTGGGGCAAAGTACTTTGATTGTGTTGTGCAGGTTCCACGTTGGCGTCGGAATCCCTGGTGTTGCGCCGCTCTACACTCCGTCACCAACAACCTTCACGTGTTCCTTGACTCCTACTTGTTCGATAACCTTGGTTTCATATTGAGGGAAAACTCGCTGCTGTACGCATCACACCTTCCTCTTGGGGTTCCCAACGGACGTGTGTGAAGGATTCCTAGCCAGCATAGAGCTTCAGCCCACTTTGATTGGTCAGATCAAGGAAGCACAGAAGGAAAATGCCAGCATTGACGGAATCAAGAAGCAGATAGTTGCAGGGAAAGCACCGGGATTCACCGTAGATGAAGCCGGAGTTCTTTGGTACAAAGGACGTCTCTGCGTACCATCGGACTCAGACTTGAAGCAAGTCATTCTGCAAGAAGCCCATGACACCCTTTACTCAATTCACCCCGGAGGTACCAAGATGTATCAAGACTTGAAGGAACAATTCTGGTGGCATGGAATGAAGAGAGAGATCGGAAGCTACATCGCCAAGTGTGATATCTGTCAGAGAGTCAAGGCGGAACATCAGCGACCCGCAGGACTGCTGCAACCCCTACAGATTCCAGAATGGAAGTGGGATTCGGTAGGAATGGACTTTATCATAGGTTTGCCCAAATCCAGCAAAGGGAATGATTCTATATGGGTAGTTGTGGATAGATTGACCAAGGTAGCTCATTTCATCGCCGTCAAGACTACGTACCAAGGCCCGAAGTTAGCTGAACTGTACATCTCCAGAATAGTCGCCCTGCACGGAACCCCGAAGTCGATAGTGTCAGATAGAGGATCACAATTCACCTCAAGATTCTGGCAGAAAGTGCACGAAGGACTAGGAACCCGTCTGAATTTCAGTACCGCCTATTGATGGCGTGTATTTCACACGTTCGTTGGGAACCCCAAGAGGAAGGTATGATGCGCACAGCAGCAAGTTTTCCCTCAGAAAGAAACCAAGGTTTATCGAACCAGGAGGAGCCAAGAAGCACGTTGAAGGTTGATGGCGGCGGGATGTAGTGCGGCGCAACACCCGGGATTCCGGCGCCAACGTGGAACCTGCACAACACAACCAAAGTACTTTGCCCCAACGAAACAGTGAGGTTGTCAATCTCACCGGCTTGCTGTAACAAAGGATTAACCGTATTGTGTGGAAGATGATTGTTTGCAGAGAAAACGAGTAAAACAAGTATTGCAGCAGATTTGTATTTCGAGTATTAAAGAATGGACCGAGGTCCACGAGTTCACTAGAGGTGTCTCTCCCATAAGATAAAAGCATGTTGGGTGAACAAATTACAGTCGGGCAATTGACAAATAGAGAGGGCATAACAATGCACATACATGTCATGATAAGTACGAGTGAGATTTAATTGGGCATTACGAAAAAGTACATAGACCGCCATCCAAGCGCATCTATGCCTAAAAAGTCCACCTTCGGGTTATCATCCGAACCCCTTCCAGTATTAAGTTGCAAAGCAACAGACAATTGCATTAAGTATGGTGCGTAATGTAATCAACAACTACATCCTCGGACATAGCGCCAATGTTTTATCCCTAGTGGCAACAGACACAACACAACCTTAGAACTTTACGTCCATCGTCCCGGTGTCAATGCGAGCATGAACCCACTATCGAGCATAAATACTCCCTCTTGGAGTTAAGAGTAAAAACTTGGCCAGAGCCTCTACTAGTAACAGAGAGCATGCAAGATCATAAACAACACATATGTAATAAATTGATAATTAACATAACATGGTATTCTCTATCCATCGGATCCCGACAAACACAACATAGAGTATTACAGATAGATGATCTTGATCATGTTAGGCAGCTCACAAGATCCAACAATGAAGCACAATGAGGAGAAGACAACCATCTAGCTACTGCTATGGACCCATAGTCCAGGGGTGAACTACCCACTCATCACTCCGGAGGCGACCATGGCGGTGTAGAGTCCTCCGGGAGATGAATCCCCTCTCCGGCAGGGTGCCGGAGGAGATCTCCAGAATCCCCCGAGATGGGATTGGCGGCGGCGGCGTCTCCGGAAGGTTTTCCGTATCGTGGTTTTTCGCATCAGGGGTTTCGCGACGGAGGCTTTAAGTAGGCGGAAGGGAGGAGTCGGAGGGCTGACGAGGGGCCCACACCATAGGGCGGCGCGGGCCCCCCCTTGGCCGCGCGGCCCTATGGTGGCGGCGCCTTGTCGCCCCACTTCGTATCCCTTTCGGTCTTCTGGAAGGTTCGTGGCAAAATAGGACCCCAGGACTTGATTT
>NC_061512.1:186025811-186050716 GCF_022539505.1 Lolium rigidum | reverse complement strand
TCTCCACTTCTCTTCTTAGAGCCCGGTATTGACCACAAAACTCATCGGTAGTCCGTAGAGCTCCTTCCGAAGACAGGGAAAGAGTCGAGGCCGAGAGCAGGGGGTAAGGGTCCTCGCAAGTTATGAGAGAAAGAACGTCGAGTATCAACAGATCCCACCAAGACTTGCTTACTCCCCACAGCTTGTTGCTCTTGTTTTGACGACACCCTTTTCACTTCTTCCTTCGAAGGCCCTTTTCCCTTGTTGTCGGAGGCCATGGTGCTCCAAGATCGAAAATAGATCTCGGCGAAACAACTCGAAACAAAACACGTCGAGAAAACGATATACGGACCTCCGGGGGTCCGGGGGATTTTATAATAAAAATTTTCGGATCAAACGGAAAGTACCGAGGTCGAACCAGAGTCGGAAAGGAGCGACGAGGCGGTGCCACCATAGGTCGGCGCGGCCAGGCTGGGGCCCGCGCCGGCCTGTGGTGTCACGCCCTCGTGCGTCTTTTCCACTCCGTTTCGATCTCGTAATTTTTCATATTTTCCAAAAACAGCAAAAATATTGTTCGGAAAGTAAATCGCGAACTTTTCATTACCAGTCATCGTTACCTATTCAAAGTCGAGTTCGCGGATTGTCAATTTGTCCTTTGATGAAAGCCTCCGGTGTTTCCACTTGAATAATATCAACATCAACATTATAAGAATCACACGAGATATAATGCTTGAGTCTTTGTCCATTCACCACTTGCGTAGCATTGCCTTGGAGAGAGCTAATTTTAATTGCTCTCGAACGATACACCTCCTCAACAACATATGGTCCTTCCCATTTCGAGAGTAATTTCCCCGCAAAGAATCCGAGACGAGACCGATACAATAGGACTTTATCCCCAATATTAAACTCTCTTTTAATGATCCTTCTATGATGCCATTTTTTAACTTTTTCTTTAAAGAGTTTAGCATTTTCATAAGCTTCACTTCTCCATTCATCTAGAGAACTTAATTGTAGCAACCTCTTATTACCGGCAAGTTTAATTAGGATCTTTATTTAATTCTCTAACAGCCCGATAAGCTTTGTGTTCTAGTTCTAAAGGTAAATGACAAGATTTTTCGTAAACCATTTTATAAGGTGACATTCCCATGGGGTTTTTATAAGCAGTTCTATAATCCCATAGTGCGTCTTTCAATTTACTAGCCCAATTCTTTCTAGATTTATTAACGGTCTTCTGCAAGATAGATTTAATTTCTCTATTTGATAGTTCTACTTGACCACTACTTTGAGGGTGATAAGCGGAAGCAATTCTATGATTAATACCATACTTAGCAAGAGTTTTTCTAAAACCTCCATGAATAAAATGAGAACCTCCATCGGTCATAATATATCTAGGTACTCCAAATCTAGGAAAAATAACATCTAAAAGCATTTTTAAAGAGGTCTCACCATCAGCACTTTTTGTAGGTATGGCTTCCACCCATTTAGTAACATAATCAACAGCAACAAGTATATGAGTGTTACCTTTTGAAGAGGGAAAAGGTCCCATGAAGTCAAATCCCCAACAATCAAACGGTTCAATAACAAGAGTATAATTCATAGGCATTTCATTGCGTCCGGAGATATTACCAACCCTTTGACATTCATCACAAGATAAAATAAACTTCCTTGCATCTTTGAAGAGAGTTGGCCAATAAAAACCTCGATTGTAGAACCTTTTGCGCGGTTCTATCTCCGACGTGATGTCCTCCATAAGCACTCGCCATGACATTTACTCAATATCTCTTGTTGTTCATATTCGGGAACACACCTTCGCAGAATACCATCCACTCCTTCTTTATATAAGTGTGGGTCATCCCGGAAATAATGCCTCAAGTCATAAAAGAATTTCCTCCTCTGTCGAGCTGAAAAGGTTGGAGGCAAGTACTTGGAAACAATAAAGTTAGCATAATCAACATACCAAGGACTGTCTCGCGAGCTCACCTTTACTACAGCCAATTGTTCATTTGGAAAACTATCATTAACGAGAACGGGATCATAAGCAATATTTTCCAATCTAGACAAATTATCAGCAACGGGATTATCGAGCACCTTTCCTATCTACAATATGTAAATCAAATTCTTGCAAAAGAAGTACCCATCTAATAAGCCTCGGCTTAGCATCTTTCTTTGTCATAAGGTATCTAATTGCAGCATGATCGGTATGAATTGTAACTTTTGAATCAACAATATAAGATCTAAATTTATCACAAGCAAAGACTACAGCTAACAATTCTTTTTCAGTAGTAGCATAATTTCTTTGAGCAGCATCAAGAGTTTTACTAGCATAATGAATAACATTTAATTTTTTATCTACTCGTTGTCCAAGAACAAGCGCCTACAACAAAATCACTAGCATCACACATAATTTCAAATGGTAAATTCCAATCGGGAGGTTCGACTATAGGAGCGAGTTGTTAAGGCTTTCTTTAGAGTTTCAAAATCTTCCTTACAATCATCATCAAAAACAAAAGGTACATCTTTTTGAAGAAGATTAGTAAGAGGCTTTGAAATCTTGGAGAAATCTTTAATAAATCTCCTATAAAACCCAAGCATGACCAAGAACACTACGAATACCTTTAACATCCCTTGGATAGGGCATCTTCTCAATAGCTTCAACTTTAGCTCTATCAACTTCAATACCTCTCTCGGAAATTTTATGTCCCAATACAATTCCTTCATTAACCATAAAGTGGCATTTCTCCCAATTAAGAACAAGGTTAGTTTCTTCACATCTCTGCAAAACTTTATCAAGGTTTCGCAAGCAACTATCAAAAGAATTCCCGTAGACGGAAAAATCATCCATAAATACTTCCACAATACTCTCACAAAAGCCATGAAAAATAGCAGACATGCATCTTTGAAAAGTAGGAGGAGCATTACATAAACCAAAAGGCATACGCCTATAAGCATAAGTTCCATAGGGACAAGTAAAAGTGGTTTTCTCTTGATCTTTAGCTTTAACAGCAATTTGCGAAAACCCGGAATAACCATCAAGAAAGCAAAAATGAGTATTTTTAGATAACCTTTCTAGCATTTGATCAATAAATGGTAAAGGGTAATGATCTTTTTTAGTAACCTTATTAACTTTTGATAATCAATGCACATTCTATACCCTACAACTACTCTTTGAGGTATGAGCTCATCATTATCATTAGGCACAACGAGTCATTCCTCCTTTCTTAGGAACGCAATGCACGGGACTAACCCATCTACTATCGGCAATAGGATATATAATACCAGCTTCAAGAAGTCGTAATACCTCATTTCTTACCACATCCTTCATTTTAGGAATTAGACGACGCTCGAGGTTCAACAACGAAGCTTCGCATCATCTTCCATATTAATGGTGTGTTGGCAAATAGAGGGAGAATTCCCCTTCAAGTCATCAAGAGTATAGCCAATAGCACCTCGGTGTTTCTTCGATATTTGCAATAATCTTTCTTCTTCAAACTCTGTAAGCTTAGAACTAATAATAACAGGATATATTTTCTTATCATCAATATGAGCATATTTAAGATTATCGAGCAAAGGCTTTAAATCAAAAACAGGATCTTCCTTTGGTGGCGGTGTTGTACCCAAGTCTTCCACCGGTAAATCATGTTTGAGAATAGGTTGGCGAAGAAAAATCTCCTCAAGCTCATCTCTTTCTTTCCTAAAAACTTCACTCTCGCTATCCTCCAAATGTTGCTCAGTAAAGGATTATTAGGAACAAGAACAATAGATGCACACTGCTCCATTTTAAAATCATTACTAGGCAAATCAGCTTTATAAGGAGTTTTGGTAAATTTAGAGAAGTTAAACTCATAAGATTCACCAACAAATTTAGTCAAAATTTTCTCTTTCTTGCAATCTATAATAGCTCCACAAGTATTTAGAAAAGCTCTACCAAAAATGATAGGACAATAATCACTAGCAGCAGAACCAAGCACCAAAAAGTCAGCAGGATATTTAATCTTACCACATACTCCCTCCGTTCCATTCTATAGTGCCTATAGTTTTTTGGCACGGAAATTAGCACAAGAGTGTTCTTTACACAAGACCCCCTAGATTACCGATTTGAGATCAGAGTAAAATGAGGGAAACCGGTAAGTTCCTAAATTAACATAACAAATCCCACAAATCTCTCTGGTTGACTCTCCATATATGTGCAGCCAGGTTATATTAAGGAAATAAAAATATTGCTTCCTAAATCTAAGGAATCGTTGGGGTCATGCATTAGGAATCTCAATTAATTGTTTCCTTTTTGTATGGATTTTTTTCACGCATGTAGAGGGGGTAATTGAAAAAGAGCCAAGTTACAACCTAATATTCTGAAACAAATGCCAAAAATCTATAGGCATTATAGAAAGGAACGGAGGGAGTAGAACTTACACATCTCGAACAATACAAATTGGAGAAATAGTTTCTCTATTAGCCAGCTGAATAACCACATCAATATCTTCAAGTTCACAAGAATCAATTTCGTGCATAATCTCCGTGTAAAGCTCATAAGGTATAGCACTAACACTTGCACCAATATCACATAAACCATAATAGCAATGATCACCAATTCTAACGGATATCATAGGAACACTAGCTTGTTTGGGTTTATTAGGATGTGAAACAATATTAGAAGCATCTTCACAGAAAATAATATGACCATCCTCTACATTTTCAGTCACAAGATCTTTAACTATTGCAACAGCAGGTTCAACTTTTATTTTTTTCTTCAGGTTCTATAGGTTTCTTTTCACTTTTATGAACCGCACTTTTTATAACAGAGTACTCTTTCATTTTAGCAGGAAAAGGAGTTTTTTCAATATAAGCTTCAGGAATAACACGATCAGCGGTTTCAACTACAACACACTTATTAATAGACGAATCAATTTTATCTTTATACGGTTCATGATACTTATCAAAATCCTTCTTAGGAAATTCATAATGAGAGGCAAAAGCTTTATAAAGGTTTGCAGCAACTTGAGAATCAAGACCATATGTAGCACTCATATTACGAAATGTATCAGCATCCATAAAAGCTTCAATGCATTTATAATCATAAATTATACCTGATTCTCTATCCTTGTCGTTCTCCCAACCTTCGCATTTTCTTGGATCCGATCAAGAAGGTCCCTTTTAAACTCTTCCTTATTGCGTGTAAATGATCCCGTAACAAGAAGT
The DNA here is from genome assembly GCF_022539505.1 of Lolium rigidum. Lineage (NCBI taxonomy): Eukaryota > Viridiplantae > Streptophyta > Magnoliopsida > Poales > Poaceae > Lolium > Lolium rigidum. The sequence continues at coordinate 186,045,541 of NC_061512.1, read as the reverse complement.
ATCCAGCAAGGTCTTGTCTTGAAAAGAAAGTCTTGCATAGAAATTATCAATAATAACATTGCCAGGAAGCTCATGAATGGGGCATTTGAGCATTAAAGACTTCAATCTCCCCCAAGCTTGGGCAATACTCTCTCCATCATGAGGCCAGAAATTATATATGCGGTTCCGATCTTTGTGAATTTCACTTGGAGGATAAAATTTGGAATAAAATAAAGGCACAATGTCCTCCCAATCAAGAGAATCACCATTCTTTAGCAATTTATACCAATGCGCCGCTTTACCACATAGCTGATATAGAGAATAGTTTCTTCCTAACTTCATTCATAGCAATACTCGCACATTTGAATAACCCGCATAATTCATGCAAAAACAGTAGAATGATCACCAGGATGGACAGCTCCATCCCCTTCATAGCGGTAATCCATAACATGTTCAATAATTTTCATAGGTATTTTATATGGTATTACTTCCTCACCTGGCGCCTCATCCACTACCGTTGCAAGTAGTAGTAGATTTCCCAAATAGAAATTGAAGAGAAGATCTCTCCATAATGACTTATAGCAACAGGCGAGTAAATAAAATCAACACAAACAATGAAGGTTTTCCTTACCAATTCCGCTTACCAATAGCGCTTCACTCCCGGCAACGGCGCCAGAAAATAGTCTTGATGACCCACAAGTATAGGGGGTGTATCGTAGTATCTTCGATAAGTAAGAATGTCGATCCCAACGAGGAGCAGAAGGTGTTGATAGGCAGTTTTGATGAAGGATTCACTGTAAATGCTCACAGACAAGTATTCGGGGGTTTTGATGTAACAGATGAATAAAGTACAAGTAAGTAAAATGCGAGAGAAATAATTGCAGCGAGTGGCCCAATCCTTTTTAGCACAAAGGACAAGCCGGTTTGTTTACTTATAATGACCAAACGTTCTCGAGGACACACGGGATTTTAGTCTAGTGCTTTCGCTACATACAGTTGATTAATCTTCATTGTTTTGATAAGTGTTGTGTGGGTGAACCTATGCTAATGTACTGCCCTTCCTAGGACTAATACATACTTGTGATTATACCCCTTGCAAGCATCCGCAACTACAAGAAAGTAATTAAGATAAATCTAACCACGGCCTTAAACTCGAGATCCTGCGATCCCTCCTGCATCGATATACCAACGGGGGTTTAGGTTTCTGTCACTCCGGCAACCCCGCAATTGGCAAACGAGTACAAGATGCATTCCCCTAGGCCCATAAATGGTGAAGTGCCGTGTAGTCGACGTTCACACGACACCACTAGAAGAATAACACCACAACTTAAATATCATAACATTGAATATTACTCAACCATAGTTCACTACTAACATTTAGACTTCACCCATGTCCTCAAGAACTAAACGAACTACTCACGAGACATCATATGGAACATGATCAGAGGTGATATGATGATGAATAAAAATCTGAACATAAACCTTGGTTCAATGGTTTCACTCAATAGCATCTACAACAAGTAGAAATCAGTATCGGGAGAGTTTCCCCTATCAAACAATCAAGATCAAACCCAAATTGCTACAGCGGTGACGATGTCCAGCGGTGGAGATGGCGGTGATGATGGTGGAGATGATGATGATGGTGATGGAGATGATGTCCAGCTCGATGGCGGTGACGATGGCGTCGATTCCCCCCCCGGGAGGGAATTTCCCGGCGGATTCCTGCCCGCCGGAGAGCTCTTTTCTCTCTGGTGTTCTCCGCCCCGCAGAGGCGGTTGTAACCCTTCGTGAGGATTCCTCTGTGTCTTAGGTCTTCGGGACGAAGGGTTTCGCGAAGAAAAGGAGGCGACAGAGGCCGAGGGGGCCCCACACCACATGGTGCCGCGGCCAGGCCATGGGCCGCGCCACCCTATGGTGTGGGCCCACCTTGGGTCCAGCTGGCTCCCCCTTCTGGCTTCCTCCGTCATCTGGAAAAATAGGATTTTTGGTAAAACTTCCTTCCACAGTTGATCTTCCGAAATATTGCATCCCGACGGTGCTTTTTCCAGCGAGAATCCCGGCTCCGGTGCTCGATCTCCAAATAATCATGAAACATGCAAAATAGATGAAATAACATAAGTATTGTGTCCCAATATGAAATATATCAATGAATAACAGCAAATTATGATATAAAATAGTGATGCAAATTGGACGTATCAGTAGGAAGCACAACATATACAAACACATGTTAGGAACAAAACTAACACATGCAAAGGGGTGAGTAACTTTCAATATAAATGAGTTGAGCACATGTTACCGCAAGGAGGAACATTAGATATATGATAGAAGCAAGATAACCAAAAGACTTGGCTTGATATGATTATAAACGATGAAGATCCCTTAATTCTTCATGATGTAGCCAAGTCTCAAATGCCCTCCAACAATCACCTATTGATCAAGTTTTGGATTGTTGGTCCCCAACTAAGTTGGGTCCTAAGAGGTTAGTCACAATAGGCTTGCAACCCAAATGGTTCTTTTCTTGACACCACTTTGAGCACCAACATATTTGGCAAATACATTTCCACCCTCATCCTTACGAAGAAAATAAACATCATCAATGGTGATAGAGTTGGATGAGGTACCAATAGTGCAAGAGGAGGAGATGTGGCCCTTCTCATGGCATATGTAGCAATTTCTTTTCTTCTCCTTCTTCTCACCAGATTTCTCCACAATGGGAGCATTGGCTTGATTCTTCTTGGGAAGTGGCATTTCTTCAACTTGAGGTTGAATATGAGTTTGAGCTTGAGGCCGCTTCCCTTTTTGCTTCTTCTTCAAAGGGAAAGATCTAACATGGTGCCCTTCAATATTGCACTTGAAGCAAACAATTTTGGCCGAGTCTTTGACTTGTACTTGGTTGTGATGCCCCGGAACCGGTACCATGAGGATTCCAACGATCCCGCCAAAATCCGCATGATATCGATTATGAGACGCCCTTCGACACGACGTGCGCGAAGAATCACACACGTGATGCTAGAGGAATTAACACGAGCGGTAACATTACAACAGGATTACAATAGAGCCCACAAGAAAACATATATATTACAGCAACGACTCCAACGAGTCAAGATACAAATATACAATACAAGGCGGAGAGAGAGAAGCAATTACAAGCATCGCCAAAATATTTCATACCAAAATAAATTAGTTTTGTTTGTTAGGGTTTGTTAAAAGAAAAAGAAGGGAAGGTTTTATTCAACCATATGAGAGGGAAAAGAAAATAGTTTAGGGTTTATAAAATAATTTTATTTTGTAAAAACATGGATGTGATGATGCATATGCCATGATGAACTTGGAACGACACGGAAAAACAAGCAGCGGGGAAAAATCTAATATTGGAGTTTTTCCGGGGCGTTACAAACGACACCACTAACAAGGAATCTCGCCCCGAGATTCCACGTCCAGGTACGGGGAAGAGAGGGGAACTATCGGATCTTCAGGCGACGTGTCGATCTCCTCGACACCACTAACAAGAAGTCTTGCTCCAGCTTGATCGGCGACACCACCAACAAGAAGTCGTTGTTCCGATGACGATGATGACTCCGTAGAAACAAAGGAAGGAGTAACAGTCACACGGATCCACCAATTCAGGTAACAAGAGCGAATAATAAGAGTAGTCGGTATGGTGATCAGCCCATCCCGCACTCAAAGTATTACTCTGCACATGAATAGGAGAGTCGTGTAACAGCTCCCAGAATTCTGATTGACGATATCGACAAGCATTGTCAGCGAAGATTCGACGGAGCCAAAGAACAAAGAATTGTAGAAAGATCAAAGAGGCATAGATGACATCAATGGAGAAGACGAAGGTTAGCCGCCGGTGATGTTCTTCTGTCAGAAATCTTAAGAGATCGGTCCTAATAGGTGAAGGCATAGATCGTCCAACCCACGTCGGAACCTAAGACTCAGAATACTCAGATAAGAGAAGATTCAAAACGCGCAAAGGTAAGAAGACAAATAATATAGATAAGGAGAAAAACCAGATCTAATCAGATCTATCCAACGCATTTAGGAAATAGTTTTCACACTAGACACAACAACTTCCGTTGGCAAGGTTAACCTACAGGCTGGACTAGTGGGGTACCGTCAACCTGAGCTCTGATACCAACTTGTGATGCCCCGGAACCGGTACCATGAGGATTCCAGCGATCCCGCCAAAATCCGCATGATATCGATTCTGAGACGCCCTCCGACACGACGTGCGCGAAGAATCACACACGTGATGCTAGAGGAATTAACACGAGCGGTAACATTACAACAGGATTACAATAGACCCACAAGAAAACATATATATTACAGCAACGACTCCAACGAGTCAAGATACAAATATACAATACAAGGCGGAGAGAGAGAAGCAATTACAAGCATCACCAAAATATTTGATACCAAAATAAATTAGTTTTGTTTGTTAGGGTTTGTTAAAAGAAAGAGAAGGGAAGGTTTTATTCAACCATATGATAGGGAAAAGAAAATAGTTTAGGGTTTATAAAATAATTTTATTTTGAAAAAACATGGATGTGATCATGCATATGCCATGATGAACTTGGAACGACACGGAAAAACAAGTAGCGGGGAAAATCTAATATTGGGGTTTTTCCGGGGCGTTACATTGGCCCTTCTTCTTCTTGTTGTTCTTGGATTTGTTCTTGTTATTGGATTTGAATCCAAGGCCACTCTTGTCATTGGGGGATTGATGCACACTCAACATCATGTCAAGTTTGCATTTCCCTTCATGACTCTTTACCAAGTCATTCTTCAAATAAATGACTTGGGCCTTGAGCTCTTTGATTTCCTCTACATGGTTAGTAACAACACAAGTACTATAGGAAGTAGAGCCTTCATTGTTTGAGCAACAAGGCAAGGAAGATAATTCATCACAAGATTTAGCAATACTATGAGTGGATGAATTACTAGGACTAGCACATGGCAATATAGCATTTTGAGTAGTAGTGCTAGTATCCACATGAGGCTTACAAGGTTTTGACTTTGATATGATAGCCTCATGAGCTAACTTTAGCCTATCATGGGAGGCTAGAAGATCCTTATGGGAGCTAGAGAGGGTTCCATGATTTTCTTCCAATTTTCCATGATTGCTAGAGTTAGCAATTCAAGTTGAGCCCTTAGCTCAACATTCTCCTTCAAGATAGATGCTTCACAAGAAGTAGAGTTAGTAGCACAAGCATCATTATTAATAGCAATAGGAGAAGGCAAGTTGGCATGCTCTTTTATATAAGAAGCTTTAAGTTGCTCATGCGACTCAGTGAGTTTGGTGAGCGCACTCTCAATGACCCTTGAGCCCTTTTTGAGTTGCTCAAAATCCTCAAGGAGTTTAGCATTAACAAACACAAGCTTATCATTTTTTAGCTTTAGTTCATTTGCCACCTCAAGAGAGCAAAGGTCTCCTCAAGAGCTTCCTTGGTGGTTTGTTCTTCTTCAAGTTCATCCTTTAGGAATGCCACATCATTGGCATACTCACGTTCAAGAGCACCCATTTTATAAATGGTGTTCTCACGCACCCAAATAAGTTTTTGGCTCTCAATAGCGGTAGTCAAGATTTCAAAGAAGTGAGATCTAGCAATTTTATCTTTGCAAAGAACCTTGAATACATTCTTACCCTTATCGCGTAGAGAGACTACCCAATCCTCTTCTTCATACTCCTCCTCATCCTTATCACCACGAGAGATATTAGGTTCCATGGTGGCAGACACCATGGAACCCTTGGCCATAAGGCATATATGAGAACCGTGAGATAAAGATGAGGATTTACTTGAGGCTCCTTTCAAGATCTTGTATTGACCAATAGAATCTTTGGTTTCCTCTACATTGTTAGTCACAGAAGAACTAGAGGAAATAGAAGCATTTTTATCATGCCCACAAGACAAAGCAACATATCATCATTAGATTTATTCGAGCAACTTACACATGATATGCAAGGACTATCAACACAAGCATGTAAATCATTTCTAGTGCTAGATGTGTTTAATTAAGTCCAAAGATGAACCATTGCAATGAGATATATATGAAGGATCATCAATAGTAATCTCAATACCAACATTGCAATTTCCATCACCACTCACCATATCATTACCTTGTGTCTTGCCACACATTGGTGAAGTGGATGAAGATAAGAACTCATCACGGCCGGAAGTGTAAGCAATACAATCATCCTCAATAATATTGGACACACCATATTTATCTTCAAGTTTTGTCCATAATTCATGAGCGCTCCCAAAAGGCATGATTGATGAAGTAACTACATTGCTCACAACAATGGAAAACACATGAGAAGCAAGGGCATCGAGGCAAGAGTTTTTCTTCTCCTCATAAGATAAATTTTGGGGATCCTTAGGAGAAGGAAAACCCATGTCAAGAATTCGCTCCATGTCCAGGGAAATACCCCGCAAAATATTAAGCACATAAATTTTCCATAGATCATAATTTGTGCCATCAAATATAAACAAGTCATTGTGCGCTAATCCCCTAACCGACATCTTTACTCTCAAGGCGGTGAAGCCTAAGAATGAGAGAGCTCGCTCTGATACCAATTGAAAGGACACAGATGTCGCCTAGAGGGGGTGGATAGGCGGTTTAAAACTTTTACGAGATGGGCTTAACAAATACAGAATAAAACTAGCGTTTACGTTGTCAAGCCCAAAGCCTATATACTATGGTTCACCTATGTGCACCAACAACCTATGCTAAGCAATACAAGCAACTATGTGATAGCAAGATATATAACTTCAAGCACGATGGCTATCACAAAGTAAAGTGCATAAGTAAAAAAGCTCGGGTATAGGAATAACCGAAGTGACGCGGAGACAACGATGTATCCCGAAGTTCACACTCTTACGAGTGCTACTCTCCATTGGAGCAGTGTGGAGGACAAGTCACTCCAAATGCACAAGGGCCACCGTATTCTCCTCGAGAATTCCCACCAAAAGGGATGTCCTCGATCCACTATGGAACCTTAAGGAGGTCACCGAACCCGCACAAAGCTTGGGGCTATCTCCACAACTTAATTGGAGGCTCCCAATAAATTGCCACAAAGGCTTTGCCCTTGAAGAATCTCCACAACTTAATTGGAGTCCCCAAGAACACCATAAAGACCATAAAGACCACTAAGAATTGCCACAAAGGCCTTGCCCTTGAAGAATCTCTACAACTTAATTGGAGTCCCCAAGAACACCACAAAGACCACTAAGCCGTCTAGGGTCCAAAGACCCAAGAGGAACAATCTCCGGGAACAAGCTCCCGAAGTGAATATCTCATGAACTTTCACCTCCACGTATCACCGCGGAGAAGTCAAACTAATGCACCAAATGCAATGGCAAGAACACCACAAATATGCTCAAGTTCTTCTCTCTCAAATTCCAACAAAGCTACAAAAGCTATTGGGGGAATAAGAGAGGAAGAACAAATAAGAGGAGAAACACCAAATTTCTCCAAGATCTAGATCTAGTGGATTTCCCTCACAAAGAGAAGGATTTCATTGGTAGGAATGTAGATCTAGATCTCCTCTATCTTTCTCTCAAATAGATGCAAGATTCATGGGAGGGAGAGGGAGATAGTGCTTGTGACGGTAAAGCACACGTCCGTTGGGAACCCCAAGAGGAAGGTATGATGAGTACAACAGCGAGTTTTCCCTCAGTAAGAAACCAAGGTTATCGAACCAGTAGGAGATGAAGACCACGTGAATGTTGTTGGTGAAGGAGTGTAGTGCGGCGCAACACCAGGGATTCCGGTGCCAACGTGGAACCTGCACAACACAATCAAAATACTTTGCCCCAACTTAATAGTGAGGTTGTCAATCTCACCGGCTTGCCGAAAACAAAGGATTAAACGTATGGTGTGGAAAATGATGTTTGCTTGCAGAAAACAAAAGAGAATAATGATTGCAGTAGGTTGTATTTCAGATGTAAAAGAATGGACCGGGGTCCACAGTTCACTAGTGGTGTCTCTCCAATAAGATAAATAACATGTTGGGTAAACAAATTATAGTTGGGCAATTGACAAATAGAGAGGGAATAACAATGCACATACATATCATGATGACTACTATGAGATTTACTTAGGGCATTACGACAAAGAACATAGACCGCCATCCAAAGATGCATCTATGCCTCAAAAGTCCACCTTCGGGTTAGCATCCGCACCCTTCCAAGTATTAAGTTGCAAACAATGGACAATTGCATTAAGTACCGTGCGTAATGTAAATAATACAAATATCCTTAGACAAAGCATTGATGTTTTATCCCTAGTGGCAATAGCACATCCATAACCTTAGAACTTTCTGTCACTGTTCCGCATTCAATGGAGGCATGAACCCACTATCTAGCATAAATACCCCCTCTTGGAGTTACAAGTATCAACTTGGCCAGAGCCTCTACTAGCAACGGAGAGCATGCAAGATCATAAATAACATATATGATAGATCAATAATCAACTTGACATAGTATTCCATATTCATCGGATCCCAACAAACACAACATGTAGCATTACAAATAGATGATCTTGATCATGATAGGCAGCTCACAAGATCTAAACATGATGGCATAATAGGAGAAGACAACCATCTAGCTACTGCTATGGACCCATAGTCCAAGGATGAACTACTCACGCATCAATCCGGAGGCGGGCATGGTGATGTAGAGCCCTCCGGTGATGATTCCCCTCTCCGGCAGGTGCCGGAGGAGATCTTCTGAACCCCCCGAGATGGGGTTGACGGCGGCGGCGTCTCTGGAACTGTTCTCGTAATTTGGCTCTCCGTACTAGGGTTTTCCGAGACGAAGGAATAAATAGGCGAAGGGGCAGCATCGGTGCAACTTAATACTGGAGGGGGTTCGGATGATAATCTGAAGGTGGACTTTTTAGGCATAGATGCATGCTGGATAGCGGTCTATGTACTTTGTCGTAATGCCCTGATTGAATCTCATAGTACTCATCATGATATATGTATGTGCATTGTTATGCCTTCTTTATTTGTCAATTGCCCAACCGTAATTTGTTCACCCAACATCTTCTTATCTTATGGGAGAGACACCACTAGTGATCCGTGGACCCCGGTCCTATTCTTTACATCTGAAATATAATCTACTCGCAATTGTTCTTTATTGTTCTTCGCAAACAATCATCATCATCCACACTATACATCTAATCCTTTGTTTACAACGAAGCCGGTGAGATTGACAACCTCACCGTTACGTTGGGGCAAAGTTCTCGTGATTGTGTTGTGCAGGTTCCACGTTGGCGCCGGAATCCCTGGTGTTGCGCCGCACTACACACCGCCACAAACAACCTTCAACGTGCTTCTTGGCTCCTACTGGTTCGATAAACCTTGGTTTCTTTCTGAGGGAAAACTTGCTACTGTACGCATCACACCTTCCTCTTGGGGTTCCCAACGGACGTGTCGACTGCACGCATCAGTCGGCGTGGGGGGTCCCATAGCCGCGCCGCCCTATGGTGTGGGCCCCCTGCTGCCCTTCCTCGACTCTTCTTCGGACTTCTGGAACACTCCGTGGAAAATAGGGCCGTGGGCTTTTGTTTCGTCCAATTCCGAGAATATTTGTAAACCAACTTTTCTGAAATCAAAAACAGCAAAAAACATGAACTGGCACTATGGCATCTTGTTAATAGGTTAGTCCCAGAACATGCATAAAAACATTATAAAGTGTGAATAAAACATGTAGGTATTGTCATAAAACTAGCATGGAACATAAGAAATTATAGATACGTTGGAGACGTATCAAGCATCCCCAAGCTTAGTTCCTACTCGCCCTCGAGTAGGTAAATGATAAAAAGAATAATTTCTGAAGTGACATGCTACCAACATAATCTTGATCAATACTATTGTAAAGCATATGAGATGAATGAAGTGACTCAAAGCAATGGTCTATAGTTTGCTAACAAAAAGATAATGACTAAACAATCGAATCATATAGCAAAAACTTTTCATGAATAGTACTTTCAAGACAAGCATCAAAAAGTCTTGCATAAGAGTTAACTCATAAAGCAATAGATTCTTAATAAAATGTTTTGAAGCAACACAAAGAAAGATTTAAGTTTCAGCAATTGCTTTCAACTTTCAACATGTATATCTCATGGATAATTGTCAACACAAAGTAATATGGTGAGTGCAATAAGTAAGCATGTAAGAATCAATGCACACAGTTGACACAAGGTTTTGCTTCTAAGATAGAAAGAAGTAGGTAAACTGACTCAACATAAAGTAAAAGAAAGGCCCTTCGCAGAGGGAAGAAGGGATTAAATCATGTGCTAGAGCTTTTCAAGTTTTGAAATCATATAGAGAGCATAAAAATAAAGTTTTGAGAGGTGTTTGTTGTTGTCAACGAATGGTAGTGGGCACTCTAACCCCCTTGTCAAACTGACTTTCAAAGAGCGGCTCCCATGAAGGACGTTATCTCTACCAGCAAGGTAGATCATCCCTCTTCTCTTTTGTTTACACATGTATTTTAGTTTTATTTATAGATGACACACCTCCCAACCTTTTGCTTTCACAAGCCACGGCTAACTGAATCTCCGGATGCCTTCCAACATTTCACATACCATGGAGGAGTGTCTATTGCAAAATTAATTTGCTTACTGATAAATCAGGGTAAAACATGTGAAGAGAATTATTAATGAAAGTTAATTAATTGGGGCTGGGCACCCCGTTGCCAGCTCTTTTTGCAAAATTATTGGATAAGCGGAAGATGCCACTAGTCCATTGGTGAAAGTCTGCCCAACAAGATTGAAAGATAAAACACCACATACTTCCTCATGAGCTATAAAACATTGACACAAATAAGGAGTAATAAAGTTTTGAATTGTTTAAAGGTAGCACATGAAGTATTTACTTGGAATGGCAGAAAAATACCACATAGTAGGTAGTTATGGTGGACACAAATGGCAAAGGTTTTGGATGCACGAGAAGCATTCCCTCTCAGTACAAGGCTTTGGCTAGCAAGGTTGTTTGAAACAAACACAAGTATAAACCGGTACAACAAAACTTACATAAGAACATATTGAAAGCATTATAAGACTCTACACTGTCTTCCTTGTTGCTCAAACACTTTTACCAGAAAATATCTAGACCTTAGAGAGACCAATCATGCAAACCAAATTTCAACAAGCTCTACGGTAGTTCTCCACTAATAGGTTTAAACTACATGATGCAAGAGCTTAAACATGATCTAGTTGAGAGCTCAAAACAATTGCCAAGTATAAAATTATTCAAGACAATATACCAATTACCACATGAAGCATTTTCTGTTTCCAACCAAATAGCAATAAATGTAACGGCTTTCAGCTTTTGCCATGAACATTAAAAGTAAAACGAAGAACACTAGTGTTCAAATGAAAAAGCGGAGCGTGTCTCTCCCCCACACAAGCATGTTAGGATCCGATTTATTCAGAGAATGAAAATAACAAAACAAAAATAAAAGCACACAGACGCTCCAAGTAAAGCACATAAGATGTGACGGAATTAATATATAGTTTCACTAGAGGTGACCTGATAAGTTGTTGATGAAGAAGGGGATGCCTTGGGCATCCCCAAGCTTAGACGCTTGAGTCTTCTCGAAATATGCATGGATGAACCACGGGGGCATCCCCAAGCTTAGACTTTTCACTCTTCTTGATCATATTATATCATCCTCCTCTCTTGATCCTTGAAAACTTCCTTCACACCAAACTCAAAGCAATATCATTAGAGGGTTAGTGCATAATCAAAAATTCACATGTTCAAGCAAGGACACAATCATCCCCAACACTTCTCGGACATTACCCAAGGTTACCGAAATTTAATGGAGCAAAGAAACCCACTCAAACACAGTAAAAGAGGCAATCGAGCAATGCGAAATAAAAGGCAGAATCTATCAAACAGAACAGTCCGTAAAGACGAATTTTTTCGAGGCACTTAACATGCTCAGATGGAAAAGCTCCAGTTGAATGAAAGTTGCGTACATATCTGAGGATTACTCATGAATGTTTTCAGAATTTTTGGATTCTTCTACAGAGAGAAAAACTCAAATTCGTGACAGCTAAAAAATCTGTTTCTGCGCAGAAATCCGAATCTAGTATCAACTTTCTATCAAAGACTTTACTTGGCACAACAATGCAAGAAAATAAAGATACAAATGTATTGCTACAGTAGTAACAAGCACCTTGACTCAAATATAAAACAAAAATAGCAGAAATAAAATAATGGGTTGTCTCCCATAAGCGCTTTTTTAACGCCTTCGCCTAGGCGCGAAAGTGAAAATCAAGTAACATCAAGAGAAGAAGCATCAACATCATAATTTTCCTTAAAAACACAACTTGGCGCAAAAGGTATCTTAGATGCTCCATTATCTAAATTTCCCATAGTGGTACTAAGGGTTTCATCAATTTTAAGCTCATAATGATTCTTTGGCTTAGACATCTTAGGGGCATACATGAACCTTTACTCCTTACCCACATAAGAGCATCTCCAGTCGCGTCCCCCAAACCGTCCCCCAAAGGGATTTGGGGCGCGCCGGACAAAAAAAGAGTTCCAGCCGCGTCCCCCAAAGCCCATTTTTGTCCGGCGCGGCCCGATACGGTGTCCGGCGACCCGAGCCCGTCCCCGTCCCACAGTGGGACGCTCCGGGGACGCCGGACACAACGAAAAGCGAGGCCAACCGACGCGGGCCCGACCCGTCAGCGGCACGGAAGGCTAAAACCCCGTCGCCTACCTTTGGTCAAGCGACGTTAATGGGGTCCCCGTTTTCCTGTGCGACGCAGGGACGCGTCTCGTCGTGCATGGCCGCGTGGCCGTCCGCGCCGGAGTTATTGCGTGCAACCACCCGCCGCCGCCGCCGTTTTAAGACGCCCGCAGCTTATCGCCGCTCATAATCCTTCTCGCCGCCGCTGCCTCCCCTCCCGCATCCTCTCCTCGCCGCTCAAAAATGTCGAGCTCGTCCTCCCGCAAGATCGCCGCGGCGAACGGCTTCGACGCGGCAGCCTCACCGTGGCGGAGGCGTGGGCGCTGTACCACGCCCGGCATCCGGCCCCGCCGACATGCGGCCGCCAGGCAGCGGCGGCCGGAAGATGGCCGTGAACGGCATTGGCGTTCCGCCGCCGCCGAAGCCGCGCACGGAGCAATGGTGGGACGCCATCAAGGCCCGTCGGGCTCAACTCACTGCCGAGGAGCGGGCGGATCCGACATGGGCGGCCAAGGACAACGACGACTGTTGGGTCACGTACTTCAAGGCCAAGTACTACGTCGAGATGCACAGCACCACCGGCCTCATCGGCGGGCCCAACAGCTGGAACAGGGAGGCCGCGCCCGTCTCGGGGCGTTCCGGGCGCACCTCGAGAACGTCATCCGCGGGCTCCGCAACGGCGCTCCAAGGCCGGAGATGCCGCTGCCGCCGCCGCCGTCTCCTCAATGGCAGCCGAGGAGGACGACGTACTCGCCCTCCTCGCACTCTTCTTCCTCGGGACCGGCGCGATCGACGCCGGCCCTCGCCGCACCGGCCGGCGCCGTACACCGTTCCCAAACGGGAGGTCAAGGAGGAGCCGGCGACGCCCGTCAACACGAGGCGTGGCGCAGGCGGCAGCGGGCGGCAGCAAGGGAGGCGCGGCGGCGCCCTCCTCATCCCGAAGCCGGAGGTGAAGGAGGAGCCGGAGGAAGCGCCGCAGGCGGCGCTGCTGGCGGAGTACGAGCGGCAGCAGCGGCTCATCGCCAGCAGCGACGACCCCGAGGACCGCCTAGGGCTGCGGGCGGCGTTCTTGGCGTCCATGGACGACAAGGACGCCCGGAGGGGCGACCCGGACGCGGCGATCGCCATGTCCATCCGCGACTCCTGGCAAGCCGCCGGTGGACCTCACCGACGACGGCGAGGCAGGACCAAGCGGCTTGGTGAAGGACGAGCCCGTGGACGAGCCCGTCGACGAGCGCGCTGCAGTGAGGTCGTCACCGACGAGATGTACAACTTCCAAGAAGACTACGACGCCTCCGGCCGCCGCAAGTGGTTCTAGATTAGGTTTAGTTTTAAAGTTAGTCAAATTTCGTTCGAATCTATGTAAGTTTGGACGAATCTAATCGAATCTAGTTAAGTTTAAAATTTGCGAAATTTTGTTTGGGGGACGCGACTGGGGAGCGACGTCCCCCAAACGCGGCACGAACGAAACACGTCCCCCAAACGCTCAATCCGGCGCGGTTTGGGGGACGGTTTGGGGGACGCGACTGGAGATGCTCTAAGCTTTCTCCTTAAACTTAAGAGAAGAAAAAGTTGAACCCAAGGTTCCCATAGCTTCTTCAAGTTCACCAATCCTATGGATTTTATTATCATGGATAGCACAAGTTTCTAAGACAGCAATTCTTTCATTAATTCCTCCTAGGGATTTATCAAGTTTATCAGTATTATCAATAATATTCCCAATTTAGTCTCAACTCTTGGAAGATTTTTCTCTATGGCCTCCAACTTTTTCATGACATCCTCAAGAGAGATTTCAATTTTAGCTTCATTAACATGTGGTATTCCAACTAGACTCTCAATGATGTAACTAGCTTCTAAAGCAGGAGTACCTAGGAAATTACCCCCGTAAGAGTATCAAGAACATACCTATTCCAGCTAGAGATACCAACATAAAAGTTCCTAAGGAGGATAATAGTGGAGTGTTTCTTAGTGCACCTATGATGAGCATCACTAATTCTATACCAAGCATCTTTAAAACTTTCTCCCCTTATTGCTTAAACGAACGAACTTCAACTTCAGGACTACTCATTTTAGCAATAATAAAAATAAATAAAGCAAAACCGAATTAAATAAAGTAAAACAAGTAACTAATTTTTTGTGTTTTTGATATAAAGAAAGCAAATAAGACAGAAAATAAAATAAAGCAAGACAATAAACAAAGTAAAGAGATTGGGTGTGAGAGACTCCCCTTGCAGCCGTGTCTTGATCTCCACGCAATCGGCGCTTGAAAAGTAGCCGCTTGTGACGGTAAAGCACACGTCCGTTGGGAACCCCAAGAGGAAGGTATGATGAGTACAAGCAGCGAGTTTTCCTCGCAAGAAACCAAGGTTATCGAACCGAAGAGGGAGATGAAGACCACGTGAAGGTTGTTGGTGAAGGAGTGTAGTGCGGCGCAACACTGTGGATTCCGTGCGAACGTGGAACCCGCACAACACAATCAAAATACTTTGCCCCAACTTAACATGCTGAGGTTGTCAATCTCACCGGCTTGCCGAAAACAAAGGATTAAACGTATGGTGTGGAAAATGATGTTTGCTTGCGTAAAACAAAAGAGAACAATGATTGCATGAGGTTGTATTTTAGATGTAAAAGAATGGACCGGGGTCCACAGCTCACTAGTGGTGTCTCTCCAATAAGATAATAACATGTTGGGTAAACAAATTACAGCTTGGGCAATTGACAAATAGAGAGGGCATAACAATGCACATACATATCATGATGACTACTATGAGATTTACTTAGGGCATTACGACAAAGAGCATAGACCGCCATCCAAGCATGCATCTATGCCTAAAAAGTGCACCTTCGGGTTAGCATCCGCACCTCTTCCAAATATTAAGTTGCAAACAACGTACAATTGCATTAAGTACTCGTGCGTAATGTAAACAATACAAATATCCTTAGACAAATCATTGATGTTTTATCCCTAGTGGCAACAACACATCCACAAGCTTAGAACTTTCTCATCACCGTCCCGCATTCAATGGAGGCATGAACCCACTATCTAGCATAAATACCCCTCTTGGAGTTACAAGTATCAACTTGGCCGGAGCCTCTACTAGCAACGGAGAGCATGCAAGATCATAAATAACATATATGATAGATCAATAATCAACTTGACATAGTATTCCATATTCATCGGATCCCAACAAACACAACATGTAGCATTACAAATAGATGATCTTGATCATGATAGGCAGCTCACAAGATCTAAACATGATGGCATAATAGGAGAAGACAACCATCTAGCTACTGCTATGGACCCATAGTCCAAGGATGAACTACTCACGCATCAATCCGGAGGCGGGCATGGTGATGTAGAGGCCTCCGGTGATGATTCCCCTCTCCGGCATGGTGCCGGAGGAGATCTTCTGAACCCCCCGAGATGGGGTTGACGGCGGCGGCGTCTCTGGAACTGTTCTCGTAATTTGGCTCTCCGTACTAGGGTTTTCCGAGACGAAGGAATAAATAGGCGAAGGGGCAGCGTCGGGGGAGCCAGGGGCTCCCTCCACATAGGTCGGCGCGGGGGGCCCCACAGCCGCGCCGCCCTATGGTGTGGGTCCCTTGCTGCCCTTCCTCGACTCTTCTTCGGACTTCTGGAACACTCCGTGGAAAATAGGGCCGTGGGCTTTTGTTTCGTCCAATTCCGAGAATATTTGTAAACCAATTTTTCTGAAATAAAAACAACGAAAAACAAGAACTCGGCATCGTGGCATCTTGTTAATAGGTTAGTCCCAGAAAATGCATAAAAACATTATAAAGTGTGAATAAAACATGTAGGTATTGTCATAAAACTAGCATGGAACATAAGAAATTATAGATACGTTGGAGACGTATCAGATAGCAAGCTCAAAGAAGGTCAATAATGGGGGCAAAAAACGAGCTCTAACGGATGGAAAACTTTGGGGAAGAAGACCCCCTTAAATAGGGAAGAGAAATCTGCCCGTTATGCACAAAACTCGTCAAAACCGGAACTTTCGGTCATATGGGGCGGAACTTCCGCCCCCCGGAAGTACCGGCAAACTTCCGGGTGAAGTAGGGCGTCCCCGGAATGCCCCCGGTATGATTTCTGCGTGCAGAATCAGCATTTCCGGAAGTTCATCGGAAGTAGGACGGAAGTTCCGGCCAACTTCCGGCCAAAAAACTGCTTCACAAAAACTTCAAGAACTTTTGCATCCGGACTCCAATTTTGATGATCTTGGGCTCGTTTCAAAGCTAGTAACAAGCTCTACAAGACCATGCAGGGAAACATCATAGTGCAGTAAGGTAGGATAGAAATAAATGAATAAAGGTTTTACCTGTCTAAAAAAGACATACCGATAAAATCTCCAACCTTGAAAATGCAACAAGTTGTCCGTGCAAAAAAACCATTCTTGATGAACTAGAGTTTGTCATGAGAATAAACACAAGATCTAAAGCATCACATGGATAAGATCCAAATAAGAACCAAGAAAGATGATGCAAGGATGCAAAAGTTTGAGCTCTCCAAAGGATACGATCGAGTTACTCACTCGAGAGCCCTCTTGATAGTACGGCAACTAAACTATAAACCGGTCTTCAACTACACTATGAGACCGTGAGAAAGAAACCCTATCAAGAGCAAACCTTAATTTTGCGTATTCCACTTGAGCTCGATGATGATGGTCTTGACCGCAACAAGATGAAACGCCTTTCTTGATTGTGCTTGCTTGAAGAAGTCTTGTAGATTGCTCCCCCATAATCCATCATGGGAGAGCTTATTCTTCATCGCATCTTCTCATATCCATGATCACCGTATGGATGGCAAGCTTCAAGCATATGATCTCTTCGAGTTTGGCTCATCTTGAACTTGCACTTCATTTCTTAATTCTTCATCATGTTGATGTCTTGAAGTATCTTGAGGGCTCACTTCATCTTCATCTTTAAGACATACTTGACACTTGATATCCTTCATCAATTTCTTCTTATTGCAACCTTGAAGCCAACATATGGTTCAAGCATTGCCTATGGACAACTCCTACAAATATACCTCAATGCAAACATTAGTCCATAGGGATTGTCATTAATTCCCAAAACCACACATGGGCGCTGCATGCACTTTCACACAGTAGACACGATCATAGTTCAAGACGCGACACGAACAACAACTAGACACGGCATGGTAGCAGCGACACACAACCAAGTAAGCTTCAGACATGATTTTTGAAAACGACGGACCTGGTGGCATCGCCGTGGTACAGACCCTGCTCATCACCTTAGTGCAGGTGTGGTCGAAGATGACCACACGAAGGAGGACACCTTCTTGAAGATGAGGAACTGGCCTACCTTGAGCTGATGGGCGACAGCGAAGCCCGCCCACCCTGGTCGATGTATGCGTCATCGCCTTATCTCATCGTAGTCATCCTCCAGTTGCATTCAGTGTTGATCTTCACGAGGATGTTCGAAGGGATTTCTCTGAACCACTTGACGAAATCTTGATGGATCAGGAGCCGGCTGAAGGTGGGCCTGAAGACGATGCGCAGGAACTGGTCCGGCGTTACATCGTCCTGAAAGTGGCCGACGTTAGCCGCCTTCGCTTCTTCGACGGTCCCTCGTTTGGGGTCTCAGTAAGTGACCCAAGCTTGAGCTTCTCAGTCCACCACAAGAACACATGGCATTGGAGGTGTGCCTGCTCACAATTATAGATGAAAACAAACATTGAAAACATTAGTGAGACCTCATACATTGGCTCACACGGCAGCTCAAGGAACTGCCCTCAAACTAAGTCTAGTGTACAAGTAATGACACACACACGACTAAGTTTGAGGGCAGCACCTTGCCTTCCATTGTGCTATTATTCAATCATTGGCCAATGCACTAGACAAACAAAAAGAGGCCTCATATATAGGATCACACGGCAGGCAAAGGGACTGTCCGCAAACTAAGTCTGGTGTGCAAGTAATATGGCACACATGACTAAGTTTGAGGGCAGCACCCTGCCTTTCGTTGTGCCATTGTTCAATCATTGGCCAATGCACTAGACATACCAAAATGAGGCATCATATATTGGATCACATGGCAGACAGAGGGACTGTCCACAAACTAAATCATGTGTGCCATATGGTACACACGCCTTAGTTTGAGGGTAGAACACTACCTTCCCATGTGCCATAGTTAAAGTACAAACATGCAAAGCAAGGTAGCATAGGACTCATACTATGAGGACACATGGAGGAGATGTTTGATCAGAACAAATGGCATGATCATGTTTAGTCATGCCATAGGTTCGGATCAATCATCTCCTCATACTATGATCCCCGGTTATAATCATAGGCCTAGTTCAATGAGAAACAACACATGTAGCAGTTCAAATTGACTACATTACGAGTGATACTTAGGGTACATCTAGAACACATTCAAGGTCCTCCCACTCCTCTTGCGTCTGAACAAACTACCGTGACTCATCTTAATCTTCCACACAGCAATCAGAACATGCTAAATCACAGCACAAAAAACCCTTCCCCTCTTTGCATGCACAACAAAATCTAACAGTTTTAGCAATCCACAGTCCGATCTTCTACCGAGATTAGAGATTAGAGTAACAGATCTAAGCAAATCGAGACCGTGAACACCAAGACTTCGAAAAGAACAACAACCAATGGTGACGAACACCTTGGAAACATCTATCCAAACCCTATCCTAATAGAAACCCTAGCACATCTAATGTGCATATCGTCGCAAATGCCCGAGCATGGCATATTCTGTCACAACGAGTAAGAAGGTGAGAAGAAGAAGTCGTTACCACCATTGTTCCGGTCGAGGACGAGGTCGAGTTCACGGCCGAACTCGAGATGCCGATGAAGACTGTGGAGCAGGTTGCGGACGATGTCGCGGTGCTGCTCGCCGACGTCTCCTCCTCCGGTACCGGTGCTCCTCCTTGCGGGGTGCGGCAGATTGGTCGGCGGGAGGGGCACCGCCTGGTGATGTGACAGTTGGGGGGGGGGTGAGAGTGTGGTCGCGGGTGAGAGGAAGGAGAGG
>NC_061512.1:185859267-186025711 GCF_022539505.1 Lolium rigidum | reverse complement strand
CCCGATGAAAGGACTTCAGAGATTTGGAGTAAAGGGAAAGTTAAGCCCTAGGTACATCGGACCTTTTAAGATTCTGAGTCAAAACCGAGGGTTAGCCTTCGAATTGGAACTACCGGGAAGATTATCTCAGGTTCACAACGTATTCCATGTGTTGCAACTTAGAAAGTGTTTGAAGACCCCAGATGAACCAGTATCACATGAAGAGCTCGAGTTACAACCAGATTTGACATACATCGAGAAGCCAGCAAAGATTCTTGAGGAGAACTGGAAACAACTCAGGAATCGAGCAATAAAATACTGCAAGATACAATGGAAGCATCACCCCGAGAGGGAAGCCACCTGGGAAAAGGAGGAGGACTCGAGGAAAACATACCCCGAACTCTTCGGGTATTACAACCACAACTTCGGGACGAAGTTTTCTTTAAGGGGAAAGGTTGTAATGTCCCGGGTTTAGAGACGATCGAGGGGTAGATTTTAGAAAGGGATGTGCATTTCATTGCAAATTACGGGGAAATTTCGCGCTTTTAAACAAAAACTGCATCGAAGGGGGACAAGTTTCTCTCTCGACACCTTACAAGGTTAGGGTTTCGAGAGTGCGACAAACCTGTTCCTTATTCAACTAAACTAGGGTTTTGAGAAGCGAGGGGAGAGTTTGCATCACAACCTTAAGTTGCATGATTGAATTCAAACCAAATTTGAATTTGAATTTCAAATTCAAACATCAAATGGATATCTCGTTATTCACACTTGAGCTAATTCAATAAACAATTATAAGTAATCAAGAATATAAATAAAACAACAATTATAGAAACCTCATTAAGGAAAATGGAGCTTTATTGATATTCACACAGGATACAATGTCAATTACAATATCCAGAATTGAGATATAAATTTACAGCACATTACAAGAATTGGAGAAATAGAAAATTAAAAGAAAAAGAAAAGAAAATTACAAAGTAGATGATCTATCCTAAATTCTATAAGATGAGTTGATCTTCATCTTGATCATTCCAAAGTCCCCCGCACACAAACACAACAAATAGAGATTATGCCAAGTGGTAAAACCACTTGGCAGGTTAGTAGAAGAATGGAATTGAGCAGATATGGATCAGTTCTGCCGAGTTGATCAACTCACAGCCAAGGACCAAGCCAGATACCAAGTACTGGTACACACACACAGCCTAGCAGCTCACCAGGTCTTGTGCATGCTCAACAGCACACACAAGCCAGAAGATTCACCAAATTGGTGCCAGGCCAAGCTGTCGACCAGGGAGAGCAAGGGAGCACCAAATATAAACTTTTCAGAGCCCAACCCTAGCTGTTCATGGACAGCAGCTTCACTGGGTAAGTCACCAAGAACACAAGAACACTAGAACACAAGAACAGCTACTGCTGTTCAATATATTCCACAGTCACCAGAAACAATCCAAGCATCAAGCTTACAAGGAGGAGCAGGGCAAGCTCATAATCCAACCAGAAGAAATCCTCTACAACAACACCATAATCTTGGAGCTGGAGTGAGGTATACATATCATCATGAACAAACCAGAGGGTTTTATTCATAAATTGCACAGACATGATCTCACGCACACCAAAAGGGTAGAAAATCATGTTTGTGTCATCATCTGGCTGTCTAGCCATTTGGTACAAGCAAACATATGGAAAGCCAGGAGGAAAACCAACCCAGGGAACATTGGTTATACCAAACCAGTGGCATAATCAAAGAAATCCAACAAGGGAAGATCCTATCTAGCTAGCCAGGTTCACCTAGCACCTAAGACCATTACACCATCAGACAAATAAGCAATTGTGCCTATTTTTATTTGTCAACGACCAAGATCACTGGAAATCCAACAAAGAATTGTCCGAGTGATGCATTCATCAAGCCACGGCCAGCCAACGGGGGTGGGAGCTTCTCGAACGACAAGAAATGCTTTGTTGAGGCCACCTCAACCACAAAAACAATGAAGCCACCAAGCCCGAGCACATCACATCATCACCCAATAGGGTTCGAGTATGAGCTAGGGTACCCAACCGATGGTTGGCATCCCTCTAGTCTCATCAATTCATCCATGAGATCATTACTGCTAAGCAGTTCACATCATTTATCCATTTAATAAAGCAAGGAAATACAGATAAATGAAACAAGCAAGTAATAAAGCACCAGCATCTTGTCAGGGATCCAAGGGATCACTGCAAGCATCAACAGATGCTTGGGAAAGTAAAATAATTCACCAGCACAAGCCAGTAGGTCACACAGACACTAGGAAAAGCCTCAGTGAGGTTGGAACAGCAGTCCAGCATCAAGCAACTGATGAGCAGTTGATCATCAGGGCTTGACAGAGCATGAAAATACATGCTAAAGCCAAGCCTAGCACCAACCATAGATCATATGAATTAAACAGCCACAGATCATGAATAGTTGCATCACAAATAAGCAAATACATGATTTACAACTGTATTCAGTAGCACACCAACAACATGTGGAGTTAATTAGCCAATACACAAGCTAAACAGAGCTTTACAGTGAAGAAAAGCCCAAGAGCACTAAACAGATAGCACTGGATCTTGCAACTTTACAAGAATTTACACATAACCATCTAGCCAGGGAAGCAAACATGAATCCACTTAAATTATGGCAAGCCATGAGTATCACAGCTAGCCCATGAGCAAGTATAGAAGCAGCACAGATGAAGAACTAGCATGAACATGAGCATAGGATTAGCAGCACAACATAAGCTATGGCCATGACAGTAGAGCAACAGCAGCAGCTAGCCAGAAGCACCGCAGTAGCACACACGCAAGCACAGCAAGCACAAGCAGTAGAGGCAGGCCAGCGGCGGAGCTAGTCGAACAGGAGCAGATGGAGCAGAGTGAGAGAGAGAGAGAAGAGGCGTAGAGCACTCACCGGTGGGGGAGCCAGCGAACACGGCCGTGGCGGCCACAGCGGCACACGCCGGGCGAACGGCGGCGCCAGCCAGGCCAGGCCGCGGCGGGGAAGCAGCACCAGCACCACCACGGCGAGGCTCGCGGTGGCGGCACGACGCCGGAGGCGCCAGGGAGAAGATCGCGGCTTCTCCAGCGCACGGCGGCGATGAACGCCGAAGAGCCTGGCGCACTGGAGGGTCGAGGTCGAGCGAACGGGAACGCGAGCGTCAGATCGACGCGGACCACCGTGTCCGCCGTCGAGAGGCGGTTCAGATCCACCTAACCTCACCGGCGGCGACGGCCGGAGATGGCCGGAACAATTCGGTGAAAGGGGCGGCGACGCGGGGGTCGCCAGAGCCCGTGAGGGCTAGGGTTCGTGCGCGAGTGGGGGAGAAGGGGTCGGTGCGACCGACCGAGCCACGAGTGGCTCGGGTTAGGGTTAACCCATTCGGGCCACCCCGACGAGTGGGCCCAGGGGCAAATATGTCTTTTCATAATTCCATTAAATACAGAAACTTTGGAATTTTATAAGAAATGATTGATAGCTCTAAAAAAATAATTAAAAATATGAAAATAGATCAGCATAAAATTCTCTATCATAATAAAATACAAAAGAGAATTTTTTGAAGACAATTAAGAATAAGTCTTCATTTGATGATTTAAATAATCATTTAAATCACACATAAAATTTTCAATAATAAAAATAAGTCCATTAATGCATTTGGACTTCAAAAACACCTTGACAACATTTCAAGGTTGTATTTACACTAAAGATAGTATCTCCAAATTATTCTTAGTAATAACCTCTTACATGAAATAATAACGACATCGGAAGGGGGGAACAAACCCTAAAGCTCGGAATCATGCATAATTGCTTCTTTAACCATTGCCCTTATCGGACAATGATGCTATTTTTCGGAACCAGAGGACAAGGGTCAGTCCACACCATCCAAGCCGCAAAACTTTGCAGTGTTCAGGCAAGTTCATCGCTTGCTCATGTCATTCGAGTATCTTTATCAAATTACTTGCAAAGTACTATGATTATCACTATTGCATAAAAACCAAAACCACTATTTTCATAACTATGAATATGACTATGTGGTTGGCAATGGAACCATGGATTGTGTTGATATGGTGGAGGTTCCATTGCAAGGGTTAATATCCATCTAGGATTAACAACAAATGTCGTCCAGTGATACTTGTGCCGTAATATCCGTGTTAACCATAAGATCCGGAGTGGGACGGAGTAGTCAAAAGTGTTTCCACCTCTCGTTCATCAACGGATGCGCTTTACCGTAGACACTTGTATCTGTCGGGGCAAGCGGTTGGCTGGGAAGCCTTAAGTCCCCACGGCATAGTCCGTAGACACTTGTCGCTCGAAGAACAAGCGGTTGGCTGGGGAAGCCTTAAGTCCCCACGGTATTGCGGTCTATGATGGGTTGCAGCTACCGGCGAAGGAGTTTGGTTAATGAGTCCCAAATTGTTGTCGTGGTCGGGGTCCACCCGTGAGTGGGAATAATGGGACCGGCGAGGACCCAGGGTCGGGGTATGCAACAAAGGGTGGGTGTTCGAGGTAGCGGAGGAACATGATTGGCTAGACCTTATACCGGGCCTCACACCATAGGAAGTGTGGACGGGAAAGCTGCCCGGTTGGCACCAAGGTTAAGATCTCTTATGGGTAAAGCAACACACCTCTGCAGAGTGTAAAGAACTGTGACCTGTCACTCCCTGTTCCGGGATATGGAACTACGAACGCGGCCGGAAAGGAACTCCATGAAGTTCTAGTAAACCGGTGAAGGCTGACGGACATAGCTCTTTGAAATAAAAGCAATCTCTTGAAGAAATGTTTATAAAAACCTGCATTGGTATTAGACTTTCTGGTCTAATATCGTAGCTAGTGCATTAAAACACCTCTTTCCTATAATGAACTTGTTGAGTACGCTCGTACTCATCCCACTCTTAAATCCCTTGCTTAGATTGTCTGAATCGTCTGGAGGAGGACTACGACAACCCTAAAGGAGCCGAGATCATCGGCTATGAAGAACCAGACCTCTCTGGAGGTATTGAAGGCGTAGACTACCTCGTAGTCTACGGAACCGGGGAGGCTTCCGGTGGAGATCAAGCCTAGAAGCACCAAGTAGTAGTTGTAGCCGAGCAATGGGAACACCTTGTATTTAGCTGCTCGTGGTAATAAATGTATAACCTAGTGAAACTTCTATATTGTAAGTTAAAGTGGGTTCGCCTCGAACCCAGGAGTATCCCTCTTAGGACCCAAGAGGAGCTCCAAGACAATATATGTTTGATGCTTGTAATAATAAGTGAATGAGTTATGGACCCTGCTATGTTCTGTTGTACTACTCTGAGGGATGTAATATTTGCGGAATGGTACTTCGTGAATGTTATATCAACGACTGGCATACTACAACATGCAGTGGTATGCAGGGTCACCACAAGTCGAATTGGAACTTTGCTGAAATCTGTCCCAGAACTGTTTTGGGAGATTGTCTGTTTGACCCTCGAAGATGACCTCCAACGGAGTTGGGCCTGAAGAGGAAGTTGTAGATAATTTTCTGCTGAACGTTCTGGAGTTAAAATTCGGCCCAATCGGAGTTCGGACGCGGACTGTAGGCCCGTTTTGGTGGAACCCTAAAAGGGGGTGACGGAAATCCGAGAAGCTATATAAAGGGAGGAAACCTAATTCGTGGAAGACACCTCCACCCATGAATTTCAGCCACCAAAAGCCACGTTTTTGCCTCCCCCATGGATCCCATCTCCATGGGGGAGGGCTCCCTTGAAGCCATGAAGGAGAGAGGCTAAGGGGCGGCGCTCCCCAACCTTGCCGGCGGCGGGGAAAGAAGTTCCCTGCGCCGCCGGCGCCGCCGCCGCCCTGCGCCACCGGGCTGCCCTCTCCGACGTCTTCACCACCATCTCCATCACCATCTCTCCTTGTATTCAGTGGTTCATCCTCTCATAAACCTCTGTACCGTCCTATGTAAACATGGTGTTTGATGCTATACTATTCATCCTATGATCTATGTCATGTTTATGTAGTATATTTGTCTTTTGATTGCTTTGTTGAATTCTATGGTTCATTAGAGTTGTATGTTGATATGGTACTGTCCTTTGGTGTCCATTATACTTGTGCGCGCATGGATCAACACCATAGGGTTAGTAGTATGTGCAAAGTAAGGGGGTAGTCCTGCCGGAGTGACAGAAACCTGAGGGCTCAAACCGGTTAGTTGCATGTATGGGAGTAAGAGGACCATAAACTTAAGGCTATGGTTGGGGAAACCTTAATGCATTGTTAGTATTTACGGATGTTGGCTAACAATCCAATCATATAGTACTTGTAATCCCAAGTAGTGGAACACTTGTATATTTAGTCTCTCCCACATTGAAAACTACATCAAAGACAATGAACTAAATGTCTTCACTAATTAATCTTGGACAAAGCCACCACAATTACCACCACTTTTCCACACTCATGGTACTGTTAGTATATGGTTACTTAGTGTACTTTATTGCTGCAGCACTAACATTTACTTTCATGTATTTATTATCTTGCAAAGCTATCTCTCATACCCGTATTGCTACCGTAGTTTTATTTCCCAGATAATGCAAACGTTTAGTGCGCGTAGAGTTGTATCAGTGGTTGATAGAACTTGAGAGAATACTTATCCTACCTTTAGCTCCTCGTTGGGTTCGACACTCTTACTTATCGAAAAGGCTACACACGATCACCTATACTTGTGGGACATCAATGTGACAGTTTGAGGGGGGGGGGGGGTGAGAGTGCGGTCGCGGGTGAGATGAAGGAGAGGGGAGCGGCGAGGCTAATTATAGCGCGTATTCCCGAAGGGACGCCACGTTTCCGTCTCCCTTCCCCACGCATGCAACCTTCTGGCCACAATGGGCCTAGCTCCAGAGAAACTGCCATTCCGGTCGTTCCTCCATGGCCTATCCCGGGGTGCTTTAAAACACGGTTCCTGCAACAACGCGGCGGCCTGCAGGCAACCAAACGGCCCGTTCCACGTCCCAGGCTATTATTTTATTTTTGTAAATTTGGTTATTTTCTAAAAATTTCTAATTCTTTCCTCTTTTTTATCAGATTTAAATTTTATGTTTTCTCTTTCATTTTATTCCCCCTTTCTGCAACCATATGAAATATAAACTTGTTCGACGAGTGTACAATTTTTTTGAACCTTGTGAGCAATGTCATATGTGGATAGATTCCTTCAGTAGATTACCTACAAAAAAGTCTCTCATATTATAATTTATTTAAAACCTCTGGACAATTTTATTGAGTTATGCGAATATGTTTTTTTCTTATATAAACATTTTTAAAACTGTGTGAGCATTAATAGATATGTATGAACACTTTTTTCTTAAATTTACAAAATATATTTTCATAAAAACATTTAAATTTTAGATCTATAAAAATAATAGTACGTGCTCGTGGGCAGCACATCATGCGGTCGGCTAACATGCGCTATAAGTGGCAAATAGGAGCATCGATATAATTTTGCAAGGTGTGACCCTAGAATAAACTGTAGTTGTAGTTTTCCCATGTTTCAGAGAAGTCATGGGACGGCCACTATTTAAGAGCTAGAAAATCTAACAAATCTCGTAACATCGCCCCGTTAAAACAAGACACTGATAAAGTCCGCCAAATAGATCCTACAGATGGAAACCGTAAAATCAAGGATACTGGTAAATCCATGTTTTTAAGAATTTCATCAAATATGACAATAAATAGATAATGGATGCATTAGTCGAACACGTTTACATTCAATTGTTCAACGCAAGTGACTCAAACAGTTGCACCGTCCACCACCATCACCGGAGAAAGTAGCACCACTAGTCGGAGCATGACCACCAGCTCCAAGCACTTGCCTTCTTCATTCCAAGATGTCCCTCCTAGTCGTGTCCCACATCTATCTTGTCAACGCATCCATAGATTGGAATTCATCACCATTGTCTTGTACTCCTGGGCAATCAGCACCGACAAGGTCTTCTTCTCCTCGGGAAAGACTCTCCTCTCCTCAAAGGCAGCCTTGCAGGCCTCATCTTCTTGGATTGCATGTCACCTTGAGTTCTTTTATGCGAGCTTCTTCACGGGCCGTGAGAATCTTCGCTTGCATTGTCTCCCTCATCAAAGTTTCCTTTGATTTCATTGTATCTTGAATTTTCACCCTCAAACTTGTTGTAAGTGTATTTTTACGTACCCTTACTCCCTTAGTCGCTATTTTGATTGATGATCATACACGAGCTAAAGTGTGGATTGATGACTTAATGTGATGATGGAAGGACCCTAAACCCTAACCCACCACCCACCCACCCACCCACCCCCCACCCCCCGCGGCATTTGCCATAGAAGAAAAATGTTGTGTTTTGCTTATATTCTTCTCTCTTTATGTGTAGGTTAAAAAACAAAGAACTCCACTAATAAGAGGGGTGGCATAATGAGTTTGATGGGGTTGTTAACAAATCCATACAAACAACCTACCACCAAATATAGTCATCACACCAAGTGAGAAGAACTTGGTTCAAAGAGAAAAGTCATTTTTTGAAGCTCCTGTGAAAACCTGTGTACCGTCCGGTCCGGCTGGGTTCACCACCGGAATGACCGGTCCCAACTAGTTGGTGGGCGATGGGAACTGCACGAGATCGGGGAACGATGGATGTGATCGATTGGACCCACGCGACGTGCCGAACGATGGGCGGGCGCTCGACGGATCCATGGTAGGGCTTGGGTGACGTGGCGAGACAGGACATAGTGGTGTGGAGTAGATCGACAACGGCGGCGGCGTGGAAGCGAGAAGGAAGGGAGCTGAAATGTCCATCACGCCAAAGTCTACGCACGATACATGGCACCATTTGTTCCGTGTCGAAACCATTGGCTTTTGGCAAATTTGAAAAATCTAAGGAGTCTGTTCAGGTCCTTTTTTCACGCCGAACGTCATGGAGATTTTTCTCCTTTTTTTGCGATTCAAATAGCTTTATTGAATTGATAGGATTATAATTACTCCTTAAAATATATGCGAGGAAAACTGGATTATAATTGATCCATAGGTACATCCTCCTATCAGAACTATGGTAGTGAGTTGCTCTAAGTGACGCCTGTCTCTGCCAGGTTTCGAATCCTGCAATTGTCCACATTACCAGAGAACAAAAGTAAGCACGCCTCCTACCAAACCTCTGGCATGGTTGGTCGCTGGAACTAGCTAATCACGGACATGTGGTTATCACTATCTCGCGTAGTACGTGCCGCTGAACTAACACTGTCCCCGTCGCACCGATCGGCCGTGATCACTCCCCCCCGCCGACGTATCATGCTAAACCCTGCACAAATCCTAATCGCGCTGGCCAACTGCCAATGTCATCCACTCATCCAGACCAGGAAGCGCCACGCCGCTCCAGAGCAATGCAAAGTCCGGAAAAAGTTTGCCGCCGACGACACGTACCAGCGGCGCCGCCGCGCACTGCCGTAGGCACCGGCCGACCGGCGACCGAGGTAATTAGGCGGGCCGGAAAATCGCCATCATGCGCGGTGCTAGCGTGTGCGATTGGTCGGCCGTGGTTATTAATATTGCGCCTAAATCAGTAGTGGACGGAGACTACGACAGTGCATGGTCGCCGGCGGCCGGCGGACCAGCGGGCACGTAGTAGCATCCCGCGGTTCGCGCAGGAGAGGGCCGTCGCCGTCGAGGGACGCGTCGACGCCAGTTCTGCTCCGGGATGTAGGGGATGCCGACGCGTGCATATATGCAGTCATTAATGGTGGCTTCCATTCCCATCCGTGCATTTTCGTCGGCATCTTCTCGTCGACGCCGGCCTGAGCGGAGCACCTTGCACTATAATGTACTACTCGCTAGAAGTCTACTACTCCCTCCGTTCTCTTTTAATTGACTCAGATTTAGTACAAACTTTGTACTAAATCTGAGTCAATTAATAAAGAACGGAGGGAGTACATCGGATAAGCGCTCCAGTTTTACTTAGAGGTGGCTCTGGGTACCTCATACTCGTAGTTCCTAGTTATGGGATCTTTTGGTGTTTTTCAGGTAATAAGACATTGTTAGCATGTTTTCACATGTTATCTGTTTTGTAGGTGTTGAGTGATGGTTTTATTTTTTGAGGAAAAGCCAGTCGAATCTGCCGTCCAATTAGATAGAAAGAGTGCTATGCACAGAATGATCCAGTTTATAAGGGAAACCGGGTCCAAAAATCATACATTGCCCGGTTTATAAGGAAAACTGAGACAAAAAACCGCACAAGCGAGGAGTCCCGTCATCCACACAACGCAGACACCAACGCAACAAACACACCTCTAGCTTCGGGGCCACCACCCCGACGTACCATCCAGAACGACCTTCACATTGCCCGAAGACGAACCAGCCGGGTCGGCAAACTCGCTGTCCACACAGATCTCCAAGTCGCCACCCAAGCACCTTGCCTTCGGGGCCGCCGCCCGACGTAGCAACCAAGACGACCTTCGCATAGCCCGAAGACGAACCAGCCGGGTCGACGACCTTGCCGCCCACGCAGCCCCAGAAACGCCACCCAAAACCAAGCGGCGCCACGACCCCGCCCCATAGGACCGCTGCCGCAAAGGAGATCGAGGCCGCCGCCACGAAGAGCCACCACCGTCCAGGGCCGCTGCCCCGGTGTTCGCTGCCCTCGACCACATAGCCATGTGCCCCACCTCCGAGAACCCATCGCACCGCAAAGGCCAAGAGCTCCAAGGTGACGCCTCCAACAAGGTAATGACGCGTCCGTCACCGTCGCCCGCTCCCGATGGAGCTTAGATTTTCATCCGGAGAACTTGAAGCCACTCGCGTCGTTCGGGATCGGAACTCCACAACGACGCCAACAAGAAGGGATACGACGCCCGAAGGCGCCGTCGTCGTCGGCACAGACCGGGGTCGGTGCAAGGCTTTCACCCGGAGTTCGACCCGAACGCGAAGCATGGGGAGCCACCAGGAGGCAGCAAGACCAGGTCGTCGACCACCGATCCCTACCGCAAGACCTTCCACCGCTGCACCTCACGCCGCGGCAAATGCCCTGCCAGGCCGCGCCCAAAGCCGCAGCCGCTGCTCCGGGGCCGCCGCCCCGGCTTCCTCGCCCGCCTCCGAAGCACGCTAGCCGAAGGAGGAGGGCCTTCCCAACCAGCGGCCTCCACCCCTGCATCTCCTCGCCGCAAAGGCCTCCACACGCCCGCCCCTGCACCTCCGCATGGCAGAGGCTCACCTCGCGTCCGCCCCTGCCAGCACGCCATGGACATGGACGAGACCGCTGCCGCCTCACCGCCAGACGCACAACCAACGTCCATCTTCCCCATGTCCGGCCGCCCAGCAACCCCATCCTCCACGGCCCTCCCGGCCCAAGCCGGGCCCAGATCGGGCCCGCAACGCCGCCGCCAGCCGCAGCGCCCGGGCCGCCGCAGGGGCCCTCCACCGCACCCTCCATCATCAGCGACCCCAGCGCCACCTCCTGCCCCAGCCCCCATGGAAGCTCACGGCGCATCCCGCCGACAGGGGCTCCCCGATCCCACGAGCAGCCCCTCCCGGCCAGAGGACAAACGGGTCCTGCCGCCGCCGGCTCCGCGCGGGCTTTGCCCGGCGGAGCTCACCGGCGACGACATAGGAGGAGGTGGCTGAGCTTGTGGTGGTGGCTGGCCGGATTTCCTCCGCCACCCGTGTCGCCCAGGGGAGGGAGCGACGCGGGGGCCTTTTAATGCCAACCTGTTTGAGTGATGGTTTTAGATATTTTGATGTATGATCTTTGTTAGATCTTTGTTGAATAAATTAACATATAGATGGTCTAGCATCAATTGATGCAAAGGCTGAGACGCAATCTTCTTCATTTAAAAAATCATGTTTTTTTATGAATCAAACAACCTATGTAGAATTTTTTCATAAAATTCAAAATTTACATATATCATTTGAATCAAAGGAACACTCATCATGTAGTGCCGTAGCGGTACGTCTATACTAGCGGTACAGTAGCTATAGAAAGAAAAAAACTAGTGATCCAGTAAAGATGACACAAGTCCTTTAAATTTGCTTTCTGAAACACCTAACTAACTTGAGAATACAAGTACCTAATCTTTCACCCACCCGATCGATTTCGTTCTTATATTGTTCGTCTACTAGACACTATGCATGTTCTTTTCTTTCACTAAGTAACTCTTTCTCATATTAACACTTGGAACAAATCTTATATGGAAGTAAGTTCGTATACGAGAAAGAAAAAGAATTTCCCGCCCAAGCTAATTATACCTGCAGGAGCACCTTAGTTTATCTACACTTGGCCGAGAGTGCCGTCCCTAGGCCTGGGCGGCACCCCTCCGAATCTGACGAGGAGTTCTCCGCCGCCGCCATCGTCGACAGGCGGTGCAGCCTGGCGAAGACGGCGACCATGGGCGCGGTGTTGTAGGTGCACGCCTCGGTCTGCATGTAGGTCTTCCTGGTGTCGCTGAACTGGTCGCGGCGGTTGGGCCCGCCGACGATGGCGCCGACGAGCACGTTGGGGTTCGGCTGGTCGCGGCCGAACCAGTCGTCGAAGCCCTGCACGCACCCGATGAAGCG
This sequence comes from Lolium rigidum, assembly GCF_022539505.1. NCBI lineage: Eukaryota > Viridiplantae > Streptophyta > Magnoliopsida > Poales > Poaceae > Lolium > Lolium rigidum. The sequence continues at coordinate 186,013,196 of NC_061512.1, read as the reverse complement.
GTTGTCGGCCTTGTGTGCGACGATGGACGCGGCGCGGTGGTGCACGCGCAACGGGAACCGGGCGCCGTAGCCGACCATGTAGCTCATCCGCAGCGGGTTGCGGCCGAGGATGTAGTCGGCCTGCGACCGCGCGAGGGCCAGCAGCTCGGACGGCGGCACCTCCGGCGCGTCGGGGCAGCGGAGGCTCTCGGCGGCGCGGGCGAGGTAGCTGGAGTAGACGGTGAGGAGGAAGGCGGCGCTGGAGGCGTACTGGAGGTTGTTCCACTGGCGCACGTAGAGCATCCCGCCGGGGGTCCGGTGCACGTTGCTGCCGTTGTTCCGGCCGAGGCACGCGCACAGGTAGTGCTCCGCCTTCGCCTTGTACTGCTCCAGCACCGCCCGGTGCTGCGCCCCCTGCGGATCGCCGTCCAGCAGCAGCTGACGAAAATGGAGTGGCAAAATCAGTACTTCCTCCTTAAAAAATTATGCTACATATGATATTCATATTCGGTGAAAATCAAACTTTGCAAAGCTTAACTAAATATATAACAAAATATGTTAACTGTTATGGTATGAAATCAATAACTATAGAATTCAAGGTGAAATATATTTTTATATGGTCTACATTTCATATTATGGTGATTGATAAATTTTGTCATATAGTGGGCTAATTTTATAAAGTTTAACTTGGACTAAAAATTTCAAAACATATTACGCGATGGAGGGAGGGAAATTAAGAAATGGAGGCCGAGATATATGTAGCTTTTTATTTTCAAACACTTAAAATTCGTATTATGAAATTTTGAAAAATTAGGAATAAAATTCTAGAGGTAGCTAGCGAATGATCTATAGTACAATCCTGTAAATTTCAATATAAAATATTTAGTATTCTAGGCTGCATAAAAATTATAAAATCAGATAAATTATATAGTGTAGAAATATACACTATTCACTATAAAAAAATGTCACATTTTGTCTTTTTTGTAGCCTAGAATACAAAGTAGTTTATATTGAGATTTTGCACGTTTATAGTATACATCAATAGCTACACCTGAAATTTCATTTCAACTTTTTAAAATTTCAAAATATAAATTTGAAGTATTTAAAAATAAAGAGGATGGCCTCCGTTTAATTTCCCATGAACATTCTATAGAAAGCAGCTATAACAAATCAGTGATAATTAAGAACCAGGAAATATTGTCGATGGCTTAAATGAAGATTCGCAAAATTGGGATCCAGCTGGAACGATGGACAGATGTAAGTTGCAACTAACGAATCTCTCTTCAATTCCACGCAGTGTTGCTGTCGGTGGCTGCGAGCGAGTGAGGCCAGACGCGACGTGACACATATGGTGGACTCGCTTTCCTGTCAATGCTCTGACTACATGATCAAGGTGTATCTCACTGACCGACTGGTGGGCCCAGTGGACCGATGCTTAACTGGAAACATCGGGTAGCATCCTCCGATTTTAGCTCTTTTTGATGAAACCAATGAGTGAGTGAATGAAAGCCGGCCTCCGATTTTGCCTCAGCAGGTGATGCGTGACGAAGGGAGCTTCCTATCCTAGAAGAAACAAAGGAGAGACCATTTTGATTCCCTTTGCTGTTTGTTTGATTCCCACATTTCGGAAATTTTGGGTCCCAAGAATATTCTATGTTCCTTCTTGCTACTATTCGGTGCACATTTAATTGTATGGAAGCACTAAAATCTCTTCGTCTCATTTCTCGTTTTTTCACCCAAAAAAAAGGTGCACAAACTATATGAGCTCGTACTGCCTGGCGGCTAGTCCTCTTGCCGACACATTAACTTCACTTTGCTCGAGATGCGAGACAAGGCTAAGGAGTGGACAACCTGTCTGGTTGTGCGCACAGCAGAAATCTAAAGCTCAAAGAAATAAATTCGAACGTCACCACCCGTCTACCACAGCAAAAGCTGACAGCGTCGTAGCTGTATGCCATGAAGTGAGCACTTTAGTCTGAGAGACATAAGAGATTCCTATCGAAAGAACACTGTCATGGATAGGGTTTGACACGGTATGTAGCTAGTCGTACATGCATGGCCGAATAATGGAAATTTTATACGAGCCTAGCTACCGCTCTGAGATTGACATATTTGCCTGGGCAATCATATACTGTAAGAGCTAGGTAGATACTTGCCTGGAAATGAACGATGCATACTTGCACAATACTACTACTATACTAACAAATACTCTTTACAACGTGTGTTCGTGATTTCTTCACGCCATGTGCCTACGAAAGTCTCAGCAGATCGATAAAGAAGCTGATCGAGGAAGGAAGAGGTGCACGGTATTAATATTTTGACCATGTTGTCAGTCATTTCCGAAATAAACGTCCACATCTTAGAACTAGTAGTTGCAGATAACTTAAAAGCAGCTACCATGTCCATGGTTCGTTGAAAACACAAAAAATTCACTCTACTCAGCTAAATTGTTGACTGGTACACGTGAGTCTTAAAAAAATTTGTCGTTTAACATCCTAACCTTGAAGAAATTTACGGCCCGTCTATTTTTTTACAATGACAGAATCACAAACACTAGATGTAGCCTAAGCTCCATGGAGTTTTTTTTTTATAAAAAATTAAAATAATCTTTTAAAGTATCAAAAAAAACTAAATAAGGTTTCGCACTGTCGACCATCTTAGATGTCCAAGTTCATCATTCCTGTGCATCCTTGAAAATAAGGTTTAGCTAATTATCGGTCGATAAAGTTAGAGCGCCAAGGTCTTAGGCGTTGAGTCAATGCTAGTCCATGAGTTCTAACCGAGTTTAGTTTTTCCAGTTACAAGAAGATTGCAAATAATACAAAATTGTTTGGCCAGTATAAAAAGTGGGCAGTAGTCCCTTTCTTCTTGTATGGAAGGCCACAATCTATTTTCCAGATACAAATAAAACAAAATCAACTAACAAATATCAGGATTAATTACATGGAAAAAATGTCATGTTCCAGGGCAAATTAAACATGTTGCATTTTGTTTCTCCATCTCTATGGTTGCAAGAACCTTTCACATTATGAGCACCGTTGTACGAGAGAGAGAGAGAGATCTAATCAATTATTCTTGGAAAAAGATAGTGGCCTTGCATAGATGAAAAGTTTATTTTGGGCGGCGGCCTTATATATCTATATTGAAGAACAGATGGTAGAGTTTTTTTTTTGCCGGCTACCGGTGTTTGGAAATAGTGGTCATAATACCATCTGAGATTTGTTAAACAATTTTAAGAATTCGTTCAAAACTGATTTTTTTTTTGCAAATTACCTAAGTAGTGGACAATTTCGCCGGGCGTAAATTGTTTTGCGGGTTTAACCCAAAAATTGGTTTTCGGTGAAATCTCGGCCTAGAAAAGAACCCTAGTTGCAACTCAAGTGGATTGCAACTTAGATTGTTTTCGACTAGGGATGAGTTTTTCCGAGAAAAAAAAAGTTGACACCGTAAAAGGACAGTTCAGGCATCACGACGTAGTCGCGTGTGACGTCAATTAACTAAGAACTAAGCAATTTTTTAGAAGGATGCAAATTAGGCGAGCTTACCTGTTTAGATATTGATGAACAAGAAGGTTAGGTGTGAACTTGCCATTAATGGAGAAGTTTGCGACGCACAGCTCATCTATTCTGGAGTAGTTTAAAAAAGGTAAAGAAAGCTACCGCACCGTGAAGGGCAGGGCATGGAAGAACTGGATGTCGGACAGCAACGCGTCTGGACCGACCCCGTTAGAGCATCTCCACTCGTCCCCCGACGAGGCCTCCGAGCGACGTTTTTTCCATCCGGACGGCGAAATTCGGTCCAGTCGCGCCCCTGGTTTCTCGTTTTCGTCCGGATTTGGCCCTTCATCCATCCGGCGAGCCCACGCCATCCCCGGCCCCCCGGGGACCTATCGGGGACTCCGGACGAGTGAAAAGCGGGGAAGGGCCCGATCTGTCGGCGACTCGACACACAAACCCCACCGACACCTCGCTCAAAATCTCCCCCACCCCTCGTATCTCTCTCGCCGCCGGCACCACCCCGCCGGTTTGTTGCCCAGATTCCGCCGTCCCTCCTTCCCCACCTGCCTATATTCCGCCGTCTTTCGACGACGGCCTATCTGGCTGCGCCACCGCCGGCCTGTTTTCCGACTTTGGCCTACTCCCCGTCGCTCGTAGCTCGGGTTGCCTCGACCACACCCGTCAGGTGTTCGTCCATTTGCCTCGCCGGCCATGGACTCGGACGAAGAGGAGGAGCAGATGTTCGTCGAGCTTATGCGAGAAGAGATGGCAGCCGCCGCCCAAGACGAGGAGCACATGATGATCCTCGGTTGCTTGTCAAGCATGTACGCCGGACCGGAGCCGGTCGACGTGGTGGGTCGGCACCCGGGTCGCCGGAAGTCCAAGCCGAGACAGCGAATGGAGGGCTACTGCATGTTGTACGCCGACTACTTCGCCGACAATCCATTGCACGGTGAGAGTGTTTTTCGGCGTCGTTTCAGGATGAGCAGAAAGCTATTTCTGGAAATTGTGTATGCCATCCGAGACTTTGACCCCTACTTCAGATGCAAGGCGGATTGCACTGGTTTGGTTGGATTTTTGTCACTGCAGAAGCGCACAGTGGCTATGAGGATGCTGGCGTATGGAGCTCCCGGTGATGGTGCAGATGACTATCTTCGGAGGGCGGAGTCCACCACCCTTGATTGTTTCTACCGGTTCTGCAGGGCCGTCATAGCAGTGTTGGGGGACTATTACTTGAGATCACCCACTGTCGAAGACACTCAGAGGATCCTTGCAACAAATGAAGCTAGGGGTTTTTCAGGGATGCTTGGAAGCATTGACTGCATGCATTGACAATGGAAGAACTGTCCGTTTGCGTGGCAGAGAATGTACAAGGGTCACAAAAAAGGCTGCACTGTGATACTTGAAGCAGTGGCTACCCATGATCTCTGGATTTGGCACTCTTTCTTTGGTATGCCTGGATCCAACAATGACATCAACGTCATAAACTGCTCCCCGATCTTTTCCAAGCTTGTTGAGGGTCATGCTCCCCCGGTGGACTATGTGAACAATGGTCGGCACTACAACAAAGGATACTACCTTGCAGACGGTATCTATCCAAAGTGGGCAACATTTGTGAAGACTATCTCGAAACCTAGCACCCCGAAAAGACGTCGAGCGTGCATTTGGTGTCCTCCAGCAGAGATTTGCTGTCGTCCGATTCCTCGCTATGACTTGGTCCAAAGATCAGATGTGGGAGGTGATGAACTGTTGTGTTTGCCTACACAATATGATTATTAAAAATGAGCGAAAACATCCGGTTCCTCTGGCTGAGCAACAAGCACCATATGAGAGAGAGGGTCCTCTTGCACAGCCTAATCACCAGGTGCCTCCATCATGGGCCGCCTTCATTGCTATGCGTCAGGAGATTCGAGACTCTACAATGCATCGACTCGCTGCAAGATGATCCGGTGGAGCACATATGGACGCTCCGAGGCAACGCCAACGCCGACGCCAACTAGTCTGTCATAATTTGTTTGAAAAATTGTGAAATTGTGTGCTTCATTTGTTTCAGCACTTGTTAAACATTGTACTGATTATGCCGAATTTGTTTCAGCAATTTTCGTACTCTTGCTCGCCGAACTTGTTAAATTTTATGTTAAATTTGTTTAAAATATGTCAAATGGTCGAGGTTGGGGGTTTCCTGCCGGGGGCGGCTGGAACTTCGGCGCTTCCCAGGCCAAATCTTCCTCCAATCCGGACGAAAATTTCGTCGGATTTAGGCGTGGGGAACGCCAACGAGTGGAGATGCTCTTACCTACACACTGAAGACAGTGAGCTCGGGATCGCGCCAGATCATCCATCCTACTCAGCCTCCCTGTAGACCGGGACATGCAATGTGGAATTCCGCGCGCACGGTGGGGCCCCCGTCTTCGACAGATCACTTTGACGTGCGGGGAATAGAGGAGTCGCGCGCGTCACCGGAGCTTGATCCACATGCAAACGACGCGACGTCGTCGTGCCCCTTTCGATCACTGGCCAAAGCTCTGTTGAAATATTGGGCCCACTTTTAGTGGCCCAAATTAGATTTCAGTTTTTCCTATAAATCTCAAAGCCCACATAGTGGCAGCCTTGTGAGTTTGAGCCCAAGTTGGTGGCAGCTCACTAGGGAGTGGCAAGAGGTGGGAAGTTTAGTCCCACATGGAAAGTTGGGAGGAAGTTAGACCATCTTATAAGGTGGGTTGTTCCACCACTAGTAAGTGAGTGAGAATAGGAGTGCTACACGCGCGCTCCTCCTCCTCCTCGCTCGTCTCGTCTCGTCTCGTCTCGACTCGACACGACACGTCACGACGCGCGCCGCGCTCGTGGTGAGTGGATTGAGCCTCGAGCCGAGACTTTCCTTACTTTTTGCAGCTCAGGAAAACGAACAGAGTCCTAGACGGACGTGTCGCAGTTAGTCGGTTCGGGTCGCTCCCGGATCGTGGGCTATTTGTAACCGACTCAAAACGATCGTGCGACGTGGGCGTGGCCCACGTTGCCTAGGGTTTCCCGAGCCTATATAATCTCCCCGCCGGCTACCGCGAAACACATCCAATACACGAGTTAGGGTTTCCACCTCTCTCGCTTGCGCCGCCATCGTAGCCTACTCCATCCCGCGCGCCGACGTGCATCGGCGAACGGGAGAGCGAGTCTCCGGAACCGCTCGTCCTTGCGATCCCGTACGGGAGAGGGCGAATTAGGTTTTGGGAAGCGCTCCGCGCGACCGCTCAAGCTCTTCATCACGGGTCGCCTTCCGTCCAAGTCGGGCGGTGTTGCCTACCGTCGTCTTCAACGCTGTCTACTTCGACCCGTCGTCCACTGTCGTCAACAACGTTGTCATCAACAACGTTGCTGCTGCGACATCGTCCGCTACACCTCCATCGCCACCTCCACCGGATCGGTACGTGCGACATATCTCGATCCGTTTAGCGATGGATGCTTTCATTGTTTGCTGCTGCTGTTGCTCATGTTGATTAATGCATCTAGTATGTTCGAGTTTCACATGTTAGTAGTTGTCTGTCGTCATGCTTAATATTCTGGAATTAATCATGGAAATTGTGCCTAATTATCCAACAATCCAAAAACCTAATTGTAGGCAATTTCTGAGTTAACAATGGCTGGTTTTTCCGATGCATCGAGGCCGGATAAGTTTACCGGTGTGCACTTTAAGAGGTGGCGAGTATAAGGCCATGCTCCGGCTTACTCATACGAAAGTGTTCGAAGTTACCGATGGTTTACACGAAGGAACTATATCCGACCAAGATCGGAACAAGTTCAAGGAAAACAATACTCTCTTCGTCGGATGCGTTCTAAGTATTCTTGCTCGATCGTCCGTGTGATGTGTACATGCACTTAACGGATGGTAAAGAGCTCCGGGATGCACTGAATGCTAAGTTCGGTGCAACCGATGCGAGCGATGAATCGTACATCATGGAGAGCTTCCATGACATCGGGATGGTTAACAACCGTTCTGTAGTCGAACAAGCTCATGAGATACAGTGCATTGCGAAAGAGCTTGAACTCCTTAAGTGTGCCTTACCTGACAAGTTTGTGGCTGGATGCATCATCGCTAAGTTGCCCCCTTCATGGAGGAACTTTGCCACAACTCTCAAACACAAGAGACAAGGAGATATCGGTTGAAAATCCGATAGCGTCTCTTGATGTTGAGGAGAAAGCTCGGGCTAAGGATAATGCGAGAAAGGAGAGGGTCGGTCTAGCGCCAACATGGTGCGAAGAAACCCTACGAGCAAGAACAAAGGGAATAACAAGCCCTCCTTCAATAAGCCTATGAAGACTACAACCTTCAAGAAGAAGAAGATGATAAACAAAGCGGATACGAGCTGCTTTACCGTGGAGAGGCTGGCCACTTTTCTAAGGACTCGTCCGGAGAGAGGCGGACCGCAAGAAAAAGGGAGGCAAGTCAACACGGTGACCGCTAGCAATGCTGATGGGTACGGTAATCTCTTTACTTGTTCTTTCGGTATTTCAATCTCCATGTTGGTGGATTGATACGGGTGCTAATGTTCATGTGTGTGCTTGACATATCCATGTTCACTTCTTACCAGGTCGCCCGGGATTCTTCCGTCTTGATGGGGAATTGGTCACATGCTTCGTTCGTGGTGTTGGCACGGTAGATCCGAAGTTCACTTCGGGGAAGATCGTGCGGTGAGGAACGTGCGGCATGTCCCTACTATGAACAAGAATCTCGTTAGCGGCTCCCTTCTATGCGAGAGATGGGTTTAAGGTTGTTTTAGAGTCGAATAAAGTAGGTGTTTCCAAGTTTGGACAATTTATTGGTAAAGGCTATGAGTGCGGAGGCTTGTTCCGCTTTTCGCTTTACGATTTCGGTAATAAGTACGTGAACCATATTTGTGGCAATGTTAGTGATGATACCGGTGTTTGGCATTCTCGTTTATGTCACATTAATTTTGGTTTAATGTCTCGGCTATCCAGTTTAAGTTTAATTCCGAATTTTACCATTGCCAAAGGTTCTAAGTGCCATAGTTGTGTGCAATCAAAGCAACCTCGGAAGCCTCACAAGGCGGCCGAGGAGAGAAACTTGGCACCTCTAGAACTCATACATTCGATCTATGCGAGATGAATGGTGTGTTGACAAAAGGTGGAAAGAGATATTTCATGACATTGATTGATGATGCGACTAGATTTTGCTATGTTTACTTGTTGCGAACTAAAGATGAAGCTTTAGACTACTTTAAAATTTATAAGGCCGAAGTTGAAAATCAACTAGAGAGAAAGATCAAGCGTCTTAGGTCGGATCGTGGTGGTGAATATTTTCCTAAAATCTTTGATGAATTCTGTGAGGAACATGGCATTATTCATGAGAGGACGCCTCCCTATTCGCCCCAATCAAACGGGGTTGCCGAGAGGAAAAACCGCACGCCGACCGACTTGGTGAATTCCATGTTAGCCACTGCTGGTTTATCAAAGGCATGGTGGGGGGAGGCTTTATTGACTTCATGTCATGTCCTGAATAGAGTTCCTAACAAGAATAAAGATAAAACCCCTTACGAGGAGTGGGCTGGAAGAAAACCATCACTTTCGTATCTGCGCACATGGGGATGTTTGGCGAAAGTCAATATTCCAATCACTAAGAAGCGCAAACTCGGACCAAAGACGAGTGGATTGTATCTTTCTAGGTTATGCTCCGCGGAGTGTAGGATATAGATTTTTAGTAGTTCAATCCGAGGTACCTGATATGCATGTTGATACTATTATGGAATCTCGTGATGCAACATTTTTTGAGAATATGTTTCCTATGAAAGATATGCATAGCATTGCTAGAATTTCTACCGAGATAATTCCCGAGTCTAGTACATCTAATGAGTATTTTGAACAATCACATGAGAATGTTACTGAGAAGGATGACAATGAAGCTCCTAAACGGAGCAAGAGACGAAGGATTGAAAAATCCTTTGGTGATGATTTCATTGTGTACCTTGTGGATGATACTCCCACGTCCATTGCGAGAGGCATATGCATCTCCGGATGCGGATGATCGGAAAGAAGCTCGTCCATAATGAGATGGACTCGATTCTTTCTAATGGAACTTGGGAGCTATCGAACGACCCCATGGATGCAAGCCCGTGGGCTGCAAATGGGTGTTCAAGAAGAAGCTAAGACCTGATGGTACTATTGAGAAGTACAAGGCGCGGCTTGTAGCTAAAGGCTACACACGAGAGAGAAGGCGAAGATTACTTCGACACCTATTCACCTGTCGCTAGACTTACCACCATTCGAGTACTACTGTCCATGGCTGCCTCCTATGGTCTTATCGTTCATCAAATGGACGTAAAGACAGCTTTTCTTAATGGAGAGTTGGAAGAGGAAATCTATATGGATCAGCCTCGATGGGTTCGTAGTAAAAGGTGAAGAAAGAAAGGTGTGCAAGTTGCTGAAATCTTTATATGGCACTGAAACAAGCACCTAAGCAATGGCATGAGAAGTTTGACGGAACTTTAACTTACGTAGGCTTTGTTGTCAATGAGGCCGACAAGTGCGTTTACTATCGTCATGGTAGGGGCGAAGGTGTTATACTATGTTTGTATGTGGATGATATTCGATCTTTGGTACAAACATGAAAGTAATACACGAGGTCAAGTCTTTCTTGTCAAAGAGCTTTGATATGAAAGATGCGGGAGAAGCTGATGTGATTCCGAACATCAAGCTGATTAAGAACGAGAGTGGGATTACTCTAACGCAATCCCATTATGTTGAGAAGATCTTGAGCCGGTTCGGCTATATTGATAGCAAGCCTTCTTCAACACCTTATGATCCCAGTGTGACACTACGCAAGAACCGGAGGATTGCCATAGATCAATTGAGATATTCTCAGATCGTTGGCTCACTCATGTACTTAGCGAGCGCGACTAGACCCGACATTTCTTTTGTTGTTAGCAAGTTGAGTAGGTTCATGTCAAACCCGGGTACTGATCATTGGCATGCACTTGATAGGGTCATGCGCTACCTATGTGGTACAATGAGTTATGGGATTCACTATTCAGGGCACCCAGCTGTGCTTGAAGGATATAGTGATTCGAATTGGATCTCGAGATGTAGCTGATCCGTACGCCACAAGTGGGTATGTATTTACCTTTGGAGGTGGCGCGGTGTCATGGAGATCTTGTAAGCAAACCATATTGACGAGGTCAACTATGGAAGCAGAACTTATCGCTTTAGACACAACCACTTGTTGAATCGGAATGGTTGCGTGAGCTCTTGATGGACTTGCCCGTGGTTGAAAAACCTGTTCCGGCAATCCTTTGAATTGTGACAATCAAGCTGTAATTGTCAAAGTGAACAATTCTAAGGATAACGCAAAGTCATCAAGACACGTCAAGAGACGTTTGAAGTCCGTCGGGAAATTGCGAAACTCCGGAGTAATAAGCTGTTACATATATTCAAACGAGACAAAAACCTAGCGGATCCCTTTACAAAGGGACTATCACGTAATGTGATAGAAAGTGCATCGAGGAGATGGGTTTGAGACCCGTTGATGTTACGCCATAGTGGTAACCCAACCTTTGTGATCGGAGATCCCGTAAATTAGGACACAGGAAGAACAAACTAGTGGTTTAATTGAGGAGAGTATTATGTAACCCTCTCTATGTGAAGATGCACAACTCTCGGTTGTCTGTAAGGCAGGTTGGCAACAAGCCTTAATGTGTTTATGTTGGCTATTTTAGCAAAGATGCTGTCCTACAGAGCATTCTTGAAATAACACACCTATATGAGTCCGATTGTTAAACGTCGCAATCTATGAGATTTGTGTGATCTCTAGTAAACTCATGAAGAGACCATGAAGTATGACGCATATGCTTCACCCGCGGGGTAGGCTACCGGCAGCCATGTACTGGTCATGACTTTGAGTGAAACCCTGTTCACGCAAAACTTGCAATTCAAGGCTTAGTCCATTGTTCAAGTGTGAGTGGATGTAGCTTAAGGTTCTAGGCGGAAGTTCAACTTAACGAGTCTCCGCTGAAACACTTGGTATATAAACAAGCAGCGAGTATTGGTAAATCTCTAAATGGGGATTTGAGATCTCGGTGGGGGATTGTTGAAATATTGGGCCCACTTTTAGTGGCCCAAATTAGATTTCAGTTTTTCCTATAAATCTCAAAGCCCACATAGTGGCAACCTTGTGAGTTTGAGCCCAAGTTGGTGGCAGCTCACTAGGGAGTGGCAAGAGGTGGGAAGTTTAGTCCCACATGGAAAGTTGGGAGGAAGTTAGACCACCTTATAAGGTGGGTTGTTCCACCACTAGTAAGTGAGTGAGAATAGGAGTGCTACACGCGCGCTCCTCCTCCTCCTCGCTCGCTCGTCTCGTCTCGACTCGACTCGACACGACACGTCACGACGCGCGCCACGCTCGTGGTGAGTGGATTGAGCCTCGAGCCGAGACTTTCCTTACTTTTTGCAGCTCAGGAAAACGAACAGAGTCCTAGACGGACGCGTCGCAGTTAGTCGGTTCGGGTCGCTCCCGGATCGTGGGCTATCTGTAACCGACTCAAAACGTTCGTGCGACGTGGGCGTGGCCCACGTTGCCTAGGGTTTCCTGAGCCTATATAATCTCCTGCCCGGCTACACATCCAATACACGAGTTAGGGTTTTCACCTCTCTCTGCTTGCGCCGCCATCGTAGCCTACTCCATCCCGCGCGCCGACGTGCATCGGCGAACGGGAGAGCAGGTCTCCGGAACCACTCGTCCTTGCGATCTTGTACGGGAGAGGGCGAATTAGGTTTTGGGAAGCGCTCTGCGCGGCCGCTCAAGCTCTTCATCACGGGTCGCCTTCCGTCCAAGTCGGGCGGTGCTGCCTACCGTCGTCTTCAACGCTGTCTACTTCGACCCGTCGTCCTCGCTCGTCAACAACGTTGTCATCAACAACGTTACTGGCTGCGACATCGTGCGCTACACCTCCACTCGCCACCTCCACCGGATCGGTACGTGCGACATATCTCGATCTGTTTAGCGATGGATGCTTTACTTGTTTGCGCTGCTGCTTGCTCATGTTGATTAATGCATCTAGTATGTTCGAGTTTCACATGTTAGTAGTTGCTGTCGTCATGCTTAATATTCTGGAATTAATCATGGAAATTGTGCCTAATTATCCAACAAGCTCACTCTCGATCGCTCGCCTCCATGCGAAAGATGGTAGAGATCTTCTGTTTCTTCGCTGCCTGCAAGGCCATCTCCAAAGAGGAGACCATCCCGCGCCCGCACCTTCGGATGGATCGGACAAAAACCTAGCCCAGCACGCTGACCCATTCCAAAAACGGATGACCACGGCATTCGGTACGATCCAAAGCCGGCCCAAATATGGGCTGAGGTTGCGTGGCCGCTGACGCTAATCGCTGGCCGCTCGCGTCCGCCCCTAGCCGGCGTGTCATAGCGAGATAGCATCTTTTTGCACTAAAATTAGATATTACATATTTCTTAAATCTACCTACTACTAGTCTAGATACGTACGGGGCCGGCGACTCGCCGTCGACTCGCCCGCCGGGGCCGTCGATTTCACCCGACGCAGGCGGCCTGTATGCGTGAGGATTCCACTCCAGCTGGGTGGCCCTCTTGCGGCGTTCCTCCGCGGCCGCCCTCCTCCTTTCCGCCGTGCAGCTTGGGCGCGCTCGCGCTTCGCCTCGTGCGGCGGCACCATCCGCTTCCCGCACAACTCGAGCTCCTGCGAGGCGGCGCGTTCCACAGTGGCCCGTGCCTCCAAGCGGACGCGGATGGCGGCCTGGACCTCGTGGTTCTCCTCCCGGCGACGCACGCGCTCTTGGCGGTCGCGCTCCGCCGACGCAGCATCCTGTCGGGCGCATCGCTCGGGCGAGGGCAGCTGGATGAGCTCGCGGGCTGCTCGTATAGCGAGGAGTTGGTTCTTCTGGCCGAGGAGGTCGCCTAAACGGCGGCGGCCGGCCCGCAAGAATGCCTCGTGCTCCTTCGACACGCGCGTGAGGTCGGCGAGACGCTCCTCGATGGCGACGTTGATGTTCGCCATCACGAGATCGTCGAAGAAGTCCTCCGCATCGACGGGCTTCTCCTCCGCGACGGGATCCACCTCCTCGTCCGCGGCCTCGTACCAGCCGTCTGCGGTCTCGTGCCAGCCGTCCGCGGCCGCCTCCACCAGCTCCGCGTCCTTTTCCTTCTTCGCCGCCCCCTCGGCCGCGACGCGGATGGCCTTGTCGTCGACGACCCAACGCGTCCTGCCGCTCCTCCTCCTCCGTCCGCGAGAACCTAGCCCGGGCGGCGAGGGAGAGCTTGGCCCACGTGACAGCTTTTTAGGTCGCAGCGTTGGGCGCAGTTTGCGATCTAAACGGACACGCAGACGCGGGCCGCTGTCCGGGTGTCCGCGCGGCTCTCAAACTGCCCAAAACGGACAACTCAGCGCGTCCATTTGGGTGGCCGGGTTGGAGATGCCCTAAACCCCGCGTGGGGGTTTGAAGCTCCATTTCGCCTGCGGGTTCCCTCCGGAATACGTGGGAGGAAGGATTATCGGTCGTCTGTGTCTTTTTCCCCAACGTCGTCTGTTTTGGACCTGAGTAAGTTAGTTGATGGAATTTCTCGGCCCGGTCGGTCGGTCGGTCTCGCAAGCAAGCAAGCGAACAAACTGTACCAAAATTTCGTGCGTGTGTTTTGGCCGTGCTCGCGCGAGGGGGCGCAGAAACCTCGTCTTCTCTCCCCCACACGCCCGCGTCAGCAAAGCCGAATCCAGAAGATAGCTAGCTATAGGAAGAGGATACATACGGTGATCGAGTGCTGATCTCAGCGCTTATCGGCCAACCTTGCGCTCGATCGACTACCTATATCTGTGATGACACAGCACCGATGCCCATGTAGCCCCGACCCGGCAATCAATTGCTTTACAGCACCGACATCCATCCTGAGGCAGGTGTCCGTACGTCCATGGCTAGCGTGGCGAGCGCTAGCGTGTGCGTGATGTTTAGCCCACTCGATCCCACTGATGTTTCTGATGTGTGATCGGCTTGTCTACGCGCTCGTACGTCGTAATTCGTATTCGAGATTCATCACTTCTCATAGTTTCTCCCTGTCGCGCGTCCTACAACCACATGGCAGTGACATGATCAATTTCTCCACCCTTGAGGCAAAGACCGGGCTGGGTGGTCGCGCCGCGTGACCACTCGCTTCGCCTAGCAGCGGGTGCGAGGCTGTTGCTTCAACGGTCTTCGCTTCCACGTCTTCGCCGCGGCTTTCACCATCAATGGTGTCGTTTCGTCTTCTGCATGTGCACTAATACTGTCAGGCAGTGGCTGGTCTTCTGCGCCGCCATCAATAACATCGTGTCCCACGTGCGTCGGGTCTTTAAATGGCGATCGGCATCGTCGATGTCAACGCCCACACCTCCATTCGACACCACGCGCCGATTCATCACCATGGGGAAAAAGAAGGACTCTAGCATCGGCGTGAAGCAGGCGCAACCGAACAGGGTGTCGCTCATTGTCGCCATGGCGCGGCTGTTGCACAGGATGCCCTGCAACTAGCGGGACATGCACCTGCCTGTCGGCGGCAGGCGGCCTAGCCAACATCATGTGCATGTCACGTCGGTTCCTCTCCGCGCAATCCGGAGCGGAGCATTAAGATCCGCCACATCCGCGCCGATCCAGCCTACATCGTCGACTCCGATCGATGGCTCCGCCCCTGCCCCGGTACACTGCCGACATCATGCTACCAGACCTCACGGAGGATGAGGGCCCCGAACGGGGGCTGCAGAACTCAGCCCCGTACCCGCCATCGTCTATGCCGTTCAATTCGTGGGCTCCAACGGTCGCTCCACCTCCACCAGCGGCAGCACGTTTCGCCGGATGCCAACTAGTCATGGGCAACTAGGACGAGGAATAGCCTAGGGTAGCAGACCATGCGCCTATTAGTTTTAGTTTTTTTTTATTTTCCTTACGTAAATTATGTTTCTCTTGGATGCAAAATCTATTTACTTTTTTCGTGTAGGGCTATTTAGGACATCCGGCGCAAACGGCCGTGTGATTAAATTCGATCATTTGAGCCGACGTAAACAGATGCATTGGGTTAATTTAAGGATCCGTTTTGCGTCGGCACACTGGAGATGCTTGACGATTCACTAATCTATGCCATGTTTTATCTCGTCTTAAAATATCTGACAGGATAGGACAGGACCAATTCCTGCTCCGTCCTGCTGATAATTCGGCGTGCGTAGAGAGGATTGACCAAGAGGCGAGGTTCCGATAAACCACCATTTTACCTCTAGGCTGCTAGCCATTTCCTCTTAAAAAAAGCTGCCAAGACATGATCAAGTCGTGCCTTGTTAGCTAAGCCTGCGTACGTCGAGTGGATTGCCAATTCAAACCCTACCGTGCCAGGGAACAGTTGCGCGATGCGATCGGAGCCTTTTATTTCCTCGGTTAGCGTCAGCGGGGTTTCAGGATTTTTCCGGAAAGGAAACCGAATAATCCTAAAGCAGGGCGAGAGCACGACGTGGATGGGAAAGGCAAAGCCGAGCTTAATTAGCAGGACCCTGCAGCTTTCAGGAGGGGAAAAAGGCTCTGACGAGATGCCTGGCCATGTGAGGGCAGGACGATCTCACTCACTCACTTCTCCAGCGACCATAATTGCAGAAGCCCTACTGCTGACTGAATGGCTATAGCTACAGCCTACATGGCTCGCCTAACAGGTGAGATTAGTCGTCGTCGTCAGTGATCGATCAACAGCGACCTGTGTCTCCAGATCTCAGTCCACTCATCACCGTTTCATGGTCTCATGGATTGCCAACTAGGCGTGTTGCTATAATTCCTGCTTGGGTTTGGCATGATCTTACGTACAAAGGTGTGGATCCTACATGGATTCTTCCAGGGAGCAAGAAAGTGTAAGCCATGTGGAGGCATTGATAATCCACTTTCGTACTGTACCGTAAGCAAGGGGCGCCCCTCGGGCGGGAAATTGAAACGCCCTACCAATGTGTGTGCGTGCGTTAGCGTATCTAACTTCTAACCCTGTATTGTGGTTGTGGTAAAACTGAAAACGATCTTAGCTACTCTTGGTAGATGCATTGAATTTCTGCACGGTGAGGTAGGGGACATGCAGGGCCGTAGCCTAGCCCTTGCTCAACCACCGGCACCGACTTAAATTACTGATCAACTATGACTGAAGCGATCAAGTGCCGAGATTGGCATGAAGCGTTTCTAGTCTAGTTCTGAAAGCGAAATTCCATGGCAGTACGAAACGTGACGACAGAAGACGTAAAGAAGGTGTGTTGTTGACGTACCTTGGCGGCGAGGACCTGCAGTCCGGCGTACTTGTTCTCCCAGCTGAACTCGGTCATGGGCCACCCGGCGCCGCCGGCGAGGGAGCGGGCGTGGTCGACGGCGTAGCGGAGGTAGGCCTCCTCGGCCGTGGCCCGGTGCAGCCAGAAGGCCGCCCAGAGCAGCTCGTCCCGGTAGCCGCTGACGGAGGTGTAGAAGCTGTGCGCCTGCTTGATGCTGCTGTCGTAGTTGCCCCGGTACGTGTCCGCGAACTCGAACAGCTGCCGCGCGTGCCGGAGCAGGAGGTCCGCGTAGTCGCGGTGCTCGGCGGAGCGGCGGAAGACGAGCGAGGCGGCGGCGAGCGCCGCGGCCGTCTCACCGACGAGGTCGGATCCCGGGTTGTCCTTGTCCACGCGGTACGCCTGCCGCGACGTCGTCATGTCCTCCGGCCGCTGCCAGCAGTAGTGGTCCGTGTCGCCGTCCCCCACCTGCATGCCAAGCTCGTCAGGTCAGACAGCCAGCGGCGCTCGATCGTCCGTCATCAAGGCCATCATTCGCAGCAGCAGTAAATTAATGACGGCTGTCGGCCGCTTTTCGATCGCGTGTCGTCTCGAAATGGTCGCGCGATCCACTGGAAGCCCCAGCGCGCGGTAAAAAGGAACATTGCGTGCGCGTGACGTACCTCTGCCCAGTATACGAATGGCTCTGTGTGCGCCTTGACGAAGTAGTCGGTGCCCCACTTGATGGCCTCGAGCGCGTGCCCCCACTCCCCGGCGGCCTGGACGTCGTCGCCGAACTCGACGACGCCCCAGGCGAGCATGGTGACGGTGAAGGCCATGGGCAGGCCGAACTTGACGTGGTCGCCGGCGTCGTAGTAGCCGCCCACCAGGTCCACCCCCTGCTGCAGCCCGTCGGTGAGGCCCGAGTGGCCGCGCCACCGCACGCGTTGCCCGTACGGCAGCCGCCCCGACCGCTGCGCCTCGAAGTAGAGCAGGCTCTTCGACAGCGCGGCGCCGTAGTCCGGCGGCGCATCCGCCTCCGCTGCCATGGCGGGGACGAGGTAGAGCAGCGCGAGGAGGGCGGCGGCCAGGAGCACCGGCGGCGGCGCGGCGGGGGGCAGGGGGCTCGCCCGACGGGCGCTGCGCTGGCTCATGACACGCCCGCGCTTGCGCGCCGACGATGGCGACGGCGACGCAAAGCCCCGCGATCAGGGCCTTCCCTCTTTTTAGCCGGACTAGCGGTGTATTTTGGCTTCCTGGCTGGGTTTCGTGTTTCCTTTCCGTCGCCCTTTATGTTTGTCTCTGACTGAATGACTCCCTGATCTGGGGTTTGTAGGCAAGCAAGCAACCGAGTGTCAAGTGTTTCCAGGTGCGCGAGAAATGATATCTGCGGGTCCCGTCCCCGGCACGTAGGCGCGCGGCCGCTGGGCCGGCCTACGTGTCCGCGGCGCGCCAAGACCGGCCAAATGCGTGACGCACGCTCTGCGCCCGGCCGGTGCGTGCTCGGCGCGGCCCGGCGCGCGAACGGTGCGCGGGTGTTGGGTTCTGGCTAGCCGGGAATGGAGATCGGCGGCGAGGGATGGGGAGGACGGACGGACCTGAGCTGATCACCGGCTCACCGCTGCCGCAGCTTGATCGTGGGCGAGCGGCATTAATACTTGGCTAATGTGAGTGGGGCGAGGGGGATAATTGACCGGCCGTGCAGGGGCAGGCACGCATCGAATGAGTGAAACATGGCGTGCTCCGCTCCGCTCCGCTCCCACGCTCCACGCGTACCCAACGCCTACCGGCCGAGCTTCATTCAATGGCGAGGATAGAAAAATGTCGGTAGGGCATGGCGGACAGGGCGGCCTTGCCTGGACCCCGGCGGCGCGCCCGGTACGTGTTGGACGGCCGCGGCCGCCAACAGATGGGATGAGCTGGGTTCTATCCTCGACGTGCGTGCGTGAGTCAGTGCGGCCGGGTGATCGAAACGCGCACCACCATTACTACTCCTACTACTACTACGCATTTCGGGCCGGGTGAGCTGGAGCAGTATCTACTCGTATCTGTCTAGCGCTCGTAAAATGCATGGGAGGATAGTGGCGTCGATCGACTGCGCGGTTCGTGCGAGGCTTCGGTGTCGGAATAAAAACCAATCATTTGTCCCCGGTGGTTTTCAAGGTCGTTGCACACACGTTGGCTATCCTTGTTGCACGCACAAAACGAGGATGGTCTGGTCAGGTAGGGGGATTGCTTCCTTGTCTTGTCGAGGGAGGTGTTTTGATTCCGCAATATGTTGATGATACGGTTTTGTTCATGAAGCACGATCTAGAGAAGGTTGTTAGTACGAGACTAATATTGTGTATCATTGAGCAACTAAATATCATGGCTTAAAAATAATTTTCACAAAAATAAAATTTTCAACATTAGTATCAGACTAATATTGGTAAGACGAAGGACCCTATAAACAAGTCTTTAAATGTGAGTCAGGTTCTTTGAATTAAAAAAATCCTATTCTACCTATAAAGGTATTTTACCTTTAACCATTAATTTAGATGACGATCACACCTAAGCTTATTTGGTTGTGGACTAATGGTATCTCCAAGTGTCGTATACGGTTTTAGTCCACGTGTTAACGTAAGGTGATTGAAGACCCCCATTTGCTAAAGAAGAGAAGTGTTGGAGTTTTCCTTATATTTATTTATGTTGGTGTCACATAAAAAGCAACATACTATTAAGAGGGGTGGCCTCGGTTACCTTGACAGGATATTTTCTAAAGCCACATACATATTCTACCACCATATATCACCATCACACAAATTGAGGAGAGTTTAGCTTGTTGGGGAAATGGTCTTTTGAGGGTTTTCTACGACATTGGCACCCAAATTGGTTCTTGTGATTCTCATACCGATCAAGTCAAACCAAGTATTTACCAGGTTTGGTAGAAACCGATGCCTTCGGTACCTGCTCCAATCATCCTCGTTCAACCGACTTGCTAAGACGGACACTGTCCAAATTGGTAGGAAACCCGATCTATCGAGTTTGGTACAAAAGCAATCCCGACTAGAAATTTGGTTCTCCCAACTTACCACAAATTTGCACACGGGGGAATTTCCCGAAACATCTATTTTCTACGTTGAGCTATAAAACCCAATTCTTCCTCCTTAGGACGGTTAGGTCAACTATTCATATACAATGTTGTGTGTTGTCGCTCTCTCGCCCAATTGTTGAAGCACAAAAGCTTGAGGGTCTCCGACGGGAATCAACAATTCCAAATCCCTTTGGTAGAAAGCAAGTGAGGTCGATCTACGACTACACCAAACCATATTTCATGTCTCCATGTGTTCATCAAGTTTTCTTCTTCCCCTTGGGTTCAAGCGAAACCCTAGGCAGCTAGGGTCTCATGGAGGCTTTCGCTTGTAACTTGTGATGTGTGTAGTTGACACGTCCGTTGGGAACCCCAAGAGGAAGGTGTGATGCGCACAGCGGCAAGTTTCCCTCAGTAAGAAACCAAGGTTTAATCGAACCAGTAGGAGTCAAGAAGCACGTTGAAGGTTGATGGCGGCGGGATGTAGTGCGGCGCAACACCGGAGATTCCGGCGCCAACGTGGAACCTGCACAACACAACCAAAGTACTTTGCCCCAACGAAACAGGTGAGGTTGTCAATCTCACCGGCTTGTCTGTAACAAAGGATTAACCGTATTGTGTGGAAGATGATTGTTTGCGAGAGAAAACAGTAAAAACAAGTATTGCAGACAGATTTGTATTTCGGTATAAAAGAATGGACCGGGGTCCACGAGTTCACTAGAGGTGTCTCTCCCATAAGATAAAAGCATGTTGGGTGAACAAATTACAGTCGGGCAATTGACAAATAGAGAGGGCATAACAATGCACATACATGACATGATAAGTATAGTGAGATTTAATTGGGCATTACGACAAAGTACATAGACCGCCATCCAACTGCATCTATGCCTAAAAAGTCCACCTTCGAGGTTATCATCCGAACCCCCTCCGGTATTAAGTTGCTAACAACGAGACAATTGCATTAAGTATGGTGCGTAATGTAATCAACAACTACATCCTCGGACATAGCGCCAATGTTTTATCCCTAGTGGCAACGAGCACAACACAACCTTAGAACTTTCATCACTTTGTCCCAGGTGTCAATGCGAGGCATGAACCCACTATCGAGCATAAATACTCCCTCTTGGAGTTAAAAGCAAAAACTTGGCCAGAGCCTCTACTAGTAACGGAGAGCATGCAAGATCATAAACAACACATATGTAATAACTTGATAATTAACATAACATGGTATTCTCTATCCATCGGATCCCGACAAACACAACATATAGAATTACAGATAGATGATCTTGATCATGTTAGGCAGCTCACAAGATCCAACAATGAAGCACAATGAGGAGAAGACAACCATCTAGCTACTGCTATGGACCCATAGTCCAGGGGTGAACTACTCACTCATCACTCCGGAGGCGACCATGGAGGTGTAGAGTCCTCCGGGAGATGAATCCCCTCTCCGGCGAGGGTGCCGGAGGAGATCTCCGGAATCCCCCGAGATGGGATCGGCGGCGGCGGCGTCTCGGTAAGGTTTTCCGTATCGTGGTTTTTCGCATCGGGGGTTTCGCGACGGAGGCTTTAAGTAGGCGGAAGGGCAGAGTCGGGGGCCCGACGAGGGGCCCACACCATAGGCGGCGCGGGCCCCTCCTTGGCCGCGCGGCCCTATGGTCTGGCCACCTCGTGGCCCCACTTCGTATGCTCTTCGGTCTTCTGGAAGCTCCGTGGAAAAATAGGCCCCTGGGTCTTCGTTTCGTCCAATTCCGAGAATATTTCGTTACTAGGATTTCTGAAACCAAAAACAGCAGAAAACAGGAACTGACACTTCGGCATCTTGTTAATAGGTTAGTTCCAGAAAATGCATAAAACATGTAGGTATCATCAATAATATGGCATAGAACATAAGAAATTATCGATACGTCGGAGACGTATCAAGCATCCCCAAGCTTAGTTCTGCTCGTCCCGAGCAGGTAAAACGATAACAAAGATAATTTCTGAAGTGATATGCCATCATAACTTTGATCATACTATTTGTAAACATATGTAGTGAATGCAGCGATCAAAACAATGGTAATGACATGCGTAAACAGGTGAATCATATAGCAAAGACTTTTCATGAATAGTACTTCAAGACAAGTATTAATAAGTCTTGCATAAGAGTTAACTCATAAAGCAATAAATCAAAGTAAAGGTATTGAAGCAACACAAAGGAAGATTAAGTTTCAGCGGTTGCTTTCAAGTTGTAACATGTATATCTCATGGATAATTGTCAACATAGAGTAATATAACAAGTACAATATGCAAGTATATAGGAATCAATGCACAGTTCACACAAGTGTTTGCTTCTTGAGGTGGAGAGAGATAGGTGAAGCTGACTCAACATAAAAGTAAAGAGAATGGTCCTTCAAAGAGGAAAGCATCGATTGCTATATTTGTGCTAGAGCTTTTATTTTGAAAACATGAAACAATTTTGTCAACGGTAGTAATAAAGCATATGAGTTATGTACATTATATCTTACAAGTTGCAAGTCTCATGCATAGTATACTAATAGTGCCCGCACCTTGTCCTAATTAACTTGGACTACCGGATCTTTGCAATGCACATGTTTTGACCAAGTGTCACAATGGGGTACCTCCATGCCGCCTGTACAAAGGTCTAAGGAGAAAGCTCGCATTTTGGATTTCTCGCTTTTGATTATTCTCAACTTAGACATCCATACCAGGGACAACATGGACAACGAGATAATGGACTCCTCTTTAATGCATAAGCATGTGGCAACAATTATTATTCTCATATGAGATTGAGGATATATGTCCAAACTGAAACTTCCACCATGAATCATGGCTTTAGTTAGCGGGCCAAAGTTCTTCTCTAACAATATGCATGCTCCAACCATGAAGGTGGTAGATCTCTCTTGCTTCAGACAAGACGAACATGCATAGCAACTCACATGATATCCAACAAAGAATAGTTGATGGCGTCCCCAGAAACATGGTTATCGCTCAACAAGCAACTTAATAGGAGATAAAGTGCATAAGTACATATTCAATACCACAATAGTTTTTAAGCTATTTGTCCCATGAGCTATATATTGCAAAGGTGAATGATGGAATTTTAAAGGTAGCACTCAAGCAATTTACTTTGGAATGGCGGATAAATACCATGTAGTAGGTAGGTATGGTGGACACAAATGGCATAGTGGTTGGCTCAAGGATTTTGGATGCATGAGAAGTATTCCCTCTCGATACAAGGTTTAGGCTAGCAAGGTTATTTGAAACAAACACAAGGATGAACGGTACAGCAAAACTCACATAAAAGACATATGGTAAACATTATAAGACTCCATACCGTCTTCCTTGTTGTTCAAAACTCAATACTAGATGTTATCTAGACTCTAGAGAAACCAAATATGCAAACCAAATTAGCAAGCTCTAAGTATTTCTTCATTAATGGGTGCAAAGTATATGATGCAAGAGCTTAAACATGAGCACAAAAATTGCCAAGTATCAAATTATCCAAGACATTTTAGAGTTACTACATGTAGCATTTTCCAATTCCAACCATATAACAATTTAACGAAGAAGAAACTTCGCCATGAATACTATGAGTAGAGCCTAAGGACATATTTGTCCATATGCTACAGCGGAGCGTGTCTCTCTCCCATAAAGTGAATGCTAGGATCCATTTTATTCAAACAAAACAAAAAACAAAAACAAACCGACGCTCCAAGCAAAGTACATAAGATGTGACGGAATAAAAATATAGTTTCAAGGGAGGAACCTGATAATGTTGTCGATGAAGAAGGGGATGCCTTGGGCATCCCCAAGCTTAGACGCTTGAGTCTTCTTATAATATGCAGGGGTGAACCACCGGGGCATCCCCAAGCTTAGAGCTTTCACTCTCCTTGATCATATTGCATCATACTCCTCTCTTGATCTTTGAAAACTTTCTCCACACCAAACTCGAAACAACTCATTAGAGGGTTAGTGCATAATAAAAATTCACATGTTCAGAGGTGACACAATCATTCTTAACACTTCTGGACATTGTATAAAGCTACTTGGACATTAATGGATCAAAGAAATTCATCCAACATAGCAAAAGAGGCAATGCGAAATAAAAGGCAGAATCTGGCAAAACAGAACGGTCCGTAAAGATGGATTTTAGTAGGCCACCAGACTTGCTCAAATGAAAATGCTCAAATTGAATGAAAGTTGCGTACATATCTGAGGATCATGCACGTAAATTGGCTTAATTTTCTGAGCTACCTACAGGGAGGTAGACCCAGATTCGTGACAGCAAAGAAATGCTGGAACTGCGCAGTAATCCAAATCTAGTACTTACTTTTCTATCAAAGACTTTACTTGGCACAACAAAACATAAAACTAAGATAAGGAGAGGTTGCTACATTAGTAAACAACTTCCAAGACACAAATATAAAGCAAAAATACTGTAGTAAAAACATGGGTTGTCTCCCATAAGCGCTTTTCTTTAACGCCTTTCAGCTAGGCGCAGAAAGTGTATCTCAAGTAACATCGAGAGATGAAGCATCAACATCATAATTTGTTCTAATAATAGAATCATAAGGTACCTTCATTCTCTTTCTAGGGAAGTGTTCCATACCTTTCTTGAGAGGAAATTGATATTTAATATTACCTTCCTTCATATCAATAGTGGCACCAACGGTTCGAAGAAAAGGTCTTCCCAATATAATGGGGCAAGATGCATTGCATTCAATATCCAAGACAACAAAATCAACGGGGACAAGGTTATTGTTAACCATAATATGAACATTATCAACTTTCCCCAAAGGTTTCTTTTTAGCATTATCAGCGAGATTAACATCCAAATAACAATTCTTCAATGGTGGCAAGTCAAGCATATCATAGACTTTTTTAGGCATAACGAAATACTTGCACCAAGATCACATAAAGCATTACAATCAAAATCTTTGACCCTCATTTTAATGATGGGCTCCCAACCATCCTCTAGCTTTCTAGGAATAGAAGTTTCAAGTTTTAGTTTCTCTTCTCTAGCTTTTATGAGAGCATTTGTAATATGTTTTGTGAAAGCCAAGTTTATAGCGCTAGCATTAGGACTTTTAGCAAGTTTTTGTAAGAATTTATAACTTCAGAGATGTGGCAATCATCAAAATCTAAATCATTACAATCTAAAGCAATGGGATTATCATCCCCAAGGTTGGAAAAAATTTCAGCAGTTTTATCACAAGCAGTTTCAGCAGTTTTAGGAGTTTCAGGTAATTTTGCGCGCTTTGCACTAGGAGTAGAAGCATTGCCAACACCAATTATTTTACCATTGATAGTAGGAGGTGCATCAACATATGAATCATTAGCATTGCTAGTGGTGGTAATAGTCCAAACTTTAGCTACATTTTCCTTTTTAGCTAGTTTTTCATTTTCTTCTCTATCCCACCTAGCACGCAGTTCAGCCATTAATCTTATATTCTCATTAATTCTAACTTGGATGGCATTTGCTGTAGTAACAATTTTATTTTCAATACCCCTATTAGGCATAACTTTCGATTTCAAAAGATCAACATCAGAGGCAAGACTATCAACTCTAGAAACAAGAATATCAATTTTATTGAGCTTTTCCTCAACAGATTTCTTAAAGGCAGTTTGTGTACTAATAAATTCTTTAAGCATGGCCTCAAGTCCAGGGGGTGTATTCCTATTATTGTTGTAAGAATTCCCATAAGAATTAGCATAACCGTTACCATTATTATAAGGATATGGCCTATAGTTATTACTAGAATTGTTCTGATAAGCATTGTTGTTGAAATTATTATTTTTAATGAAGTTTACATCAACATGTTCTTCTTGGGCAACCAATGAAGCTAATGTAACATTATTAGGATCAACATTAGTCCTATCATTCGCAAGCATAGACATAATAGCATCAACCTTATCATTCAAGGAAGAGGATTCTTCAACAGAATTTACCTTTTTACCTTGTGGAGCTCTTTCCGTGTGCCATTCGGAGTAATTAACCATCATATTATCAAGGAGCTTTGTTGCTTCACCAAGAGTGATGGACATAAAGGTACCTCCAGCAGCTGAATCCAATAAATTCCGCGAAGAAAAATTTAGTCCTGCATAGAAGGTTTGGATGATCATCCAAGTAGTCGAGTCCATGGGTTGGGCAATTTTTAACCAGAGATTTCATTCTTTCCCAAGCTTGAGCAACATGTTCATTATCTAATTGTTTAAAATTCATTATGCTACTCCTCAAAGATATAATTTTAGCAGGGGGATAATATCTACCAATAAAAGCATCCTTGCATTTAGTCCATGAATCAATACTATTCTTAGGCAGAGATAGCAACCAATCTTTAGCTCTTCCTCTTAATGAGAAAGGGAACAATTTTAATTTTATAATGTCACCATCTACATCTTTATATTTTTTCATCTCACATAGTTCAACAAAATTATTGAGATGGGCAGCGACATCATCGGAACTAACACCGAGAAAATTGCTCTCGCATAACAAGATTAAGTAAAGCAGGTTTAATTTCAAAGAATTCTGCTGTAGTAGCGAGGTGGAGCAATAGGTGTGCATAAGAAATCATTATTATTTGTGCTAGTGAAGTCACACAACTTAGTATTTTCGGGGTTGGCCATTTTAGCAATAGTAAATAAAGCAAACTAGATAAAGTAAATGCAAGTAAACTAATTTTTTTGTGTTTTTGATATAGCAAACAAGACAGCAAATAAAGTAAAGATAGCAACTAATTTTTTTGTGTTTTGATATAATGCAGCAAACAAAGTAGTAAATAAAATAAAGCAAGACAAAAACAAAGTAAAGAGATTGGGAAGTGGAGACTCCCCTTGCAGCGTGTCTTGATCTCCCCGGCAACGGCGCCGGAAATTTGCTTGATGCGTGTAGTTGACACGTCCGTTGGGAACCCCAAGAGGAAGGTGTGATGCGCACAGCGGCAAGTTTCCCTCGATAAGAAACCAAGGTTTAATCGAACCGAGTAGGAGTCAAGAAGCACGTTGAAGGTTGATGGCGGCGGGATGTAGTGCGGCGCAACACCGGAGATTCCGGCGCCAACGTGGAACCTGCACAACACAACCAAAGTACTTTGCCCCAACGAAACAGTGAGGTTGTCAATCTCACCGGCTTGCTCGTAACAAAGGATTAACCGTATTGTGTGGAAGATGATTGTTTGCAGAGAAAACAGTAAAAACAAGTATTGCGAGCAGATTTGTATTTCGAGTATAAAAGAATGGACCGGGGTCCACAGTTCACTAGAGGTGTCTCTCCCATAAGATAAAAGCATGTTGGGTGAACAAATTACAGTCGGGCAATTGACAAATAGAGAGGGCATAACAATGCACATACATGACATGATAAGTATAGTGAGATTTAATTGGGCATTACGACAAAGTACATAGACCGCCATCCAAGCTGCATCTATGCCTAAAAAGTCCACCTTCGGGTTATCATCCGAACCCCCTCCGGTATTAAGTTGCTAACAACAGACAATTGCATTAAGTATGGTGCGTAATGTAATCAACAACTACATCCTCGGACATAGCGCCAATGTTTTATCCCTAGTGGCAACAGACACAACACAACCTTAGAACTTTCGTCACACTGTCCCGGTGTCAATGCGGGCATGAACCCACTATCGAGTATAAATACTCCCTCTTGGAGTTAAAAGCAAAAACTTGGCCAGAGCCTCTACTAGTAACGGAGAGCATGCAAGATCATAAACAACACATATGTAATAACTTGATAATTAACATAACATGGTATTCTCTATCCATCGGATCCCGACAAACACAACATATAGAATTACGGATAGATGATCTTGATCATGTTAGGCAGCTCACAAGATCCAACAATGAAGCACAATGAGGAGAAGACAACCATCTAGCTACTGCTATGGACCCATAGTCCGAGGGTGAACTACTCACTCATCACTCCGGAGGCGACCATGGCGGTGTAGAGTCCTCCGGGAGATGAATCCCCTCTCCGGCAGGGTGCCGGAGGAGATCTCCGAATCCCCCGAGATGGGATCGGCGGCGGCGGCGTCTCGGTAGGGTTTTCCGTATCGTGGTTTTTCGCATCAGGGGTTTCGCGACGGAGGCTTTAAGTAGGCGGAAGGGCAGAGTCGGGGGCCTGACGAGGGGCCCACACCATAGGGCGGCGCGGGCCCCTCCTTGGCCGCGCGGCCCTATGGTCTGGCCACCTCGTGGCCCCACTTCGTATGCTCTTCGGTCTTCTGGAAGCTCCGTGGAAAAATAGGCCCCTGGGTCTTCGTTTCGTCCAATTCCGAGAATATTTCGTTACTAGGATTTCTAAACCAAAAACAGCGAGAAAACGAGAACCGGCACTTCGGCATCTTGTTAATAGGGTAGTTCCAGAAAATGCACGAATATGACATAAAGTGTGCATAAAACATGTAGGTATCATCAATAATATGGCATAGAACATAAGAAATTATCGATACGTCGGAGACGTATCAACTTGCCTTGTGAAAAGTTTGTAAGGTTTGGAGACCACCTTTACGGTCTACCACGAGTGATTAAGTATGTCCTTTGTGGGATAGGCTCTTGGAGAACAAGGTGAGCCTTTGTGGGTTGGGAGCCCTTCGTGGTATCTCACACATCTTCAACGTGACGTACCTTCCTTCCAAGGTAGGGAACACGATGAAAGTGCATTGAGCCCCATGTGTGATTTTGGCAATTGATGACAATCCTTACGGACTAATGTTTGCATACATGCAATGCTTGAACCATATCTTGGTTTCAATGTTGCAATAAGAAGCAAATGAAGAGATCTCATGTGCATCTTCAAAACATCAACAATATTAAGAAAGATGAAGTGGTGTGCATCAAAGAAGATATATGAAGAAAGAGCTTGTCATCCAAATGGTGATCATGGATACATGAAGATATGCTGAAGAAGAAGCTCACCCATAGTGGATGATGGGGCATTGATATGGCAAACAATCTGTGTGTACCAATTTGTTAGGGTGACTCGAGAGTTTATATCGAACTCTCGGTGAATTGACTTAGAAGCTGTCTTTTTTCTCTCCTCTTCAAGCAACCTACAAAGTAAAGTTTTTGTCTTGTGTCCCCAAAATCACCGTGTGGTTGTGATGAAGCTCATGTGTATCGTTAAATCGTTGGGACTCCAAGCGCAGAGTGTTGTAGCAATCCTGCAAAGAATTTTTTTATCGAACTCATGGAATTGGCTTAGAGTTATCTACTCTTCCACTTCTTCCAGCAATCCTGCAAAGAATTTCTTTATCTTGTATCCCCAACTCCACCATGTGGTTGTCAAGCACAAGATTCCATACTAGTGATTGTAGATAAAAGATGTAATGAAAGTAAAACAAATAAACTATTTAAACTAAATAAAAGCGGTAAATCGATAGTTATTTTTGGTTTTGTGTGTGATTAAGTAAAGAAAATATTTTTATATTTTCGGATTAAAATATTGATATAAGTATAAAGTGTTATAAAGTAGCGGAAAAGTGTTTCTTATGACTAAAATTGGACGGGTTCATGGGTTCACTTGTCTACTCTCTTTTAAGTTGTAGTGAATACTAACAATTCATCAATCACGTAATATTGGTGGAACTTCAATATGTGTTTGATGGGCATTCAAATGGGCATCACATTGATGCATATGATGCCCACAAGTATAGAGGATCACTGAAATCTTTGATGGGAATTATTACCCAAATTTATAGTTCGACTCAAGGGAAACACAAGAATACCCAGAAGACTTTAGCAATTGAGACATCACTCTCAACCACACATCTATATCAATAAACTTACAAAGCAAGTGGTCATTTTATAGTAGTTGATTCAATGCACTAAAAGAAAATAGTAAATAAAAGCAGCTGATTTCTAGTTTTTACTGAAAGTAGTACTCATGAAAAGTAGTATGTAACTTTCTGTGGCTAAAGTGTAGGCATGAGGCAGCAATGAGGTAATGTATGGATGATATTGGTCATACAATGTAATCCAACTAACATAGCATTCATCTCTAATTAAGTTGTGTGTACGTGTGTGATCCAAATATAGTCATGCGTACTAACTAAGAGAATTTTCATGATATCTTTTATCCTGCTTGCCCATTCTACCCTTTCGAATAGACCGCCACAAAGCATTAAGACCACACATTAACTATTTTTTAATCGTTGTCGCTCCCCTGCATCGACCGCCGGAGTGGAGGCTCGCCGTCGCTCTCGCAATGCATGTCCTCCTGCTTCCATCTATGGTATAGGCGGACTCCTTGGCCCGTCGGGGTTCCCGTGCGCCACCTTGGTGTCCCAGTCGATGCAGAGAGACGGTCGTCGGTGGTGCTCCTATGTAGTTGTCGTGCTTCGGGAAGTTCCCATCATCCTCGGGCGTGCCTCAACCTCGTCGTCCTCCTCAATCATCTCGTCGTTCATCGGTGGGCAGGGTGCTACCAAGGAAGATAGGGTGACACAAGGCTCTGTTGTGCTGCGAACACCTTTCTTAGTTGCTATCTACCCCCCCCCCCAACATCGGTGCTACAAAGGGCAGGTGTTGGTGCTACAAATTTTTTGTTTGCTACGGGGGTCTCCGGCGTGGTCTCCACACGGACCTTCGTCGATGATGGTGGTGGTGCTATGATGCTAAAATAGTATAACTTGTTTGCTACAACCAGTCAGAGGTATTGATACAAATTCATACTTTTTTTGCTATGAGGTTACTGGTGAGTTCTCCGGCGACGTCTATGTATATGTCTCCGATGAGTCTCCGAGGATTTGCAACATATGCATAATTTTTTGCTACAATATTTTTGTGATTATGCTACAATTTCACGATATGTTTGCTATGGGGTCAACGGCGAGGTCTCTAGTGAGGTCCCATTCGATGTCTCTAACAATATCCATTTTTGCTACAACATCAAAATATTTTTGCTAAGGGGTCTCCGGCGAGGTCTCGGTGAGTTCTCCGACGAGTTCTCCGTCGATGTCTTTCACGATATCCTGTTTTGCTACAATAGCACAACTTTTTTGCTACGCGCTCTCCGATGAGTCTCCGGTGATCTATCCGGCGAGCTGAGGCTTTTCTTTTATTTTGTAGGTGAATCTTTTTTTGCTACACTTGAGTAAAAAAGGATTTTTTTGCTACCCGGCGGAAAGAAGGGACACGTGTCAGCACGAAAAAGCATGAGGCTAGAAAGTCAAATCCCCCGAGGATTTCCCTAGCACTGTCCATTGGAGAAGTGCTGGGTATTTCTGCTTTAAGAGCATCTCTAACAGAGACTGAACTCACTGAAATTGAAAACGGTGAGTCCAGTCTCTCGAAAATGCTTGTTCGGTTGTTTTTGGCACTAGCGCAGAA
Source organism: Lolium rigidum (assembly GCF_022539505.1). NCBI lineage: Eukaryota > Viridiplantae > Streptophyta > Magnoliopsida > Poales > Poaceae > Lolium > Lolium rigidum. The sequence continues at coordinate 185,982,042 of NC_061512.1, read as the reverse complement.
TAGAAACCGTAAATAGAAACTGAAAAAACAAAATTAAATTCTCACAGGAGAACACATCAATGAACACATATTAGGATGATAGTTGTTGCTCCGATTGAGCATCAAACTTTACATAATTTGTACTACGAAACCAAAATGAACTTAAAGCTACCACCGCACGACCTAATTTGAACAAAATTCGGCCCCGAGGGCCTCTACGCGCGGCGGCAGAGGTGGTGGCGAAGGGAGGCGAGGCGGCGGACGGTCTCGAACTTCTACTCCAAGTCGAGCTCGACGATCTCGAGCTTCACGCGGCTTACGCGTGCCTCCCGGCAAACCGCCTCGTACTCGCGGACCTGGCGGACGGCGCCGGCCTCCTCCCGGCGGAAGCATGCTCGCGCCTCCACCTCGGTCACGGTCGCGGTCTGCGCGATGATGGCCTCCTCCTCCTGGTCGTCGTGGACGTAGTCGTCGTTGGACAAGAGAGGCACTGGCGCCGTGTCCTCCTCGTCCTCCGAGCTACCGTACACCGGCAGGAGAGGGAGGTGGCACGACCCGCCGGTGGAGGCGCCCTCGCCGCCGTTTGCGTAGCGAGCGAGCTTCCCCGGGGACGTTGTAATATCCCAGGTATTGGGGTTACAAAAATAGAGGAAACAGATGTGTGCATTGCATTCATGCATAGAAAATCTGGGGAATTTTCGCGCTTTAAAGTAAAACAGACACAGTAACTGAAGTTTCACTTGACCTTAGTGGAATTGAAGTAGCTCATCAAGTCAAGCGCTATAAACCTCAATGTGACTTTGCTAAAACCTTGTTTTGGGCAGAGACGATTTGATCTAAGGGGTTAGATCAAATGGAACTAATAATCAACTCAACAACACTTTACTCATTGATCAATTGCTTGATCTGATAAAAGATTATAATATGGTAATCCTTGTCATAACATATGAACACCTATTCAATTATAAATCAAGTAACAATAAATGGAGAAACCATTCTTCACTTCCCTTTTCCATGACTTAAACTAATTCTTGATCCTACCATGAACCTCATGGTATTCAATTGACTTCACTCTTGGAAACAAGACAAGGAGATCCAACTAAGGAATATAATTCTTCTCTATTCCAAATAGTTAAGCATCAAACCTAGACATGTGAGAGTTCTATTATAATTACTAGAGAAGCATTAACAAACCTTGAGTTAAACCCTGGATATACATCCAAGTATTCAAATCATTATCTTTAAGAATAACCCTAGGATATTATTAAGACCTTCCCAAATGAGTGAGGCCATTCATACTAATCCAAGCTTTACCTATTTAAGAATAAAGGACAACCTTTGAACTAAAGTATTAGGAGATTAACCATTTCATCTTGGAGTGGTGAGATAACCTAATATCACATGGAATAATACCATATCCATGAATTGATAAAGAGAGGAGGAGATCAATCCAACTAAGTTAACCAAGTGGAATCTTAGCCTAGATACTTAAGTAAATATTAGAAGTACTATACCCTAGTTGATCAAGACCATGCTTGATCATGGAAGTGAGAAACCTAATTAATGAGAGATACCTTAGGAAGCCAAACCTTGATCATTATAAATTGGATAATGATCATAAACCCTAAGAACTTGAGGTAGATATATTAAGAACAAGTTGATCATGCCTAATCCATGATCATGTTCTTGAGGTATTAAGTTAGACCCTACTAGAATAAGTAGATCTCATTCCCACATGAAATTATAGGGAGATCACTAGTAATCAAATCCAGGCTTATATCTCAATCCTCAATTGGGAATCACTTGGTGATCATAAGTACAATTCTACCACATCTACACTCCACCTATTCTTCACTTAAGAACCACAAGAAAACCTTTAGAGTCAAACTCTATACTTTACATGGTGAGAAACCATCCATCTATATGACCAAAGTTAACTATAAAAAGAACTAAAACCACTGTAGTTACTTTAATAATAGATTAAGGATATAAAAGAAGTCTATAGGAATCAGATAGAATCAATTCTCAAATCCTAAACAACTAAATGAGAACAATAATAATTAAAGTAAGTAACCATCCTATTTTGGTTGGAGGAGATTAAGCCCTAGCAATTGCAATATAATGTCATCTCAACTCTGACGACTAGACTTATATCTCAACCCTAGTTATGTATCAATATGGTGATCATAAGATAAACCTAGGCCATAACTGAGATTCAAACAAATTGCCATTAGGTAAATATCATTAGAAACCTAGTATGGCACATTAATAAAATCTTAAGCTATAATTATTAAACACTGGGAAAACTTGTGTGATACATCCTATAATTAGAACCATAAGTGTGATTAACAACCACTTATCTTTATAACCAAAGTCCAACCATGAGGAGAGTAGTATCTACTCTAAGTATTTCAAGGTGTTATCACAATAATAGTACCCGTATTAAAATTGAATTAGAATTTAGATAAACCTCAAAAGACCTTAATAAATGAGTGTTCACATAAACTCATGTGAAAGTGACCAACATTCTCCAATGAGATTAAGTCCTTAGAAATATTCAGGGATATGAAATCATGCCACTAGATCATCTCCTTGACTTAAAAAATTTAGGGCACATGAAATCACACCTTTGCAATCCTATGTCAAAATAAGAAACTAAGTCTCAAGATCATAGTGCATTAATAAATTCTTGCTAGGTAAAGCAAAGTAAATATATCACCAACTATTAAAAAGTAATATCAGTATTATAAAAGAATATTTGGAAATTTTAAAAAGAAAAAAATGGAAGATTATAATTATTAACATACCTTCCTGAAATATTGGGTATATTGAAACTATCATTATACTAGAAATCAAAATAATATGTATCAAGTAGAATTAGTACTTTAGAGGTAATTACCAAGTTAATTGTATTTACAAATACCTGCAAACAGATTTGAATTCAAAACTGAATTCAAAAATAGAATTGAAAACCAGAAAATTAAAGGAGAAAAAGAAAACACAAAAGAAAATAAGGGAGAAGAGAGGATTACCTGAGAGGCCACCGTAGCCCACCACCACAGCCCAGTAGGCAGCCCAACACCACGGCCCAGTCCACTGCCAGAGAACAGCCCAATACCCTTTCGTAAAAAAAATAAGATGAGGAGGTCATCCTCATCCTCGTCTCCCGCATGGAGGCCACCTCGATGCCGTGGCCAGCTCCTTCTCTCGCTGGCGAGTTCCCAGCGATCGGCGTCGTGACGAGGCATCATTCAACGCCCTATAAAAGCTCCAGCACGAACAATTGCGTCGAGTTCTTCGTCCTCGTCTCAATTTTTCCCCATTCCCGAAACCCTAACTAGCCGGCCATCTTCAATCGCCGCCGGTGGAGACCTCCCCTAGCCAAGCCGTAGCCACCATCATCTCCGCCGTCCTCGACATGTTCACGGTGCAAAAGGAATTGATCCGAAGCCTTCTGCAACGTCCTCACCGAGCTCGCCATTCCCGTCGGCCGGAGGTGTCGATCCCGGCGATTCCGGCCATCCCCGACCACGCCGGTCAAGCTCGCGCAACCACGGTGAGCCGCCAAAGCTCATCGCATGCCCGCCTCATCCGATTATGCACCGTATAGACGTCGCGTCGTTCACCCGTGCCCTCCACCGCAGAACCACGCCGCCGGCCTTGCTCCGGCGACCTAATAGGGGCGGCGCTGGTATCATTTTACTCACCGTGTCGTGCTCGTTCTGGTGGTATGAGAGTCCCGTCCGCTCGAGCACAGGAGTGGCGGCGCCGTCGCCGGCAAACCGCCGGTAGGGAGCTTCCCTAGCCACGTCATAGCCACGTGGGCTGCGGCGTGGTCTAGACCCCACTAGCCGGTGGTCGTGGGTAGCCACTGGCCGGGTAAACTTAGTCAATTTCGTTTTAAACTTTAATTGAATAATTACTTGCAACTTCAAATAATTATAGAAAAATCATATTAACTCAGAAAAATAAAAATAAGACATCAAAATTCTTATAAAAGAAAATTCTATTTAATAAAAATATAATATGAAATTTTTATTTTTAATAAAAATTTAATTGTTTAATACTTGTTATTTAAAGCCTTTAATTTAAATTCTAAATTCAGTTAAAATTCAATAATTAGGAAAAAGGTATAAAATAAATAAAAACCAGAAAGTAAATAAAGAAAACATTAAAATTAATTTTCCTTTACTATTAACTTATTAAATTATACCAGAAGGATTTAAACCCTAATTAATAATTATCTTAATTATTAATTATTTAAAAATAATAAAATGCCAAATTCAATATTATTCTTATTTCAAAGTTATTAATAACTTCAACTTTTCAAATGAAGTTATTAATCCAAGAACTAATTGACAATTAAGAAACCCTAAGTACCATATTGAATTAAGAACACAAACCCATAATTTTATATGGGATACTAAAACCCTAATTCAATTATGCACCAAACCCTAGCTCCACTAATTCTTTTGAACCCTAATTTACTTCTAAAACCTAAACCCTAGATCCTCTCATATAATCTTGGTGTTCTACTTTTCATACATAGAATCATAATAGCTATTACATACTTGCCATGCCACATAAAATTGTAGGAGCCCTATTATCAATAATTGGTAGTCCATGTAGGCATACCTATCCAACCTAGATGATCAAATAGGACCAACACGAGTTCCTACACTTAGAGGCAACAACTTTAAATATCCATATTTATCATCACACCAATGTGATGAACCTTAGGAGCAATCATACCAACTCTTGAGCATTCCATAACCATACTCCACTAAACCCTAGTAGTGTTGGATACTTATCAACCATCCTATTTAGGAGCCAATTACTCCTGACTTAATAGAACCAACAGTAAAACCTAGACCACTTCCACCCTAATTGATATACTTCTTATTAATTAAGAAGTATGTTCTTCAAAAGTTATTCTTTTGAAGAAAATATGGAATCATCATCAACCACTGCTTATAAGGACCTATAAACCCTAGCCAGCTATCACTAGCAAAATAAACCAACCTTGACAACAACCATGTATAATGAATTGCTTAGGATGCCTAGGCTTATCTTAACCTTACAAGCCCTAGGTGTTGATGAATCCAACTTTGTTGGGATCCATCTAATACTTACTCCAGAAACTAAATGAAACCATAGTCAACCATAAAACCCCCTCAACCTAATTATCATACTTGTTCTTTATTAAATAACATGTTCTTCCAAAGTTATTCTTTTAAAGTATATGATAATTAATCATCAACCATGCCATATAGTACTAAAACTGACCACTGTTCTTTACTTGTTAACATTATGCCAATTATCATTCTTTGTCTTCTCAATTGATTATTATGCTCTATTAACTACCTGTTTATAATACCAAGTAATCACACCTGAATAAGAACCTTGTATGTGAATCACTCTAAAAGTGCAACACACCCTGAACCAATCATTACAACTTACTGATCCTAAATCATCGGGGTTAGGCCACGCTTAGAGCGATTGCATCTCATACTTATGCATTATTGCATCCTTGCCAATCTTTTAAACATCGTCCTTACCGGACGATGATGCTATTTCAGAATTTGGAGTTGTTGCGTATCGAAGACCTTGCCTGCATAATCTTGCAGTCAAGAAAGGCAAGTTCATCACTTGCTCATGTCATTTGAGTATTTCTATCAAATTAATTGCAAAGTACTATGGTTATCACTATTGCATAAAAATCAAAACCACTACTTTCATAACTATGAATATGACTATGTGGTGGGCAATGGAACCATGGATTGTGTTGATATGGTGGAGGTTCCATTGCACGGGTTTATATCCATCTAGGATTAAACAACAAATGTCGCCGAGTGATTCTTGTGCCGTAATACCCGTGTTAACCATAAGATCCGGAGTGGGACGGAGTAGTCAAAAGTGTTTCCACCTCTCGTTCATCAACGGATGCGCTTACCGTAGCAGTTGTATCTGGCGGAACAACCGGAGGGTGGGGATCCCATTCTAATTCCCCACGGTAAAGCATTGCTTGTCGTAGCAGTTGTGTCTTGCGGAACAACCGGAGGGTGGGGATCCCATTCTAATTCCCCACGGTAATGCGGTCTATGATGGGTTGCAGCTACCGGCGTAGGAGTGTATGGTAGAGCCCAGCACTGTCGTCGTGGTCGGGGTCCACCACCGAAATTACGGGAATAATGGGACCGACGTGGACCCAGGGTCGGGGCATGCAACAACGGGTGGGTGTTCGAGGTAGCGGAGGAACATGATTGGCTAGACCTTATACCGGGCCTCACACCATAGGAAGTGTGGACGGGAAGATCACCCGGTTGGCACCAAGGTTAAGATCTCTTATGGGTAAAGCAACACACCTCTGCAGAGTGTAAAGAACCGTGACTGTCACTCCTCGTTCCGGGATATGGAGCTGCGAACGCGGCCGGAAAGGAGCTCCATGAAGTTCTAGTAAACCGGTGAAGGCTGACGGACATAGTTCTTCGGAATAAAAGCAACCTCTTGAAGAAATGATTATGAAAACCTGCATTGGTATTAGACTTTACGGTCTAATGCTGTAGCTAGTGCATTAAACACCTCTTTCCTATAATGAACTTGTTGAGTACGCTCGTACTCATCCCCCTCTTAAATCCCCTGCTTAGATATGGAGGCATCGAGGGAGGATCTACAGTGCAACTCGAAGACCGAGGAGTCAACAACTACTTCACGAGACAAGACCTTGTCAGAGGAGTCAGATACCACATCCAACAAGGAGAAAACCTAGTTTAGCCATAGAAGGGAACTAGCTTCCTAAACCTAGCTCCTATTTAGCTAGAGTATATTCTTAGCCTCTGTAGTTAGTGAAATACTCTACAAATAGAGTTCGTGATAAGACTAGACTACGAGTCGTTCTTGTGGAGTTTATTTGCAGTTTCACCTCATTGTAAAGTAGGAGGCTGTGATGATCTTATGTAACGAGTCGATGTTGTAATTCTATAGACATGCCTTGGACCCGCATATGTTTCTGTTGTACCACTACGAGCGATATAATACCCGTGGAACCGTGTTTCATTGGTGTTATATCGGACTTGCATACTACACCATGCAGTGGTATGTTGGGTCACCACAGTTGGTATCAGAGCAAATGCTTTGACCCTAGGATTAAAACCCTTTAAAGGAGACCTATAGGATTGGTAGTGTCTATAGGAAGTTGTCCTAGGTAAACCAAATATTTGTATGACTTGAGATGGGTATTCACTTGAGAATAATCCTGACACACTCGAGTCAAACTTTCCTACCTATTCTTCCTAAGTGAAGCTAGTTGTTAATTCCAAGTATGTAGCATATCAACAAGTCCTTAAAACAATAGATGAGTAGATCACAGTTGGTATACAATACATGGTAGTCCAAAGAGAGGATACAACCATAAGGAAGATATCCTATTGGAAGATGTGTACCAACATATGTTATGATGAATTAAGAGTTATCGGACACTGTAATAGGAGTAATATCAAGTGATGAAGATAATTAAGATATCCTAATAGAAGATGTAGACCAAGTTAAGTAATGGGTAAGTAAAATCTATCCAGACATGTGAAACAATTGATAGTAAGTGATAACTATGAGTTATATGAGGTAGTATAGACCATGATGAGTCAATCATGGGAGGTAAGGAAGAGTAATAGGAATAATCTATGTCTACTTACATATTAGTGATAGTAATCATATATGATTCACCTGAGAATCATTATGTGATGGAATATAACATTATAAGTATTTTGGAGGAGTACAATAAGAAGCCAAGTGCTAAACAATAGTGCAAGAATTATGTTCCAAAAACCATGGGAAGCTGTGTCAAGAACATTAGGTCCATAGCCTTACGATACAATAACTTGGAAGTATAGGAGCTATATTCCAATAGTTATGTGTCTAGAATGGTGATGTTAGAACCAGACATATCATTGAAGTAGTCCTCAACAAAATGGAAGCTAAGTTAGTACTTCCAAAGAAAATTAGGTTAACCACAATTATCCTAGACCACTTTGTTTCAAGTTTATCTCATTGCAAATTGTGCAATTCAGGTAAATGTCAAGACAAATAGTAGAATGCCAACTATATGTGCTAAGTATCACAATATAAACTATCTTATGTGGTGTTATATACTACACATCAGAGCCTGATGTTTAGAGATGTCTTACTCAACAATCATATTCAGGCCTATGATGATGTGTATTATATGCACAAAGCTGAATCTTCTTGGATTTTATTGAATTTTCATTGTTTGACTAGATCCATACATGAAGTTTGACGTTGATATGCAAATGCATGTTGCAATATCAAGTTCTTACTTGATGCTATAAATCTAGAGGGTAATGGTACTCGTGTGAGGAAGTGACGAATTCGGAAGATTCTGAAGACAAGATGAAGGTTCATCAGAAAAAGGAAGCAAAATTGTGGGAAGCAACCACAATATTCAGAAGGAAGTACCAATCAAAATTCATGCTTTACCTCAACAGAGGAGTACTTTAGTACATAAGAAGCATGAAGGTGAGAAATCTGGTGATTATGGTGAAGCTCAAGCAGATCCATAATTATTATAGAAGAGGGAATGCATGGGAAATCACTTAGGATACTATATTCATAGTGTCAGCTAGTGGTTTTCTTGCAAAGTAAAGCCTGAAGAAAGGAAGATGACCTATGAAACCATAGCATATATAAGAAGACCTTAGTTGATATCAGAAGACCACAGTTGTGGTATAGGATCAATACTGCGAGATTAAGTAGAAGATGTCTCGTCCAGTTGATCCAAACCTATAATAGAATCCATTTTTAAATAACAAATAGCCATGATTGGTATCAAGTAGTCCATCATTGGATTAATTGTACCAAGAAGTTGTAAACAAATAAAATTTTGCCAGTCAAATAACAATGACCTATAAACATTCAGTCGAAGAATTTAACAGTGGATATCCACAATTGAGTGGATGCACCACAGATATTCTTCGCAAGACCTTAGAAGAAGTACAAATCATAAGTTAGATCTAGACCAATATTCTAATCATAAGTCCAATAGTTGGAAGAAAAGGAGTTGAAGACCATAAGAAAACTCTAAGGGGTAGAGTAAAGATTGAGTTGGGCTGTGTAATAACTCAATATTTTGAGCAAGATAGTTGATGAAGGTCCGGACTGAGAGGAAATTCGATCTTATTTTCATAAGATTGTTGAACGAGTACTTTCAGAAGGATGTCGGACCGGAAGCCGAGATTTACACCTCGGGAAGTAAGAAGTGGACTATAACTGGAGAAAGTGAGTAATATTTACTCAGAAGTACGGAAGCTCAAGTAAGCTAAGTATAATGAAGTTGGACGAAGGAAAGACCGTAGACCAATAAAGCCCAAGATGGTCAAAGAATGAAGAAGATTGAACATACCAACATCAAAGACTAATAGAATGATTCCTTTCATGGAACCTAAAGAATCCAAAATAGTTCTAAGTATCAACTATAAACCATGATTGGATGGACTATATAAGTCTAATCCATTATTAGAAAAATAAACCATCACGACCAATTCCATAGTTAGTACCTTATTAAGCACCATTACTGCAATTTTGGTAGTAAGGGAAAACAAAGACCTATTTTATCAAATAGGAGAATGTTATCCAATTAGTCCTCAATTTAGACTGTCAGGACAAAAAAAAAGTCTCAATCATTGAATCTTCAATGAGAAAGGAAACAAGCTTATAGAGTTGGAAGAAATCAATGAATCAAAGTAAGAACCATGGTTCAGAGACAGATACTAATGGATTCCAGGAAGAATCTGGACAAGGGATATATTCAATTATATCCAGGGAGATCACTACGGAGTTCTAGAAAAGCTTAAGTCTGCACAAGTCAGATCCACACTTCGGAAACGTGAGAGAGATCAAACTTCGAGGACGAAGTTTAGTTTAAGGGGTAGAGACTGTAATATCCCAGGTATTGGGGTTACAAAAATAGAGGAAACAGATGTGTGCATTGCATTCATGCATAGAAAATGCTGGGAATTTTCGCGCTTTAAAGTAAAACAGATCACGATAGCGAAGTTTCACTTGACCTTGGTGGAATTGAAGTAGCTCATCAAGTCAAGCGCTATAAACCTCAATGTGACTTTGCTAAAACCTTGTTTTGGGCGAGACGATTTGATCTAAGGGGTTAGATCAAATGGAACTAATAATCAACTCAACAACACTTTACTCATTGATCAATTGCTTGATCTGATAAAAGATTATAATATGGTAATCCTTGTCATAACATATGAACACCTATTCAATTATAAATCAAGTAACAATAAATGGAGAAACCATTCTTCACTTCCCTTTTCCATGACTTAAACTAATTCTTGATCCTACCATGAACCTCATGGTATTCAATTGACTTCACTCTTGGAAACAAGACAAGGAGATCCAATTAAGGAATATAATTCTTCTCTATTCCAAATAGTTAAGCATCAAACCTAGACATGTGAGAGTTCTATTATAATTACTAGAGAAGCATTAACAAACCTTGAGTTAAACCACTGGATATACATCCAAGTATTCAAATCATTATCTTTAAGAATAACCCTAGGATATTATTAAGACCTTCCCAAATGAGTGAGGCCATTCATACTAATCCAAGCTTTACCTATTTAAGAATAAAGGACAACCTTTGAACTAAAGTATTAGGAGATTAACCATTTCATCTTGGAGTGGTGAGATAACCTAATATCACATGGAATAATACCATATCCATGAATTGATAAAGAGAGGAGGAGATCAATCCAACTAAGTTAACCAAGTGGAATATTAGCCTAGATACTTAAGTAAATATTAGAAGTACTATACCCTAGTTGATCAAGACCATGCTTGATCATGGAAGTGAGAAACCTAATTAATGAGAGATACCTTAGGAAGCCAAACCTTGATCATTATAAATTGGATAATGATCATAAACCCTAAGAACTTGAGGTAGATATATTAAGAAAAAGTTGATCATGCCTAATACATGATCATGTTCTTGAGGTATTAAGTTAGACCCTACTAGAATAAGTAGATCTCATTCCCACATGAAATTATAGGGAGATCACTAGTAATCAAATCCAGGCTTATATCTCAATCCTCAATTGGGAATCACTTGGTGATCATAAGTACAATTCTACCACATCTACACTCCACCTATTCTTCACTTAAGAACCACAAGAAAACCTTTAGAGTCAAACTCTATACTTTATATGGTGAGAAACCATCCATCTATATGACCAAAGTTAACTATAAAAAGAATACCACTGTAGTTACTTTAATAATAGATTAAGGATATAAAAGAAGTCTATAGGAATCAGATAGAATCAATTCTCAAATCCTTAACAACTAAATGAGAACAATAATAATTAAAGTAAGTAACCATCCTATTTTGGTTGGAGGAGATTAAGCCCTAGCAATTGCAATATAATGTCATCTCAACTCTACAGACTAGACTTATATCTCAACCCTAGTTATGTATCAATATGGTGATCATAAGATAAACCTAGGCCATAACTGAGATTCAAACAAATTGCCATTAGGTAAATATCATTAGAAACCTAGTATGGCACATTAATAAAATCTTAAGCTATAATTATTAAACCTGGGAAAACTTTTGTGATACATCCTATAATTAGAACCATAAGTGTGATTAACAACCACTTATCTTTATAACCAAAGTCCAACCATGAGGAGAGTAGTATCTACTCTAAGTATTTCAAGGTGTTATCAAAATAATAGTACCAGTATTAAAATTGAATTAGAATTTAGATAAACCTCAAAAGACCTTAATAAATGAGTGTTCACATAAACTCATGTGAAAGTGACCAACATTCTCCAATGAGATTAAGTCCTTAGAAATATTCAGGGATATGAAATCATGCCACTAGATCATCTCCTTGACTTATAAAATTTAGGGCACATGAAATCACACCTTTGCAATCCTATGTCAAAATAAGAAACTAAGTCTCAAGATCATAGTGCATTAATAAATTCTTGCTAGGTAAAGCAAATTAAATATATCACCAACTATTAAAAAGTAATATCAGTATTATAAAAGAATATTCGGAAATTTTAAAAAGAAAAAATGGAAGATTATAATTATTAACATACCTTCCTGAAATATTGGGTATATTGAAACTATCATTATACTAGAAATCAAAATAATATGTATCAAGTAGAATTAGTACTTTAGAGGTAATTACCAAGTTAATTGTATTTACAAATACCTGCAAACAGATTTGAATTCAAAACTGAATTCAAAAATAGAATTGAAAACCAGAAAATTAAAGGAGAAAAAGAAAACACAAAAGAAAATAAGGGAGAAGAGAGGATTACCTGAGAGGCCACCGTAGCCCACCACCACAGCCCAGTAGGCAGCCCAACACCACGGCCCAGTTCACTGCCAGAGAACAGGCCAGTACCCTTTCGTAAAAAAATACGATAAGGAGGTCATCCTCATCCTCGTCTCCCGCATGGAGGCCACCTCGATGCCGTGGCCAGCTCCTTCTCTCGCTGGCGAGTTCCCAGCGATCGGCGTCGTGACGAGGCATCATTCAACGCCCTATAAAAGCTCCGAAGCACGAACAATTGCGTCGAGTTCTTCGTCCTCGTCTCAATTTTTCCCCATTCCCGAAACCCTAACTAGCCGGCCATCTTCAATCGCCGCCGGTGGAGACCTCCCCTAGCCAAGCCGTAGCCACCATCATCTCCGCCGTCCTCGACATGTTCACGGTGCAAAAGGAATTGATCCGAAGCCTTCTGCAACGTCCTCACCGAGCTCGCCATTCCCGTCGGCCGGAGGTGTCGATTCCGGCGACTCCGGCCATCCCCGACCACGCCGTCAAGCTCTGCGCAACCCTGGTGAGCCGCCAAAGCTCATCGCATGCCCGCCTCATCCGATTATGCACCGTATAGACGTCGCGTCGTTCACCCGTGCCCTCCACCGCAGAACCACGCCGCCGGCCTTGCTCCGGCGACCTAATAGGGGCGGCGCTGGTATCATTTTACTCACCGTGTCGTGCTCGTTCTGGTGGTATGAGAGTCCCGTCCGCTCGAGCCCAGGAGCGGCGGCGCCGTCGCCGGCAAACCGCCGGTAGGGAGCTTCCCTAGCCACGTCATAGCCACGTGGCTGCTGACGTGGTCTAGACCCCACTAGCCAGTGGCTGTGGGTAGCCCTGGCCGGGTACACTTAGTCAATTTCTGTTTTAAACTTTAATTGAATAATTACTGCAACTTCAAATAATTATAGAAAAATCATATTAACTCAGAAAAATAAAAATAAGACATCAAAATTCTTATAAAAGAAAATTCTATTTAATAAAAATATAATATGAAATTTTTATTTTTAATAAAAATTTAATTGTTTAATACTTGTTATTTAAAGCCTTTAATTTAAATTCTAAATTCAGTTAAAATTCAATAATTAGGAAAAAGGTATAAAATAAATAAAAACCAGAAAGTAAATAAGGAAAACATTAAAATTAATTTTCCTTTACTATTAACTTATTAAATTATACCAGAAGGATTTAAACCCTAATTAATAATTATCTTAATTATTAATTATTTAAAAATAATAAAATGCCAAATTCAATATTATTCTTATTTCAAAGTTATTAATAACTTCAACTTTTCAAATTAAGTTATTAATCCAAGAACTAATTGACAATTAAGAAACCCTAAGTACCATATTGAATTAAGAACACAAACCCATAATTTTATATGGGATACTAAAACCCTAATTCAATTATGCACCAAACCCTAGCTCCACTAATTCTTTTGAACCCTAATTTACTTCTAAAACCTAAACCCTAGATCCTCTCATATAATCTTGGTGTTCTACTTTTCATACATAGAATCATAATAGCTATTACATACTTTCCATGCCACATAAAATTGTAGGAGCCCTATTATCAATAATTGGTAGTCCATGTAGGCATACCTATCCAACCTAGATGATCAAATAGGACCAACACGAGTTCCTACACTTAGAGGCAACAACTTTAAATATCCATATTTATCATCACACCAATGTGATGAACCTTAGGAGCAATCATACCAACTCTTGAGCATTCCATAACCATACTCCACTAAACCCTAGTAGTGTTGGATACTTATCAACCATCCTATTTAGGAGCCAATTACTCCCGACTTAATAGAACCAACAAGTAAAACCTAGACCACTTCCACCCTAATTGATATACTTCTTATTAATTAAGAAGTATGTTCTTCAAAAGTTATTCTTTTGAAGAAAATATGGAATCATCATCAACCCTGCTTATAAGGACCTATAAACCCTAGCCAGCTATCACTAGCAAAATAAACCAACCTTGACAACAACCATGTATAATGAATTGCTTAGGATGCCTAGGCTTATCTTAACCTTACAAGCCCTAGGTGTTGATGAATCCAACTTTGTTGGGATCCATCTAATACTTACTCCGAAAACTAAATGAAACCATAGTCAACCATAAAACCCCCTCAACCTAATTATCATACTTGTTCTTTATTAAATAACATGTTCTTCCAAAGTTATTCTTTTAAAGTATATGATAATTAATCATCAACCATGCCATATAGTACTAAAGCTGACCACTCGTTCTTTACTTGTTAACATTATGCCAATTATCATTTTTTGTCTTCTCAATTGATTATTATGCTCTATTAACTACTCGTTTATAATACCAAGTAATCACACCTGAATAAGAACCTTGTATGTGAATCACTCTAAAAGTGCAACACACCCTGAACCAATCATTACAACTTACTGATCCTAAATCATCGGGGTTAGGCCACGCTTAGAGCGATTGCATCTCATACTTATGCATTATTGCATCCTTGCCAATCTTTTAAACATCGTCCTTACCGGACGATGATGCTATTTCAGAATTTGGAGTTGTTGCGTATCGAAGACCTTGCCTGCATAATCTTGCAGTCAAGAAAGGCAAGTTCATCACTTGCTCATGTCATTTGAGTATTTCTATCAAATTAATTGCAAAATACTATGGTTATCACTATTGCATAAAAATCAAAACCACTACTTTCATAACTATGAATATGACTATGTGGTGGGTAATGGAACCATGGATTGTGTTGATATGGTGGAGGTTCCATTGCACGGGTTTATATCCATCTAGGATTAAACAACAAATGTCGCCAATGATTCTTGTGCCGTAATACCCGTGTTAACCATAAGATCCGGAGTGGGATGGAGTAGTCAAAAGTGTTTCCACCTCTCGTTCATCAACGGATGCGCTTACCGTAGCGAGTTGTATCCGGCGGAACAACCGGAGGGTGGGGATCCCATTCTAATTCCCCACGGTAAAGCATTGCTTGCCGTAGCAGCTGTGTCTTGCGGAACAACCGGAGGGTGGGGATCCCATTCTAATTCCCCACGGTAATGCGGTCTATGATGGGTTGCAGCTACCGGCGTAGGAGTGTATGGTAGAGCCCAGCACTGTCGTCGTGGTCGGCGTCCACCCTGAAATTACGGGAATAATGGGACCGACGTGGACCCAGGGTCGGGGCATGCAACAACGGGTGGGTGTTCGAGGTAGCGGAGGAACATGATTGGCTAGACCTTATACCGGGCCTCACACCATAGGAAGTGTGGACGGGAAGATCACCCGGTTGGCACCAAGGTTAAGATCTCTTATGGGTAAAGCAACACACCTCGCAGAGTGTAAAGAACCGTGACCTGTCACTCCCTCGTTCCGGGATATGGAACTGCGAACGCGGCCGGAAAGGAGCTCCATGAAGTTCTAGTAAACCGGTGAAGGCTGACGGACATAGTTCTTCGGAATAAAAGCAACCTTTTGAAAAATTGATTATGAAAACCTGCATTGGTATTAGACTTTCTGGTCTAATGCTGTAGCTAGTGCATTAAACACCTCTTTCCTATAATGAACTTGTTGAGTACGCTCGTACTCATCCCCCTCTTAAATCCCCTGCTTAGATATGGAGGCATCGAGGGAGGATCTACAGGTGCAACTCGAAGACCGAGGAGTCAACAACTACTTCACGAGACAGGACCTTGTCAGAGGAGTCAGATACCACATCCAACAAGGAGAAAACCTAGTTTAGCCATAGAAGGGAACTAGTTTCCTAAACCTAGCTCCTATTTAGCTAGAGTCTATTCTTAGCCTCTGTAGTTAGTGAAATACTCTACAAATAGAGTTCGTGATAAGACTAGACTACGAGTCGTTCTTCTGGAGTTTATTTGCAGTTTCACCTTATTGTAAAGTAGGAGGCTGTGATGATCTTATGTAACAGAGTCGGTGTTGTAATTCTATAGACATGCCTTGGACCCGCATATGTTTCTGTTGTACCACTCTGAGCGATATAATACCCGTGGAACTGTGTTTCATTGGTGTTATATCAGACTTGCATACTACACCATGCAGTGGTATGCCGGGTCACCACAGACGTGATCCCCTAGTTCGTCCACTGGTGGGCGCTACGCTTGTGTGCGCTCTCCGAACGGTTCCATTTCCGCTGCTCCGCCTCCGAGCGAAAAACGGGGGGGGGGGGGGGGGACGCGGCGGCGAATCTCCGCCGCCCAACGGGCCACCTCCCCTCACGGAGCTTCCGCAGCTACCCATGTGGAGGTCGTGCTGGAGTGAAACGTCGTTGGCGGTGGGAAGATTTCTCGTTGGAGGAGGTGGCGGAAGACGGCGGCCACAGCAGAGGGGAGTAGGGTTTAGAAACCGTAGTTCCCTCCGTGACCCGTTTTAATACGGGGCAAGCGTCGCATTTCTCGAGCTCCGAACTGAGTTTACGGGCCAGACCATGAGTTTAGGCTCTTGTCTAGGCCACTTTCAGCTTGAACCTTGAACTCACCGGAAAAATATGGTTCCTGCGGGCGGGGTTTTTGCTCTGTGTTAAAATGAACTGCGCATTGACTGGCGTGGTGCGACCGATCGGGCAAGGTGCTCCGCTCGGGCGTCGACGAGCAGATGCGGACGAGGATTCGCGGATGGAACAGACGCCACCGTTAATCACGGCGCGCAAGCGTCGGTGTCCCCTTTCCCGGAGTCGAGCAAAGCGAACCAATGGCGCTGACGCCGCGGCGTCGACGCGTCGCTCGACGGCGACGCACGGCGCTCTCCCGCGGACCTGCGGGATGCTACTACGTGCCCGATGGTCCGCCGGCCGCCGGCGACCATGCACGTCCTCGTCTCCGTCCACTACTGATCGATTTAGGCGCAATAATCACGGCCGATCCATCATCATCGAACACGCTAGCCCCGCGCATGATGACGATGAGTTCCGGCCCGCCTGATTAACTCTTTCGCCGGTCGGCCGGCGCCTGCCACGTACGGTGCGCGGCGGCGCCGCTTGTACGTGTCGTCGGCGCGGAACTTTGCATTGCCGGTCTGGATCGCATTGGCACGCACGTTCTATCCCCATTTTCCCCGGGCGCTTTCAGGACTACCAGTGCTGCTGCACCTGTGACCAGTCGCGAGCAAGACTACGATTTTTGCCGGGTTTAGCGTGACACACGTCGGCGGGGAGTGATCATGGCCGATCGGTGCGACGGAGACAGAGCTAGTTAAGCGGCACGTACTGGAGATAGTGATAACCACATGTCCGTGATTAGCTAGTTTCAGCGACCAACGATACCAGAATATTTTGTTTCGAGGTGTGCTTACTTTTGTTCTCTGATAATGGGGACAATTTCAAGATTCCAACCCTCCTTTCTTTTTTGGTATTCATGGTTCCAACCTTGGTAGAGACATTATTCTAAGCTCTAAGCCTGTTGAAAACCTAACATGGTGAGCCACTTACCGCACACACGATATATTTCAGCCGCTGGGTGTAAAAGCCGTGGTAAATGGATTTCCCACTATAAAATATACGAAAAAAGAAAAGGGAAAAAACCAAGGCGGCCAAGCCGCGAGGTCTCCGGGGTCGTTTGTGAAGAAATATCCGTTCGCTCTACCTCATTGCGCACCATGCGTGCGACATCCAATAATGGTAGAGTCACGCTGGTGAAGATCATCCAGTTTCGCACTTTCCACACACCCCAAATGATGTATGTGATCACCCTACTAGCGATCCCTTCTCTTTCAGAAGAGTGGCTATAGAATCAAGGCACCAACCGTCAAAGTCTCGGCTCATCCTCGTAGCGACAGGTGGCACGGGGAGGTCACTCGAAGCGAGCATGGAGTCCAGTACCTGAGCCGGGGGGGGGGGGGGTAAGGGTCAGAGTGTGCCCATAAAATATACGAAAAAAGAAAAGGGAAAAAACCAAGGCGGCCAAGCCGCGAGGTCTCCGGGGTCGTTTGTGAAGAAATATCCGTTCGCTCTACCTCATTGCGCACCATGCGTGCGACATCCAATAATGGTAGAGTCACACTGGTGAAGATCATCCAGTTTCGCACTTTCCACACACCCCAAATGATGTATGTGATCACCCTACTAGCGATCCCTTCTCTTTCGAGAAGAGTGGCTATAGAATCAAGGCACCAACCGTCAAAGTCTCGGCTCATCCTCGTAGCGGCAGGTGGCACGGGGAGGTCACTCGAAGCGAGCATGGAGTCCGAGTGCTCGAGCGGTGAAAGTGAAGACATGGCAAAGATGTTGAACCGTCTCCTGGTGGATGTGACATAGCTTGCATACAGGGCCATGAGGCCATCGATCCCCCAAGGCGAGCACGTACATCAGCAGTGCCAATCTTTTTATGTGCCACTAACTATGCAAAAAAAATATCTGCACTTCGGCTCCGCGTGTGTCCTTCATATTTTCTTTGTGTCAAAAGACGCATCGCGAGGTCTCCGGGGTCGTATGTGAAGAAAGATCAGTTTGCTCTATCTCATTGCGCACCATGCGTGCGACATCCAATAATGGTAGAGTCACGCTGGTGAAGATCCTCCAGTTTCGCACTTTCCACACACCCCAAATGATGTATGTGATCACCCTACTAGCGATCCCTTCTCTTTCAGAAGAGTGGCTATAGAATCAAGGCACCAACCGTCAAAGTCTCGGCTCATCCTCGTAGCGGCAGGTGGCACGGGGAGGTCACTCGAAGCGAGCATGGAGTCCGGTACCTGAGCGGTGAAAGTGTCGTCATGGAAAAGATGTTGAACCGTCTCCTGGTGGATGTGACATAGCTTGCATACAGGGCCATGAGGCCATCGATCCCCCAAGGCGAGCACGTACATCAGCAGTGCCAATCTTTTTATGTGCCACTAACTATGCAAAAAAATATCTGCACTTTGGCTCCGCGTGTGTCCTCTATATTTTCTTTGTGTCAAAAGACGCATGAGACACAAGATAACTAGGAAAATCATATGTTACTGATGGTAACAGTAGTGGTGCTACTGCATTTATTTATACATTTTTCGGTTTGAAATGATTGCATTTGTATAGGTGGCTAAGCTAAGAGATTAAACATTATTTGTGCTCAGCGAAGTCCTTCCTTGAGAATAGCTTTTGAGTTGAAAAGAATTTGGTCTTGTATTCTGGAAGTTGAGCGCCTTCCTAGTTTTTCATCCATGTTGTCCGAAGCACCAAGTATGATACTTTTCTCCGTCCTACCAGAAGTGTCTCAATTTTATGAAAATTTGGATGTATGTAAAAACTACCTAGTAGTTAGGTACATCTAAATTTTGATAAAGTTGAGACACTTTTTTGGTGGGAGGGAGTAATATCCATGAAGAAAGGCTCATGGAATCTCCGGTTAAGTATTTAATCTCGCCTGGCCCTACTCGTTCGTTCTTCACTGTCGACGACTGATGGATGAATGGAACATGATATGCAGTAGCAGTAGGACGAGCAGGGAGAGCGACGTGGTCGTACGAGAGAGGCTGGCATGGACCGGCGATCTTGTTAGTTTGGTAGGAGGTATGCGTCAACTTGAAGTGTCCTGATCATCAAGTGTTCTCCAAGTGCTTCCGGTCACGCTAGTTAGAGAGTTGCGAAGGATTTACACGACGAACTGAGCGCTACACACACCCATCTATCGGCAGCCAAAGTGTATTGTTTGGCAGTTGAGGAAACCGAGGGTGAATTCATGGGATCGGCATCGACGCCGACAACAAAGCTTTGTACTCCCTGACTCCCTGTTAATGGGACGTTAATACAATTTGTCAAAGCATCGCCATCATGGAGTACTATCGAGTTTCACTGTTGTGGAGCACTGGCGCACGTTGAAGATAGAGCCGTGCATTATAGTCGATCGATGGATCGACCGGTCACCAGGCCCACATCGATGATACAGAATAGCCACGAGGCCGACGAACCACGCCGCATGTCCGACGCCAGATGGAAACAATCCATGCATGCATTATGCATAGAACGGAGACCCCAAGACATGCGATGCATGTGTTCTAGTGCTACTTAATTAAGGAGATTAGGAGATAGAGAGAGGGAACACTAAAGATGAGCAGCAGCTTCCTACGTCCTACTCAAATGTAATATCAGGAGACAGAAACTGCTTTCTTCCTGCTGCCTCATTCTTGAAGCTTAGCCATGGTTAGGTATGGAATTAAAACTCGAAACTCGCAGCTAAACGAGTCTCGTGACTCGACCCGTCTCGACTCGAACTTGGTGTATAACGAGCCAAGCCGAGTTTCATATTTTATCGTTAAACGAGTTCAAGCTAAACGAGCCGAGTTCATCGAACTCGCAAGTAGCTCGTTTAGCTCGGTAAAAATGAATTTGGCCCAAGCCCACCAAAATGCGCAATTATATTTGTGGTTTCTCAACTTGACAAATCTTATGCTGATGATATATTGACCATTGTGGTTTATATTTTTGTGGTACCATAGTCATAATGCTTGGTGTACAACATTTATGCCCAAAAATTCGGGGAAAATGCATTGTACTCCCTCCGGTCAGATATAATCGATGCGAGAGGTAGTACATACCATGTGAGAGCTGAATGGGAGCGCGCGTCGATTAAATCCAACTTGAGGTAGTACATTTTACATGTTCTATTTGACAGTTTTGAACGAGCTATTTATGAGTTACTCGCGAGCTTTGCGAGTCGAGCCGAGTTTCAAATCCGGATTCAATTTTTAAACAAGTCGAGCCGAGCTACTCAATTGTTAACCGAGCTTTAGCGAGTCAAGCCGACCTGGCTCGGCTCTGCTCGAATTCCAGCCCTAGCCATGGTTCGATCAGTTGGGTCCATGGCGGCGCCCTCGCAGAGGAGTTGGGGCTTCTAGCATGGTTTCCCTGCCGGGCCAAGGCAACGTCGTTCTCCCGGCCCGCAGCTGGGGCCCCGCAGAATTTTGACGAACGTCGTCGTCCTCCACATTAATGGGCCGAGCGACCAACCAACCTACCCGGGCAGTGTAGGTCCACAGGTCCAGGGCCCATATGCCCAACAGAATATACACGTATCGCGATGTACGGACCGATCGCCACATGCGACCACCTTCCATGCATGCAGGTTTTGATGCACAGTTCACTCATCGTGCTGGACTCAAACCACATACACCAAACAAATCTTAATCGCGCCAAGCCGCTCTCGCCGTGCGCTAGCCTGATCACCACCAGTCATTCTATATACTGAAAAATCGTCCCTGATTCCCGGTTTGTAGCTAGCTTGATAAAGGGTGAAATTAAGCACCCTGTCTCGGCGTGATGACAAATTCGATCGCAGGCATGCTAGATAAAGGTGACGCGACGTGTGTTGTAGCATAAGCTCGCAGTTAGGTCGCACGTCGTTCTCTTTCGGAGGACAGGATCATGCTCATGCATGCGTTAGGTTAGGATAGGAGGTCGGTCGCTCTCCATCAAGAAGAGCAAAACACCGACACCAGTTATGGACGATCGACTCAAACCAACAAAAAGATAGGTGCGGTTTGCTTGAGAATAAACAAAGTGATTATTCTCTGCCTTGTCCAGTGAATCAACTTGCGACATAAAAAAATCTAAATTGAGAAACAAATAACTAGTACTTCCTCTGTCTCAGTTTAACATGCATGCACGTAGTCCAAAAACTGCTTTGACCATTATTTTGGTAATAAAATATAGAATATATTTTTAAAAAATTATATCATTCAAAACCTTTTTTAAATACGAATCTAGTGGTACAAATTTTGTAGACATATAATTTATATTTTGTTGACCAAATTCATGTTCAAACTTTCTCTTAAACTACGTTGGTGCCTGTTAATCTGAGACGGAGGGAGAGAACTATGGTTATGTATTACTATCGGTCATTGTTTCCATCTTTGTATGCTCACTCGCTCCAGAATTTATTTTTATTTTTTTCAACGAGCTGAGTTTTTTTTTTGCAACGAGTTCTAGCTAGCTTTATTGATCAGTCGTGCATGCCATGTGATTTTTAAAGAAAACGATTGCATGTCAGGGTTTAAGCTATGCCAGGATCGGTGATACAGAGTCGAGTAATGGTTTTTCACTGGCGGCGGGGCTACTGGGTACTGGCTGGAAGGATCCGTAACTGAGTGCGTCATTTAGGCCCAGCTTTCAACACGAATTACCTTCTATTCGAATTACCTTATTACACCAGATCTGGATGATATGAATAATGCAACTTTTCAAATCTTCTAAACTTTTCCTAATTTTTCATTTTTTGGGCCTTAAATGCATGTTTCACATTAAAATTTAGCAAGATCAGAGTGTACATAGTTAACTACGTTCAGATGTTTTTTGAATTATTTTGGGAAACTTCCAAATTAGGCTTGGAGCATGCGTGCCGGGCCGAGGCCACTCGGTTCTCCGGCCCGCTTCCGGGGCCCGCACAATTTTGACGAAGGTCGTCGTCGCCCATACAAATGGGCCGAGCAACCAACTAACCTACCCCGGGCTGTGTAGGTCCACAGGTCTAGGGCCCAGATGCCAACAGAATATACACGTACCGCGACGTACGGATCGTCGATCGCCACATGCGACCACCTTCCATGCAGGTTTTGATGCACAGTTCACTCATCGTGCTGCACTAAAACATACACCAAAAATTCAAATCACGCCAAGCCGCTCTCGCTGTACGTGCGCTAGCTTGCTCACCAGGCTTTCATATACTCCTGAAAAATCGCCCCTGATTCCTGGTTTGTAGCTAGCTTCAACATGCACGCGTTTGTATTGGGCCGTCCGTCGCATGCAGGATCAAATTAAGCACCCTGTCTCGGCGTGATGACAAATTCGATCGCAGGCGCGCTTCATAAACGACGACGCGACGTGTGTTATGCCAAAGCTGACAGTTAGGCCGCACGTCCTTCTCTTTCGGAGCATACGATCGTGCATGCATGCGTTAGGAGGTCGATCGCTGTCCATCAAGAACAGCAAAATACCCAGTCTGGTTATGGCCGCTGGCCGATCGACTGAACCGACAAAACCATCGGTGCCGTTTGCTACAAACGTGTGTGATTAATCTACTGCAGTGAATCAACGTGCGAACATGCAAAATCCAGATGTTTACAAAGTTTTTGAAAGCATAGGATTGAGCTGCTCGGGTGCCTAAGCTAAACAACGCACCCAGTTACGGGTTCTTCCATCCAGCTGCCCCGCTAGTGACAAACCACGACTCGACTGCTCGATCATGATAGAATATGTATTAGACACGTATATACATGTAACAAGTTGTAATCTGTATTGTACTCTTGGTCTATATAATGAAAAGGAAAAGGCCGGCCCTGGTGTGCCGTGCGAACCAATCTCTTCCAATCTCTAATCTCTTTATGGTATCAGAGCCATAAGCTTCTGCCCTAATCCCGCCGCCGCCGGAAGTCTCCCGTTCTCGCCGCTGCAGTCTCCTGATCGACGACAGCCGGCCCCATGGACACCTCCGCTGCTGCGTCCTCTCCTGCTGCTTCCGCTCCAACAACGGCACCACCAACATCATCGCTGCTGCCCGGTGCGATCTCCACCGCGCCGCCGCCGGTACTGCCGGCTTCCTTCGCGCCAACCTCGTCGGTTTACACGGCGCCGATCATCACGCTGCCAACCACCGCCGCTAGCTCGAGCTCCTCCATGCCCGCGCTCGGCGCGATCTCTACTGCCGCCGGATACCAGATGGCCGCCCCTGGATACCAGATGGCCGGCTTCCCGCTGGGGGTTTCAACCCGGGTTCCCAAACCATCCGTTCATGGGGACCCCTGGTGTCGTCTCCATTGCCTCGGCCATCACAATCCGCCTCACCAGCGAGAACTATCTCATCTAGCGGGCACAGGTCGCTCCTCTTCTTCGGAGCCACCTCCTCATGGGATACGTCGACGGTTCGTCCGTATGCCCTGCTGCTCACACCGCTGCTGATCATGGCGGTGTCATGGTGCCGCAGCACAACCCTCTACACCAACACTGGGTTCAACAAGATCAAGCGATTCTCTCCGCTTTTGTCTCTTCGATGACGGAGAGTGTTGTTGGCATGGTCATGTTCGCCACCCATTGCGCGCGAGGCGTGGGAGACACTTGCTGATGCCTTCGCCGCCACCACTATTGCGCGCTCCTCCGGGCTTCGTCAACAGATGGCCGAGCTCAAGAAGAGGGACATGACGATGCATAACTATTTTCACAAGATGAAGGCTCTATCCGATGAGCTGACTAGCATTGGCCAGCCCCTCCGTGATTCGGAACTCATATCATATCTCCTCGCTGGTCTCGGAACTGATTATGATGCCCTGTATGAAGTTGTCAATGCCCGGACTACACCCATGCCGATTCGGGACTTGTATGCTCAACTCATCGCCACCGAACAACGCAAATCAACTCAGCGCGCAGAGACCGGCCAGCACCACTATCCTGCAGCACACTTTGGCTCAACCTCGGGTGCACCCTATTCCCCAGCACCTCCACCCGCTGCATATGGTGCGTCACGTGGAGGATTTCGTCCACAGTATCGCCCGGACCAGCGCCCTCAGCAGCCTACATGGCAGCCGAAGCCACCATCTTCAGGCGCTCCCAACAAGCCCAACAACAACAGCCGGGCCACCATTCTTTGTCAACTCTGTGGTGTCCCGCGTCACACGGCTTCCAAGTGCTTCAAACGCTTCAACCGCGACTTTCTTGGTGTGGGCAATGATGGGAGTAACACTGAGCGGCAGATTGCTATGGCTGCCAACGCCGTTGCATATGGCATCCATGGAGGGCAGCGGCGTCCGTAGATCCGGCGTGGTATGCGGACTCGGGGCTACTCATCATATCACTCATGAGCTTGATAAACTCACCACGAGGGAGCCCTACCACGGCAACGAGCAAGTTCATACAGACGAATGGTGAAGGTATGCGTATTCATAATATTGGTCATGCATTATTACCCACTCCATCCTCTAAGCCACTTGATTTAAATCATGTCCTTCATGTTCCCCATGCTCGTCATAATCTCTTGTCTATGAGTAAACTTTCGTATGACAATAATGTGTTTATTGAACTTCATCCTCATGATCTTTTTGTAAAGGATCGGGACACGAGGGAACCCATTCTTAGAGGTCGTTGCCATGGTGGTCTTTACGAGATTAAAGCTCCTGTCATCAAGCAAGCACTCAGCAGTGTCAAGGTGTCACGTGATATGTGGCATAGTCGTCTAGGTCATCCAGCTTTGCAAGTCGTTCAGCATGTTCTTCATAGTCATGATTTACCTTCCATCATAGAGTCGAGTAAAAATAAGAGAGTTTGTGATGCTTGTCAACAAGGGAAGAGTCATCAGTTACCCTTTCCTTTGTCTACACGTGTAACACAAAATCCATTAGAGATCATTTATTCTGATGTGTGGGGCCCTGCCCAAACTTCTGTCAGTGGACATCGGTTTTATGTCAGTTTTGTTGATGCTTATAGTCGTTTTACCTGGCTCTATTTACTTAAGCACAAATCTGATGTCTATGATGTATTTCTTCGGTTTCAAAAACATGTTGAACGTCTCCCGAATCGTAAGATTATTCATGTCCAAACTGATTGGGGTGGTGAGTATGAGAAACTTCATCCGTTTTTTCACAATTTAGGCATCTCGCATAGAGTCTCATGCCCTCATACTCATCAACAAAATGGCACTCGCTGAACGTAAACACCGTCACATTGTTGAGACTGGTCTTACTCTTCTTGCACACTCATCCGTACCATTGCATTATTGGAATGATGCTTTTTTCTACAGCCTTGTTTCTTGATAAACCGGCTTCCTAGTCGCACCATTGACATGAAAACTCCCTTGAGCGTCTTCTTAATGAGTCTCCCGATTACACCTTTTTAAGGTGTTTGGCTGCGCTTGTTGGCCACATCTTCGACCCTACAATAATCATAAACTTGAATTTCGCTCCAAGAAATGTGTCTTTCTCGG
Source organism: Lolium rigidum (assembly GCF_022539505.1). Taxonomy (NCBI): domain Eukaryota; kingdom Viridiplantae; phylum Streptophyta; class Magnoliopsida; order Poales; family Poaceae; genus Lolium; species Lolium rigidum. The sequence continues at coordinate 185,955,803 of NC_061512.1, read as the reverse complement.
GTATAGTTCGTTACACAAAGGTTACAAGTGTCTTCATGTTCCGTCGAATCGAGTTTATATTTCACGGGACGTCATCTTTGATGAGACTTGTTTTTCCTTTTGTCAACTTGTCTAGTCCCCATACACCACCACACGTCACGAGAATCTTCCCTACCTACGGCTGACCGGTTTATGGATACCGCATATGCCCCGCCTTTGCTTGCTAACCATGGTGTAGGTACGGGACGCGGAGCTCGCCCGGAAGTTCTTACTCCGGAAAATGATGTTTCTAGTCATGTTGATACTTCTCGGTCGCCGCATGACGATCAGGAGCCTGTGTTGCATGGCTTGCCCTCGGGTTTGGTGCCCGTGCATAGCTGGCCGGCGCCTGGCTCGGCTCCCTCGGGTCCTGCACCGAGCCGGCTCCCAGAGGAGACGCATGCTCCCGCGTCGTCCGCGCCATGCATGCGGTCGCCTGGGCCAGCTTCTGCTGCCACGGACACTGCTGCAGACCGTTGCTCCTCTCCGTCCGGTCACACTCCGCCTCTGTCCCCTGGACGCTCACAGCAGATGTCGCCGGCACATGCTGCGGAGCCGTCTCCTGCATGCATCTGCGCCGCTGCCGCCGGTACCATTTGATGCGACAGCTCCGTCTTCCGTGCCTCCCGTGCAGCCTAGCTCCTCCGCAAATGCACCGTCTGCACCAGTTTCTCGACCAGCTACCCGTCGCAGTCATGGTATTGTTCAACCAAAAATTCGTACTGATTGCCTGGAGCAGCATTTTAGCAGCACGGGAGGCGTCCAAAGACACTGCAGAACCGCGTGATTATCGTGATGCTCTTCGTATCTGACATAGGCATCCCAAATAGGCCTGCCAAAGATAGTACCTGGGGTTTAATGAAGGCCCACTACCCGAAGAATAAGAAGGTTCGAGAGCCCAAGATATATTAAGGAAAGTAGAATTGTAATAGGAAGTGTTGTTTGTAATCTGGCGGGATGAGTTAGAAACCGTCCCGGACTCCAGTAACTTGTACAAAACGAAACCCTCGGCTCCACCTCTTATATAAAGGGGGAGTCGAGGGACGAGAGGATCATCGAATCATTGTCTGCAAACCCTAGTTTTCATAATCGTCGAGCACTTTTCGGCTGAAACCTTCGAGATCTACTTGCCCTCTACTTCTAACTAAACCCTAGCCTACAATCCATAGGCATTGACAAGTTAATCCCTTGTCAATTGGCGCCGTCTCGTGGGAATTAGAGGCGTAAGGATCTGATCTCGATGGCACGTTCAAGATCTTCGACATCGTCAACCGGAAGCAACACTATGGATCGAGGTAAACAGATCGCTGCTGGTCTTGTTGATTTTGTTCCTCACCCACCCTCCCGTTTGGATGCATATGCGTATCTGGCGGAGCCCATGGAGATGACGTTCGGAAGGTTTCACTTTCGCGTCGAGAAGGAAGGATCGTATCGTGTCGAAATTCCGATTTCGTCGGGATCATCGGCGGTCGATTCCGAGTTTTCAAGCTACGCATCGTCAACCGAGTCAGAAGAAGAAACTTCGGTAACACGTTACGTCAGCATCAGAGCAAGAGAGAAACTCGCCAAGATCTTCAGTGACACATCGTTTGAGTCATCTGCGGACTCATATATAAGCGATGGCTCAAGCGATATCGACAGTTACGACTTCATCGACAAATCCATCACAGTGGGCAAGGTCTTCATCAATCTCAACAATGATGTCACCAAACCCAACATAGATCTGAGTACAAAGTATCATCAGATTTATGCTATCGAAAATCAAGAAGAAACATCGGAGGCTTTCGACGATTTGGGGAATCCATATGTCGATCCCTCAGATCTAAGGAGAGGCATGGGCACTAAATATGATGGGCCCACACCACGTGTCAGAGTTCAACTTCCGCAAGCAGCTCGGGATAGAGCTGCAAAAGCCCTAGATGGTTCGGAGCCAATGACGACAACGGCTACAGCTCAAGAACCGCAAGCTTATCAATATAGGCTCGCACGAACCGCTCGAGAAATAGAAAAACAGACAGACTGAGTTGAACAGGAGAAAGGAGGCAGCTTCGCATCCAGCAGGAGAAGGGCGGATATAAGTGGACAATCTAGAGTTTCGGGTGATAGCCACAGGGAGGCTCGGAACGAGAGGAAGATCAAGGTTACAACACATACCCGAAGCGTAAAGAGAGCACTTGGTTCAAAACCTCGACATGTCCTTTATGTCGATAGATACAAGAGGAAATATTATCCCTAAGACACCGTAAGCTGGGTATATGGCGACACAAGCTTACATCCTCGCATCCAGGCCACCCCCGGGAGATCCAAGGGAAACATTATACAATATGGCGTTAGCGAGGGTGATGTCTACGTTCCCCCTCCTTTCCGTAGACAGTGTTGGGCCTCCAAGAGCGAGAGGTTTGTAGAACGAGCAGCAAGTTTCCCTTAAATGGATACCCAAGGTTTATCGAACTCGGGGAGGAAGAGGTCAAAGATATCCCTCTCATGCAACCCCGCAACCACAAAGCAAGAAGTCTCTTGTGTCCCCAACACACCTAATAGGTGCACTAGTTCGGCGAAGAGATAGTGAAATACGAGGTGGTATAAATAAGTATGAGAAGTAGCAACGGTGCCGAGAAAAGTGCTTGGCGTGTAGTTGATGGTGGTGGTATTACAGCGAGTAGTAACGCAGTAAAACAAGAAACAAGCAAGTAGTAACTCAGCAGTAGTAACGCAAGAGTAGTAAACAAGCAGTAGTAACTCGGCGAGTATTTAGGAACAAGGCCTAGGGATTACACTTTCACTAGTGGACACTCTCAACATTGATCACATAACAGAATAGATAAATGCATACTCTACACTTTTGTTGGATGATGAACACATTGCGTAGGATTACACGAACCCTCAATGCCGGAGTTAACAAGCTCCACAATAATGCTCATGTTTTAGTAACCTTAAGTGTAAGATAGATCAACGGACTAAACCAAGTACTAGCATAGCATGCACACTCTGTCACCTTCATGCATATGTAGGAGGAATAGATCACATCAATATTATCATAGCAATAGTTAACTCCATAATCTACAAGAGATCATGATCATAGCATAAACCAAGTACTAACACGGTGCACGCACTCGTCACCTTTGCACACATGCAGGAGGAATAAACTACTTTAATAACAAATCACTAGAGTAGCACATGGATAAATTGTGATACAACATGCTGCAATCTTAAAGAGATATAAATAAGCACCTCACTATGCCATTCAATGAGTAAGTATTCTGTGAAATCTAGCCTAAGAGACCCACACGGTGCACACACTTGTCACCTTTACACACGTGGGACGAGGAGTCTCCAGGAGATCACATAAGTAAAACTCACTTGACTAGCATAATGACATCTAGATTACAAGCATCATCATATGAATCTCAATCATGTAAGGCAGCTCATGAGATTATTGTATTGAAACACATAGGAGAGAGATGATCCACATAGCTACCGGTACAGCCCCGAGCCTCGATGGAGAACTACTCCCTCCTCATGGGAGCAAGCAGCGGTGATGAAGATGGCGGTGGAGATGGCAGCGGTGTCGATGGAGAAGCCTTCCGGGGCACTTCCCCGCTCCGGCAGGGTGCCGAACGCAGATCCCGTCCCCGCATCTTGGCTTCGCGATGGCGGCGGCTCGGCAGGTTTCTCCGGGTTTCGTCAATTGGTATCGGGTTTTCTGATCCAGGGGCTTTATATAGGCGAAGAGGCGGCGCAGAGGGCTGACGGGGGGCCACACCATAGGGCGGCGCGGCCCCCCTCCGGCCGCGCCGGCCCTAGGGTTTGGTGGCCCCGTGGCCCCCCTCCGGTCCTTCCCGGGTGTTCTGGATGCTTCCGATGAAAATAGGAACTTTGGCGTTGATTTCGTCCGATTCCGAGAATATTTCGTTACTAGGATTTCTGAAACCAAAAACAGCGAGAAAACAGAACCGGCACTTCGGCATCTTGTTAATAGGTTAGTTCCAGAAAATGCACGAATATGACATAAAGTGTGCATAAAACATGTAGATAACATCAATAATGTGGCATGGAACACAAGAAATTATCGATACGTTGGAGACGTATCAAGGGGTTGGAGCTATGGGGACAGCGTTCGTAGCAACGCCTCCCGAAGGAGCGGCAAGGCAAAATAGTCCACGACCTGCAGCGGCAACAGCGGCAGTTCCTGAAGGACCAAGCGGAGCAAGAGACACAGGAGCACAAGCAAGGGTCGATAGAGCGAGACAAAGCAGAAGGGATCATCGGCAATCCCCGGAGCTTAACGACGAGGATATGTGCGGCCTGCCGTGCTTCACAAGGAGAGTACGAAAAACTCGAGTCCCGTCGGGATTTAAGTTGCCCGATCACTTCAAAAAGTTCGACGGCCTGCAAGATCCGGAGGATCGGCTAATTGATTACCTCGAGACGGTGAAGTTAGCCGGAGGAACTAGAGCAACAGCCATGCAAAGTATTCGGGTGCACTTAAGTGGAGCCGCACGATCTTGGATCAAAAAACTTCCGCCGGGGTCTATCGACGAGCTGGGAAAGTTTCGAGGACGTATTCGTCAAAAACTTCGGGTCCACGTGCAAAAAACCTGCGTCGTTAGAAGAGGCTGAGAGCGTGTCGACAAAAGCCGGATGAGTCAATGAGAAAATACATCCAAAGGTGGAACATCATAAAAAACTCGGCGAGAAAATATATCCGACGAGAGAGCAATAGATGCGTTTGTCGCGGGAATTAGGCGTGGAGATTTTGTCGAGGACTTCGGAAGGACCAATCCAAAAACGAGTATCCGCGCCGATGGAGATAGCAAATAGATGGGCAGACGGAGAAGACGCTGTCCACAATAAACGACACGGAGTCGCCGGAGGAGGACCGTGGTCGAAATTATCAATCGAGGCGACGATTTCCTCGGCGGTATCCAAACTATGACGCCCCGGGGCAAATTTCGGCGGGATTTCGGGCAAACACGGGAGGAAACAACGAGAGATGATTATCGGAGAAGCAATGAGCAGCGAAGCGATAATAGGGACGACTCCCGCAACGGACAAAATAGTGGGCCGAGGTTTCCAAGACCTTTCGTGTCCCCAGAAGAAATGCTGAACGGACCGTGCCGGATGCACTTCTTCCTCGACGAGCAACGGGAAAAGACAGGTCGGGGCACTGCCGGAAAGAGCGTCGAAATTTTCGGGCAATGTTCGGATGCGCGAGAAAACGCTCACGCCCGAGCAGCACGAGAGAAACCCTCGGGAGCCCGGGAGCGAAGTTCATCTACCGCCACCTCCCGCGATTACGGACGACAATCGGCATCGGCTCGGAATAGCGGCAGCACCTCCACCACCACCTTATGTTGATCCTAACTCAAACGGAGCGGTGTCGATGATTCGAAGGGAAGGCCGTCCAACGGAACTCAAAAAGTAATCTCGAGACAGGTGTTCATGGCGAGAGAAAATGCCTCCACCAACGGTTGAGTACCTCAATTGGTCGGGGCAAGACATCGGCTTCACCATAGCGGATCACCCGCGGCAAGTTCCTCGACCGGGGCGGTCGGCACTTATTACGCCGGCGGTTATTGCGGGCTTTGATGTTTCTCGAGTATTCATAGATGGTGGCAGCGGCTTAAACCTTATGTACGCGAGATACATTGAGGAAGATGAACATATCCCTAGCAAACCTGAAGCCAACGGACACAAGGTTCCACGGCATCACACCGGAGAAACCAAGTTACCCATTGGGGAAGATCAACCTCGACGTTCGAGTTTGGAACCGAGAAAATTATAGAATCGAGAAGCCGGAGTTTGAAGTCGTGGATTTTCCATCGCGATACCACGCTTTGTTGGGACGACCGGCATATGCTAGATTTATGGCGGTACCACACTATACATACTGTTGTGGAGATTGCACTGGACCCAAGGGGCCAATCACGGTCAAAGGGAGCTTCGCCTTAGCGGATAAGTGCGACAAGGATTTCCATCGGTTATCGAAACTTTCGGGATGCAAGCTGAGTATTTGGCGTCGAAAAGTATGATCGATTACGACGTACGCCGGACGTTGGAAGGCCAAATAAAGAATCAACTTTCAATACGAGAGAAAAATTCTAAGGAGGTGCGGATTCACCCGACGGACCGAAAAAGACGACATCCATTGCAAACAACATGGATATCGCATAGGAAAGCGCGCTCGTCGAGTTCCTCCGTGAGAACTGGAAAATCTTCGCATGGTGTCCAGGCTGACATGCCGGGAGTACCCGGGGAACTTGCCGAGCACCACCTAAATTTGGATCCATCGGCGAGACCAATCAAACAACCTTTGCGGCGTTTTTCGGAACCAAACCGCAAAGCTATCTTGTCGAGAAATCAATCGACTACAAGAAGCTGGTTTTATCAAAGAGATATTCACGAAGCCACATGGGTAGCAAATCCCGTGATGGTGCCAAAGAAAAACACTAAGGTCCTTCGCATGTGCGTCGACTTTACGTGTCTCAACAAACATTGTCCAAAGGATCACTTTCCCCTCCCGAGGATCGATCAAATTATCGACTCCACGGCTGGATGCGAACGTCTTTCCTTCTGGACGCGTATTACGGTTACAACCGGATCAGGTTAAAAGAAGAAGATGAAGTAAAGACTGCGTTCATTACACCTTATGGCGTGTTTTGTTACGGAACAATGCCCTTTGGTCTAAAAACGCGGGAGCAACATATCGAGAGGATGATGCGAAGTGCTTGGCGACACAGATTGGGAAAAACGTGCAAGTATACATCGACGACGTCGTCATAACATCAAAAGAAGGATCAACAACGATAGAGGACCTCAAGGAAACGTTCGACAACCTCAACAAGTTCTGCACGAAGTTGAACCCGACGAAGTGTTCCTTTGGTGTCCCGGCGGGGAGAACTCTTGGGGTTTCTAGTCTCGGCAAGAGGGATTGAAGCAAATCCCGATAAAATACAAGCTATTGTAACAATGAGAAAGCCAACAAAGTTGAAAGAGATACAACGAGTTAGCTGGGCGAGTCGCGGCTTTGAGCGGATTCGTCGCCGAGGCTAGGAGAAAAAGCGTTACCATTCTACGCTTTGATAAAACAAGGAGACAAATTCCGGTGGAACGAAGAAGCCGACGAGCTTTCGAAGATTTGAAGCGCAAAATCTCGACACCACCAATCTTGGTGGCACCAGAAGGAAAAGGAACCTCTCCTGTTATATATCGCAGCCACGCCCCAAGTGGTGAGCACGGCGCGGTTGTCGAAAGAGAAGAAGAAGGAAAACTCCACGGAGTACGAGAGGCCGGTTACTTCGTCGGCGAAGTTTTATCGCCGTCAAAACAAAGGTACCCTCGGTACCGGAAGCTAGCATACGGAGTGTTCACAACGGCACGAAAATTGCGCCACTATTTTTCGGCACACCCGATCATAGTGGTCAATGAGGCTCCTTTGTCAAATATACTTGAACAATCCGGAAGCTACGGGTCGTGTCTCCCTTTGGGGAATAGAACTTTCCCCTCGGGACATCACGTATGAAAAAAGAAAAGCAATCAAGTCGCAAGTTTTGCCGGACTTCATCGCGAGTGGATGGAGCTGCAAAACACGGGACCCCGGACCTGTCGAGAACACTGGACCATGAATTTTGACGGGTCCAAGAGAGTAGAAGGAGGCTGGCGCGGGAGTCATACTTATATCACACGAAGGCGACAAATTAAAGTATATCCTTCGGATGACGTTCCCTAACGCATCTAACAATGAAGCGAGAATATGAAGCCCTCATACACGGGATGAAGATGGCGAAAGCATGCGGTGCAACTCGACTAAAAATCTTTGGCGACTCACAATTGGTGGCCCGGCAAGTTATGAACCAATGTGATGCAGTCAATGATAGCATGGTAGCATACAAGGAGTTGTACAATGAACTCGAGAAGCTATTCGATGGATGCGAAGTAAACCACATCAGTAGATTGAGCAACGATGAAGCCGACGTCCTCGCAAACATCGGGTCGCAGTGCCTCCCAGTCCCGCCAGGAGTGTTTTGGGAAGAAATATCGGAGAGATCTACAAAACCAAAAAAGGTGCAGAAAAAAGACAAAACTTCGACACCCCTCGCAGAAACCATGGAGGATGAAGATGAACAAGAGCTTGTGATGATGGTACAAGTTCCTTGGATGCAAGCATATGTATCATACATCCTCAGGAAAGAAATACCCGACGATCCAGTTGAAGCAAGGCGAGTAATTCGACGGTCTAAAGCTTTCACGGTGATCAAAGGAGAACTGTACAAGCGAAGTATTTCGGGTGTTCGCAAAGGTGTGTAACACCGAAGAAGGAAGAGTAATTCTGAAGGATGTGCACGAAGGAATATGCGGCCACCACGCGAGTAGTCGAGCCATCGCAGCCAAGGTTTTCGGGCGAGGATTCTGCTTGGTTGACGGCAATCGAGGACGCCAAAGAAATAGTAAGGACTTGCGATGCGTGTCAAAGGTTCGCCGCAAAACCTCACTCTCCGGCGAGCGAGAACTAGCACCAATACCTTTGTCGTGGCCCTTCGCACAATGGGGACTCGATATGGTGGGCAAGTTACACAAATCATGGCCGGGAGGAAAGGAATACATGCTAGTAGGCTGTCGACAAATTTACAAAGTGGATAGAAGCGAAGCCGATAAATTCGCCGGATGGAGCATCCGCGATAAAATTCATAAAAGGCCTCGTCTTCAGATTTGGAGTGCCTCATAGCATCGTCACGGACAATGGCGGTAACTTTACATCCAACGAATTCAAAGAGTACTGCAAAGAAGTGGGTATCAAGCTGCACTTTGCGTCGGTTGCACATCCTCAAACCAACGGGCAGGTCGAGAAAGCCAATGGCATTATACGCAATGGCATCAAGAAACGCTTGTTGGGACCACTAGAAAAAGCTCGACATACCTGGCATGAAGAACTACCAAGTGTGTTGTGGAGCATCCGAACAACACCAAATACGGCGACACAAGAAACCCCATTTTTACGGTCCATGGCGCGGAGGCGGTACTACCAATAGAAATAGAGCACGACTCCCCGAGAGTCACGGCGTATGATGAAGAAGCTTCAAGGACAGCATTGGAAGACGACATAGACGCACTCGACGAAGCTCGAGACGAAGTATTATCAAGGGTCACCAAATATCAACGGGACTTGAAGAATTACCACAGTCGACGTTTGCGGCCAAGATCCTTTCAAGTGGGAGATTTAGTTCTTCGGCTCACGCAAAAAAGTCATGAAAAACTCGAGTCACCATGGCTTGGTCCCTATATCGTCACGGAAGTAATCGGAGGAGGAGCATACGGGATAAAGGACAAGAAGACGGGGGTGGAGGAGCAAAACCCTTGGAACGTGGCGCAACTCGGGCGGTTCTACGCCTAGAGCTAAAATATAGTCCTTGTAAAAACTTCAATGTCTTGAAACGCCCACGAGTTTTCGGACGCACTCTTTTCCTTTTCGGGGCACCGAGTGGGGCCGGGAAAGGTTTTTAATGAGGCGGGCTCGTGGTGCTGCAATATAATAAAGATAGTGGAGATATACTTCTTATTTTTCGACACGCTCGGGGGCTCAACGCCCAAGTCTCAAAATACATACAATATAGATTCACTGAAATATTTCGCCTTGGTACATTAATACCTCGCCAAATATAACAAAATCGGAAGCCAGCAATCATAAATATAGTGTACACATCAAAAATCTTAAGTGCTTTGGTCTAAAAACCTCGCAATATAAATATAGAACTTCGACATCAAAGATACTCGAAGATTGGCAATCCATCCAAGGGAAAAACAAGGATGTCTTATTACAACAGAAAAGATAGATTTCAAGGAGAAAAAATAGTACAACTTTCGCCCAGTTAGGCTCGGGGGCTTCAACAACATAGAGGGCCTCGGCAATATACAATAAGTTCCTTCGGAAATATAAAAAAAAAAAGAGGAGGGAAATCAAAAAAGAGTGAGTTACAAGGTTTCCAATATAATTCAAGTCAGTTAAATCCCAAGATACTATCTACGGACAAGCCTCTGGTTGTTTTATGTTCAGCATAAGAACCCTTGATAAAGAACTCCGAGTCCATCCGAAGAAGTTCATCTATCATCGACTCGGCCACGGGAGCTACCATCGCATCGATTGAGTCAATATCATTTTTCCGACGCGTTTTCTTGGCCAAGCAACCGGCAACAATCTTCGTCGGGTCCAACTTTGGATAACGAGATGTTTATCATAATCATGGCAAATCTCGCTCCGGCGGTGAGTTGAGCCCGCACAAAATTATGAATGCGGGGAGCATCTCTGAATACCTCCAACAATTCGGGAAGAGTTTTTGGAACCTCGTTCCGCGGAAATAGATTCCTATAGACAAGGGTTAATGTCGCCGTGCAAAAACTGAGAAAATCGCGCACTTGGCAAGCACGGTCTTGGAACCTAACAATTTGTTGGGTTCGTTCGGGAGTGGCCCGAGAACAAACAGCCATGATTAAGGGAAAGATTGACAAGAAGATTTGTTCTCTCATTCACTCTACGATCTTCGGCGGCGAGAATCAAGAGCGAGCACTGTTAAAGCGACGGGGCAAGAAATTGGAAGAAAGGCACAGCAAAATAAAGAGAAGGGATCATAAGATCGCAAAAACGTACCTAACATATACTGTGCTAGCTTCCGGCATTAGCTCAAGCATACTATTTTCTCGGGTTGTGGCTCCCTTTGCTTCCAATACGGCGGCATCCTTAGCGGCCATAGCTTCTTTGGCTTGATGAAGAGCAAGTTTTTCTCCTTCGGATGCTTTCGAGATTGCTCCATCATGGCCAACGTCTGTTTCTTCATAGATTGAAGTTGTTGTCGAAGTTCTTGCAAATCTTCAGACAAATGTCCGCCTGACGAACTTTCGAGGGGATTATGGTCGGCGGTACTTTCTTCGAGAAGGAAGATGCGGGTGAAGCGAGCGACGAGCAAGGAGTAGTCGAGTAATTGTCAAATATTAGCTGGAAAAGAAAGGCCCGGGATCAATGAAAAGCACGAAGAGGAATTTCATTACTTTCTAGAAAATTTACATGGACATTACAAAAGGAAGTTCTCCGGGGGGACTAACGGAGTAATTGTCGCCAAGGCTAAAATGGCGACAAGAGCAAAAGACGAGAGAAAGGAAAAACAAGGAGGCATGCAACTAGACCTCCGGCCTCGAGGAGCTAGGAGTCGAAGGCTGGCTTGATCCCGAGATACGCCAAGATCTTCTTCGTGTTGGGCTTGGCCGCCTTAATCAACGACCTCCATCTCGGCTTGCTCTATTTGATCGGTGTCGCCAACTTTCATCCAATCAAGCGTACGTTGGCTGTCGGCAACAAGGGCAACGGTATTTTCGACGGCAACCTTCATATTTTCTTGACGCATCTTCGGTCCAAGGTCTTCTGATGAATTGAAAAGCTTGGCAAGGGCAAGGAAAGTCGAAGGTTCCTCTTTCTTCGGGAAGAAGTAGGGGAACAACGCCGACAAACCTGCACTAGCATTTGCCACGCCTTCACGAATTTCGCGCCCATGAAACTCCAGAAGAGAAAGTGCGTCAAGGAGAGGGTCATTGACGGGATTCTCCGGATCAAAATCTTGGTTTGTTTGGGCTGCCACACGAGACAAAACATTAGTCGAAAATCAAGAAACGGGAAGTACAATAAAATAGAAAGGATTGATAATATTACTCGGAGTACGTCGACTTTGCGACTTCGGACGCTTGAGGATCCCTTGTTCACGAGCAGCTTGTGCGGCTTTACTGCTCGTCTAAAGCGGATTCGGCATCTTTAAGCCTTTTGCGGTTCCTCGACACTAGCAGCCTTTGCTTTGGCATCATCAGCCTCGGCTTTAGCTTCGCTAGCGACAAGTTCGGCTTTCTTGCGAGCCGCCTCACTTTGCTCCAGTTTGTGAGCAAGTGCGTCGGCACGCTTATTGGCCTCTGCAAGTTTCTCTATCAAGATAAAAAAGGGGGAGAAAAGATCAATAAATCGCGACAAACAAAAAGGAGCAAAATCAAGGAAGAACGGCAAATATAGAGGTTATTACCTTCGGTTCTGCTGGCATACTCGCGGTACCCAATAAATTGGGATCCGATGCGGATAAGATCTTTGATCATGGGCTGTCAAAGAAGAAAGACGTAAGAGAAAACATCGGCATTAAAAAAAGTGAGGACCTAAAAAAGAAAAATAGAGGAAATATAGATATCGACAAACTTACATCATCCAAGAGCTGCGACGAAGAGCTGCTCAATTGAGGAGGAGGCTCAATGATCATTTCAACCCTTGCCCTTTTTGGTGAAGGGACAAGGGGGCTCGAAGGAGGAGTAGATGTATCAACATTTTGTTGAGGAGGCGACGATTCTTCTCCTTCAACGGGCTTCTCCGAAATAACTAAAGTGTGTGACGTGCTCGTCCAGGAGCTACGTCACGAGTTGGTACTTCTTCCTCGTCATCACTTGCGAGTAAGGATCAATAGCATAAAAAGCAAGACAAGAAAAAACTTCGACTACGGAAATAAGAGAAAATCAAGGTAACTTACGAGGCGACGAGGGATGCAATATAAGGATCATAAGCCGCCTTCGGATGAGAAGGAACAACTTCCTCGGCTTTGGATGTGCCGGAATCTTCGACATCGTTCCTCTTCCTTTTCCTTTGTGGGGAAACGGCGGGAGGAGGAGATTGGACGACGTAGTGTCCTCGGAAGATCCCGCAGATTTTCGAGAATCCACGGGATCATTCACAAAGGATGGAGCTTCTTGATTGTCGTCGGTAACAATGCCCATTTCTTCGACTTCTCCATCCTCGGGAAGAGGAGGAAGGGAAGCCATAGTAGGATGATTACGCAGGAAAATAGCGGCAAAAGGAAAAATAGAGAGATATCAATACAGTGAGATGCAGGGAAAATTCAGAACAAGATAAAAATTCGAGAAGACAAAATACCTCGGGGAGAGGATTGGTGGAGCTGTATGGTTCCACGCGACAAGAAGAAGGAATAGGATCCCTCTTGCTCAGCGAGGTAATTCTTCGAATAAGCTTCTCCAAGTCCTTCACGGAAAGATCATTGGAGAGCCTATTGGCGTCATTGACACCGAGAATACGTCCAGAGGGGATTTTTGCGAGCACGAAGAGGCTGCACTCTAATCCTAAGAAAGTAGGCGGTGATTTGGACACCGAGATAACTCTTTGCCTCGAGTATTTTGGAGCTGGTGAATACGAGACATAAGAGCTTCTGTCGCCTTTTTCTCTTCTTCGGAAGCTTCAGCATCCCAAGAGTAGCGGCGTTGAATTTTTGCGTTTCCGTCGAAAGGAACTATGTTGTGTTCCACGGAATTGGCACTTTCTTCGTGTATATAGAGCCACCTTTTGCGCCATCCTTGGACAGAGTCAGGAAATTTGACGTCGAAATAATCAACGTCGGTGCGGACACAGATAACAACACCACCTATGTTGTAGGTGGCGTTGTGAGCGCCATTGCGGCGGAGGCAGAAAATGCGTTTCCAAAGAGCCCAATTAGGAGCGACTCCAAGGAAGCATTCGCAAAGCGTGATAAAAATAGAAATATGAAGGATGGAATTGGGGGTCAGGCTGGTGCGGCTGAATTCCATAGACAAAGAGAAGACCGCGGAGGAAATCGTGGATTGGGGTAGAAAGGCCGCGGATGAGATGATCAACGAAACTAACCCGGTACTCCATTGGAGGCTAGGGGTAGCTTTCTTCGATGGGAAAACGGATGGCGTCTTCCTTCTTCATCAGGCCAAGCCTCTTCAGCATATTGACATCTTGATTGGAGATTTTGGATCTCTCCCACTCAAGATCCTCAGCGGCCATCTTGGATTCCGGAGTGCTGTGGCGGGTGAGTCGCGTACGCGGTGGCATCAACGACGCTTGGAAAAGCAGTGTTCGTGCGTGCGGAAGATCGAGAAGAGTTGGGCGCGGGGAGTTCTTGCGAGAGGGGAGCGGATGTGCGGCGCAAGCGAAGGAGTGAACGGAGGTTGAAGAAAGGTTTATATAGGCTTCGGGAGAAGTAATGAACCGTTGGATGAAGAAATCGTGTGGTGAAAAGAGATCCGGTAGATAAGAGGGTAAAAAGGTATTTTTACGGAGATGGAATGGAACGGGCGTTACCGAACGTGCGCCGGGAAAAGCGGAGGACGTGTGTCCCCCACTTGCACGACGTGTCAACGTGGTGGGAACAATGGACCCACAAGGCGAGAAAAATCTCGACTATTAATAGAGCTGAAGAGAATTTGACAACGGAAAATATGTCGACAAGAAAAATAAAAGGAGAATGGCGACAGGAGAAGTTATTTGAATACTTCGGGAGCTTTTGGTCAAAAACAAGTTTTTGCCCAAATGCTCGGGGGCTACTTCGATAAAAGTAAAATTTCGACTATGGCAAATATAGAAATTGTGGGAGCCTACAACCAAGCACAAGTTCTTGGCTGTAGCCTCGGGGGCTACTCCCATCGGGAGCGCTGTTCGCGCACCCGATAGATAAAAAAAAAGAAGAGAAAGAATATCGGGAGATAATGGCAATATAGCGACAAGGTGGACTAAAATGTTGAGCCTACAACCAAGCACAAGTTCTTGGCTGTAGCCTCGGGGGCTACTCCCATCGGGAACGCTGTTCGCGTGCCCGATGAAATATAAAAAGAAAAAGAAAGAAAGATAGAAAAGCAAGAGAGTATATTTCGAGTTATAATTAACTCTACATATACTCCCATCGGGAGATTAATATAAGTCATATTTGACTCGATAAAATGTGCCATTCCAACAGCCGGAAAAGCACTCGACAATATATTCTCGAACGCCAAAGTTGCGATCAATTTCGAATGCCGCAAATTTGCGAAGGTAAGACCCCGGATCCATTCTGCCGGGCGTGGCATCGCCGAAGACTGCGCTACTGCTACTTTTATCCGTATCAACGGATACGAAGAAAAATCCTAACGGACGCGTTAGGTACTCGATAAATTTGAGCGGGACTCGACGGAATGGTAAGACCTTAAGCGGCACTGTCGAAGTTTGCACCGATATCCCGAGATCATGTCCAGGGACGTGATCTTGAAGTAGGTTTTTGCGGATTGCCACTAGAGCAGTTAACTAGTACCTGATCCGTCAGATGAACTAGCCCCAACTACCAATATCCCTGTACAATATAGAAATTTATATAAAGAGATATAGAAAAGTTTAATTTGTCGAATAAGAATAAGCAGTCGAGATTTTCCCTGATTCTACGATTCAAGCAAAATCTCGGGGGCTACTGACATAGGCATCCCAAATGGGCCTGCCAAAGATAGTACACGGGGTTTAATGAAGGCCCACTACCAGAAGAATAAGAAGGTTCGAGAGCCCAAGATATATTAAGGAAAGTAGAATTGTAATAGGAAGTGTTGTTTGTAATGCGGCGGGATGAGTTAGAAACCGTCCCGGACTACGTAACTTGTACAAAACGAAACCCTCGGCTCCACCTCTTATATAAAGGGGGAGTCGAGGGACGAGAAGATCATCGAATCATTGTACGCAAACCCTAGTTTTCATAATCGTCGAGCACTTTTCGGCTGAAACCTTCGAGATCTACTTGCCCTCTACTTCTAACTAAACCCTAGCCTACAATCCATAGGCATTGACAAGTTAATCCCTTGTCAGTATCCCTCACTGGCGTGCTGCCATGGAGACAGAATTTTCAGCTCTTCAGGAGAATGGTACTTGGAATCTTGTGCCTCCTGTTTCTGGCATAAATTTGATTGACTCCAAATGGGTGTTCAAGGTAAAAACTGCGTGCTGATGGCTCTGTTGAACGCTATAAAGCTCGCCTCGTTGCCAAAGGGTTCAAGCAAAGGTATGGACTGGATTATGAGGAGACATTTAGTCATGTGGTTAAGCCTGCGACTATTCGATTGTTGCTTTCTATGGCTCTTTCTCGACGGTGGCACCTTCGTCAGCTTGATGTTCAAAATGCCTTTCTCAATGGCTTTCTTGATGAACAAGTCTATATGCGACAGCCCCCTGGTTTTACTGATCCTGATAAACCTGATCACTACTGCCATCTTGTCAGGTCACTCTATGGGTTGAAGCAGGCTCCTCGGGCTTGGCATGCTCGCCTCAGCTCTGTCCTTGGCTCCTTGGGGTTTTCACCATCAGCTACGGATACTTCACTGTTCATTCTTCAGCGTTCAGATATCACCATTTATCTACTGGTCTATGTTGACGACATTATTGTCATTAGCTCCACATCGGCAGCTATTCCCAGGTTGATTGCTCAACTCGAGTGCACGTTCTCGGTCAAAGATCTTGGTGTTTTGCATTATTTTCACGGGCATTGAGGTGCATTCACCCTTATCTGGCAGTCTTTTTCTTCGACAACGCAAGTATGCACTTGATCTTCTTGCTCGTCTTGGTATGTTGAAGTGTAGTCCTTCTACTACTCCCATGGCGTCATACGAACGGTTGTGTAGCAACGATGGTGATATTCTTTCATCCGAGGATGCCACTCGTTATCGCGAGTCTTGTTGGTGGTCTTCGGTATCTTACGGTGACACGGCCAGACTTGTCCTTTGTTGTCAACAAGGTCCGTCGGTACCTACATGAGCCCCGTTCTTCTCATATGACTGCTGTCAGCGGATTCTTCGGTATGTGCGTTTCACTATTGACGATGGACTGCTCCTTCGGTCCTCTCCTTCTACCTTGCTCTCGGCATTCTCGGTGCAGATTGGGCTGGTAGTACGCGATGATCGGCGATCCACGGGGGGATATGCTATATTTTATGGAGGCAATCGATCGCTCTGGAATGCTCGTAGCGGTCTACGGTGTCCGGAGTCGAGTACCGAGTCCGAGTATAAGGCTCTCGCTAATGCCACGGCGAGCTTGTTTGGGTTCGGTCATTGTTACAGGAGCTTGGTGTCAAACAAGCGCGACCTCCGTGTTATGGTGTGACAACATCGGAGCGACTTACCCGTCATTGAATCCGAGTTTTTCATGCCGGGACGAAGCACATTGAGGTTGATTTCCACTTTGTCCGTGAGCGAGTTGCTAAGAAGCGGCTTCGATTCGGTTCATCTCCTCTAAAGACCAAGTTGCAGATATTTTCACCAAACCACTCCCTTTGCCATTGTATGAGCATTGTCGACGCAATCTCAACCTTTTGTCGCCGGCTGAGATTGAGGGAGGGTGATAGAATATGTATTAGACACGTATATACATGTAACAAGTTGTAATCTGTATTGTACTCTTGGTCATATAATGAAAAGGAAAAGGCCGGCCCTGGTGTGCCGTGCGAACCAATCTCTTCCAGTCTCTAATCTCTTTAGATCACCGGTCCTGACGTAGCTTAAACCCTGACAGGCAACCGTTTTCTATATGGCGAATCACATGGCATGCACGACCGGTGACTGAAGCTAGCTTGAACTCGTTGCACATGCATTGTTGGATAATTAGGCACAATTTCCATGATTAATTCCAGAATATAAAACATGATGACAACAACTACTAACATGTGAAACTCGAACATACTAGATGCATTAATCAACATGAGTAGCAGCAGCACAAACAGTAAAGCATCCATCGCTAAACAGATCGAGATATGTCGCACGTACCGATCTGGTGGTGGTGGCGGTGGAGGTGTAGCAGATGATGTCGCAGCAGTAACGTTGTTGACGACGGGAACGACGGATCGAAGTAGACGGCGTTGAAGACGACGGTAGGCAGCACCGCCCGACTTGGACGGAAGGCGACCCGTGATGAAGAAGCTGGAGCAGTCGCGCAGAGCGCTTCCCAAAAACCTAATTCGCCCTCTCCCGTACAGGATCGCAAGGACGAGTGGTTCCGGAGACCTGCTCTCTCGTTCGCCGATGCACGTCGGCTCGCGGGATGGAGTAGGCTACGATGGCGGCGCAAGCAGAGAGAGGTGGAAACCCTAACTCGTGTATTAGATATGATTCTGCGGTAGCAAGGAAAGTCTCGGCTCGAGGCTCAATCCACTCACCACGAGCGCGGCGCGCGCGTCGAGACGAGCGAGCGAGGAGGAGGAGGAGCGCGCGCGTGTAGCACTCCTATTCTCACTCACTTACTAGTGGTGGAATAACCCACCTTATAAGGTGGTCTAACTTCCTCCCAACTTTTCATGTGGGACTAAACTTCCCACCTCTTGCCACTCTCTAGTGAGCTGCCACCAACTTGGGCTCAAACTCACAAGGCTGCCACTAAGTGGGCTTTGAGATTTATAGGAAAATCTGAAATCTAGTATGGGCCACTAAGTGTAGGCCCAATATTTCAACATGCATATGGACGGACGTTGACCGGACAGCTGGTATGCGGTTGTGATCATTGGATAGTTGAAAGGATATGTCGTCGACTTTTGGGCAGATCTGTCTAATTGTTTTCAATGGACAGCCACTATCCAATAGTACGTATATATATACAGTATATTCACCAAGAACTTTCTCAGCTCGTCGCAAAAAAAAAAGAGGAAAATCCTCAATGAAGTAAGCATAGAAAGATGGAGTAATGACCGACATTTGGATTTTGCATGTTCGCACGTTGATTCACTGCAAGTAGATTAATCACACACGTTTGTAGCAAACGGCACCGATGGTTTTGTTGGTTCAGTCGATCGGCCAGCGGCCATAACAGACTGGGTCATTTTGCTAAATTTTGTCTAATTTGCCATTTTTCTGGGCCTAAAATACATGGTATTCCATACTAAAATTTTCCACAATCGTAGTGTACATAGTTGACTACATCTAGAATTATTTTTCTTTTGGATTTTTGGGAACTTTAAATTAAGTTTTCATTTTTAAAAACCGAGGGGTGCCAAACCCATTTTTCATGGGAAAGATGCACTAGTTGTGCACCATGATTAACCCTATGTAGGGTGCATTAAAAAACTAAAGGAGTATAATTCTTTTCCAAAGTCAAACGTTGGAAAATTGATCAAATTTATAAGAAATATCAACAACTATAATAGTTGTAAATATAATACTATATGATTTGATATTGAAGACGCTGATACTTTTTTTTAAAGCCAGATTTTACGTGGTTTGAATTTTCAAAATTTATATGCCTTCTTTTTCGGGATAAAGGAAGTAACAACTAAGAAAATGCATTTGGATATTCTAATCACAAAACACCCACCAGAAATACAACATATTGGATCACATCTGAGATGGGCTAAGAAGGAAATAGAGCCCAAATAAATTTGATGGGCCAAACTTGTGCGTTGATGATTGGGCTCGTAGCGTTACCATTTTCCGTTTTCCGGAGTGCATTATTTTGGGGTACCATTACCTAGAGACCGACCTTTACGAAGGGAAACAACCCCATACGACGCACGATCGAACACCACGTGTCCTCACGGAAGCGCAGCAAGCAAATCCGTCCGCGCGTGTACGTCGGAAGCGCGAGCGAGTACGTGAGGCGAGCGAGTACGGCCGCGCGAGCTAGTACGTGAGGCGGGCGCACCCATGCATGGCGAGTACCAATCTAACTCTCGCCCGAGTACTTCCTGGACGCAGCCCGACGTATTCGTCCTGTGCAACCGGGCAAGACCGATTCATCTGGCTAGCTGACAAAAAAAATGCATTTGGATATTCTAATCACAAAACACCCACCAGAAATACAACATATTGGATCACATCTGAGATGGGCTAAGAAGGAAATAGAGCCCAAATAATTTTGATGGGCCAAACTTGTGCGTTGACGATTGGGCTCGTAGCGGTACCATTCAAAGTCCACCACATTTCCATTTTCCGGAGTGCGTTATTTTGGCACCCAGGTTGGAGGCTGCAAAATGTAATTTTTTTCCTGAAAATGTTTGTAGAAGTTAAGAAAAGGTTGTGTATATATATACACGTGCGGAAATACTTTTGTACACCATACACATGTGATCTACAAATATATAAATGTTTATTAAACAAACATTATAGTTTGGGCTACCAAAAAATGACACGGTGGTTCTAAGGCTGGTGCCAACGCGGGCTGGAGCGCGGGCGCTATCGCCCGCTGCCGGGCGAGAGGCGGGCTGGAGCGAGGCGAGACGAGATGGCTGGGCGCTGCGGCTGGCGCCGGGCGCTACCGCCCGCTGCCGCCCGGCTACCGCCCGCGTTGGCGGCGAGAGCGAGGCGTTAGCGGGGCGAGAGACGGGGCGGCGCGTTGGCGGGGCTGGGCGAGAGAGGGGCGGGCGAGAGGGCGGGCGAGAGCGGGCGGTAGGCGGGCGGGAGTGGGGCGAGAGGCGGGCGTTAGCGGGCGAGAGATGGGCTGGAGTGGGTCGGTAGTGTGTAACGGCTAGCTGACGTGGCGCGACCTGATTCGTCCACGTCAGCTAGCCGTTGCTGGTTCAAAAAACCCTATAAATACCCCCCATATGTTTCACTCACTCCACACCCATTTCATCTCCATTCATCACCTTCCCTCTCTCAAATCTTCTCCACCATGTCCGGTTGGACTCTACCAGATTTGACCACGTTCACCGATCTGCTTCACGACGGGTCACCAATAGACCTAGATGGTCTCTCTCCGACACATCGTCGCACCAATGTCGGTTCGTCGCCGCTTCCCCGAGTTTTATACCCCTCCGGCACACCTCCGGGGCCATATGGTTCATACCCTCCGCCTCCGGGGCCATACGCTCCACCTCCGGGGCCATATGGTTCATACCCTCCGCCTCCGTATCCATACCCCCAACCACCTCCAATTGCTCCACCTACAGGTAGCGGTAGTGGAACTGTACCTCCTTACCCACCACCTTCGTACGGTTCATACCCTCCACCTCCGTATGCATACGCGCCATATGGTCCGTACCCCCCCACCTTCTGAAGCTCCCGCTCCAAGCTCCGATTCCAATGCCGCGGAAACAATCGTACCACCGCGTGCAAAGAGGCTTGACTGGACTGTTCCGGAAGAGGAAAAACTGGTACTTTACTAACCCATCACATATTTATTTCGGGGTTGATTCTTGCTTGGATTTTTCACTAACAATATCTATTTCGGGGTAGGTTAATGCTTGGCTTTTGCACTCCAAGGACTCTGTTGCCGGTAATTGCAAGACCGGCACTAGTTTTTGGGGTCAGATAGCTGAAACCTTCAACTCTACCTCGGATCCTTCCCGTCATCGGACCTCGAAGCAGCTGAAGGATCATTGGAACGCCTACAACAAGGAGGTGTCCCTGTTCAATGCATACCACATCCAAGAAACAAATATGCGTCGAGTGGAGCGAGACGATGCTATGGTCATGAAGGCGGCAATGGAGAGGTACGCGAATGACAAAAGAGTGACTCAGCCGTTCAGAAAGCACCACTGGTGGGATGCTGTAAAAAATGAAGCGAAGTGGAAAGGACAACATGGTCCAGGTAGTGGAACCGACTCCACTTCCAAGAGAAGCCGTCTAGGACCTTCTGGTGAGTACAGCTCTAGCGACGCGACAGGCGACACGGAGGAAGAGCGTCCAACGGGCCGCGATAGGGCCAAGGCCGCAGCACGTAAGGGCAGGAGGAAGGGGAAGGAAACGTCATCAAGCAGTGAGGTAGGAAGTAAATCCTTCGCGATGAGTAACATGATGAAGGGTTTAGTGAAGGCTAAGCTATTCAAGCAATGGAACAAAATGAAAGACCGATCAACCGTCGACATGAACGAAGCAGAAAAGCGCAAACATGCGAAGGCCATGAAGATGGTGGAAAAAGAGCTTGGTCTGGAAGATGATGACGACGAGGAGGAGGAGCAGGAACAAGAGGAAGAAGAGTAGAATTTTTATTTATTATGTAATTTTTAATATTTATTATGCAATTTTATTAATTATTATGTAATCGGTAACATTTTAAGTTGAATAAAATAATTTCTTGCATTATTTTGAATGTCTAAACAAAATCGAGTGAAATAACTTAATGTGGAAAAGAAATGGTGATGTGGAGGAGAGAGAAGTGAGAGTGGGGACTATAGCCCGTGCATTGGCAAGGTGAGGTGAGAGTGGGGTGAGAGTGGGGTGAGAGTGAGGGAAAAAGCTGACATGGCGGGTGAGAGTGGGGTGGTGCATTGGCACCAGCCTAAGAAGGCAAAAGTATTCGATTTTACTCCCACATTTGTCTTTCGTGTGTAGATGAAATCTGAGAGGATATATCGACGGAAATTTACATGCACATACTAGACATGCATATGTATTTTTATATTTTTGAGAACTTTTTGAATTTCAGAAATAACTTTTTTTTAATTAAGCTCATGTAGCTCAGGATATATATGAACTTTCCATACACCCATGTAAATAAATTAAAATGTAAAGGACAATATAGAAGTTATTAACTGGCATGTACCTATGGCTCAAGCTTCATTAATTTGATCCGATCCATACTCATGGGTCTGAAACTTGCCTCAAAGAAAACCCATAAAGAAGTGGAGTGGATTATTAGAATCCAATATTTCCTATTATAAAAGTCTCAGCAGTGGATCATTTTATGATTTGGGAAGGAGAGTCTTGCAAGTTTGCAACGTGCCTGAAACGTTTGACATAATCACATAAATGATACACATGTTAATTATATCACCAAGGATCCACTTGTAGCCTTCCTTATATGGATCTAGACCTATAAATTTCATCGAGGAGAGGTCCATCACAGGGGGGGGGGGCGGATATGTTCCACTTGTTACCTCTTGGAGTTATTTCTATATTTCCAAGTTAGTCAGTAGTCTGGCTTAGCCTCCATAGACAAGCAAAAAAAATATAGACCCAACTGTTGCCGAAGATAAGTGTGCTAGGCTGTAGATCTACGACATACGACCTTGCAACACATCCAGTGCACGGCGTGCAAGATCTCTAGACATGAAGACCCGCATTTAGAAGCTTTGTTGACCTAACATGTCATGCCACACCAAGACTTTCACGGAGACTTTCCTGGAACATATGTACATTAAAGAAGGTTACAAGATCAACTTAACATGCAAGGCTTGTGAAGACCTAAGGTATAACATGGATACTCTGCCATCGACACTGATAGATATATGAAGACGATTCCACCGAAGACATCATACAAGTTACGACCTATGACCACCCCATTCCGTGCGAGGGTCCAAGACCTGCTTTTGTAGTCTCCATAGATATAAATCTTAGATATATTCTCATCTCCCGAGCGCAATTACAAGATTGGCGAGATCCATTCGGATCAAGTCTTGTACGCTCTTGTGATGACAACGTGGATAAAGTGTGAGTGAACTTCGTTTTTCTTTAATTCAGGCTTATTTTTGTACTCTTGGGCTGGATTGTCTTAGTTTTTAAGGAAAAACCATCGTGGCTAGCTTCATTAATATCGAACAATATATTTTGTAGAAGAGTTTTTTTAAAGGATTAGAAGAGTTTTCAAATACAACCAGAGATTCATCAACCTAATTACACAAGATTCGGACATAAAACTAGCCAATTAACGCTGTTGTAGCTATACAATCTGCATACCTCGCCGTGGCTTCATTCATAGTCTCTTGCCCTGAACATAACATCAACACCACCTCAAGTTTGGCAACTCTTAGGCCATCTCCAAGAGGGAGATCCAAATCGGCGTGTTAGGCTATTCATTTGCATCCGTTTAGGTGAGCGCGCAAACGTACGGATAGAGACTGGTGTCCATTCAGTCGTTTGGGTCGCACGCTGCACCCAACGCTACGGCCACCCATTTTGCCAATTCGGTCCAGACATTTCGTCGAACAGGGTGCGGGCACCGACTACCGCTGCTATGGGCATCGACCTCGGGGCCTTGGAGTGCGTCGCCGGCGCACGGTTGGGGTCAATAGATGAAGGCGACATCCTGTCATGGACTCGACCACCTCCGATGACCCATCCCGTGGTGGGTACAAGAACCGCCCCACCGGCATCACCATTTCGTATGCGCAGGGCGGGTACCCAAACGGGACAGTCGCCGGGGCTGTTGGGAAGGAAGCGGACAGGTAACGGAGGAACCGGAGCTTCCCGCCGAGGCTGTGCTGCGCGAGCGCGTTGTGGTTGTAAAAGAGCATGCCATGCTCTTGTATGGCCTTCGCCTCCGTTTGGAGGAGTTGGAGCTGCTCGGCTGCCCTTTGCCGCTCCTTCGCGGCGGCAGCCTCCCTCTTATGTTGATCGAGCGCTCTGCACCGCTCGGCATGCTTCTTGTTCTTCACTTACCTCTGCTCCGCGATGAGCTCGGGTTTCGCCTTCTTCGTCGCAGCCGTAGGCTGCGTGTAATATCCCAGGTAATGGGGTTACAACAATATAGGAAACAGATGTGTGCATTGCATTCATGCATAGAAAATCTGGAGAATTTTCGCGCTTTAAAGTAAAACAGTCACAGATATCGAAGTTTCACTTGACCTTGGTAGAATTGAAGTAGCTCATCAAGTCAAGCGCTATAAACCTCAATGTGACTTTGCTAAAACCTTGTTTTGGGAAAAGATGATTTGATCTAAGGGGTTAGATCAAATGGAACTAAAAATTAACACAACAACACTTTACTCAATGATTAATTGCTTGATCCCATAAAAGATCATAACATGGTATTCCTTGCCATAACATAAGAACATCTATTCAATTGGAAATCAAGTAACCATAAATGGAGAAACCATTCTTCATTTATCTTTTCCATGTCTTTAACAAATAAATATTGCTACCATGAACCTCATGGTATTTCTTGAATTAAACTCTTGAACTTAACCCCAACAAAGGCTTATCATTAAACCCTAGAGATGGGAGAGGTATATAACCAACAAAGAGATAAGAAGCAAACTCTAAATTATTAACACTTAAAAGTTAAGCAACTACCTTGAGGTACAATTGAATTCACTTTAAAACTAAATACCAAATATAGCAAAACCCAAGGACCTAAGTGCATAAAAGCCACACATTCTTATTGCCATCATAACTTATTAAATATGTGGAATATTACAAAACTAAATTCGTTTACATTACGAATTATAGTTTCAACTATTTGAATAAAATAAGATATGAGTACTTTGAAACTCATATGATCAAGCCTTGGTGAAATCAAACATCATCATTCAAAATTGGGGTATACTTCTTATTCATGATATTTTGACCCCAATTATAATATAAATACAATCACATATGATATAGTGACACACCCATAAGCATGAGATCATTCACAAGATATTTAGTAACAAAAGCCACTTGGCTATCCAAAAATAAATCACATGAGAGGATAATACCAAAGCCACATAGGATGAAAATATCTACATAGCTTGCATCCTAAGCAATGCCACCTCATGCTTAAAGGATTGCTATGGATAAGAGCATGACAACCAAGCACCTTACTCATCAAATTAAAACAAGAGTCATCCACCTATGTGTCATGATATTAGAGCATGCCCAAGCCTATAAAAGGAACCCTCTACCTCATTCATCTCATCATCTTGCACCATGATGCAAGAAACCCAACACATTGAGCCACTCCATAAAATAGTTAGGATCAAGATGAAGCAGCTAGGAGGTGGAGGCATGCCACAAGATACAGGTTTATCAGAATTCCTGAAGAACAAGCTACAAAAGATAGCAAGGTAGAAATCTTAGGCAAACTACATATTTAGTCAATCACATCATCATTCTTTGAGTAGAACCATAGATTATAATCCAAGTCCTTGTGGAGTGAGAGGGGTAATTGGTACAACCATATCTAAATATTTCTATTAATAACTTAGGAAGCCAAACCTTGATCATTATAAATTGTGTAGTGATCATAAACCCTAAGAACTTGAAGTAGAAGATATAAGCTCATAAGTAAAGCTTAGAGTTAAAGCCTATAATATATATGGTGAGAAACCATTCATCATTATAACCAAAGTTAACTATAAAAAGAATTATAGCTACTTTAGTTACTTTAACAATAGATTAAGAATATAATAGAAACCTATTGGTATAAGATAAAACCAATTCTCAAGTCCTTAGTAATTAAAGGAGAACATACACAACTAAGCAAGTAACCATATTACCTTGGTTAGGGGAGATTAAACCCTGTCATCCCAAGTCTATAAACTGGAATTATATCTCAAACCTAGTTTATACATCACTATGGTAATCATAATCTAAACCCAGGCCTTAAGTGAGATTCAAACCATGTGTTAATAGGTAAAGAGCATTCGAACCCTAATAGTTCATTAATCAAATTCTATGCTTCAATTATAAAACAAAAGAGCCACCTAATGCTAAGTCCTATAATTAAACCCATGTGTGGTTAACAACCATTTAACTTTGTAAGCAAGATCAACCATGATGGAAACCATACTTACTTAGATACTTTCAAAGATAATGATAGTATTACCCTTAAAAGGGGGCTATAATAGAAATTATAAAACCCTAATAAGTTGGGCTCACATAAAATCATATGTAAGTCATCCACTCCTCAAATAGAAATCAAATCTTAATAACAACCTCTAAAATACTATGAGTTGAAATTATCAACTCTATTAATTCCAAATAGATTTGATTCATATAGCAAAATAAATTAAAATGAGAATACAAACTCATGTTTAATTGCTATTTTGAAGAAGCTCACATATATGAACTTTAATCAAATATAAAATACTTTCTTCAATTGGGAGAGTGGTGCAATAGTCATTGCACTTGATAATCAGTAAATTAACATAATTGAGACACCTGCAAAAATAACAGAATTCAAATATGAATTCAAATAGGCAAATACAAAAAACAGAAAATTAAAAAAAAACAGAAAAGAAAAAGAGAGAAGAGAAGTGCTTACCAGGGCAGGCCGCAGAAGCCCAGCAGGAGTGCACCAACGCGGCCCAAGCCATCACCCAGGAGCAGCCCACTAAGCAGCCCACGTACCCTTCGTCAAAATAACGATGAGGAGTTCATCCTCATCCTCTCCAACGCGCATGGAGGACAGCACGACGGCGTGCTCGTCTTCTCCTCGTCGCTGGCGATCCCTCCTTGCTCGACTGCGTGACGAGGCTCGCTCCCGTGCCGTATAAAAGCTTCAAGACGAACCCTGGCCTCGCTTTCTTCCTCCTCTGCTCGATTTTCCCCAATTTCCGAAACCCTAGCCGCTCAGACGTCGACCATCGCCGTCGATTGAGGCGTTCCCAGACCTTGTCGTGACCACCAATAGCACCGCCATGGTCGACATGCTCTCTGTGCGGGAGGAATCGACCCTGAGTGTCTCCTAGCACCGTCAGCAACCTCAGCTTCCCGGCGACCGGCGCCATGAAATCCGGCGAACCAGACCTCCATCGACCTCGCCGTCACGCGCGTCGTACTCGCGGTGAGCCACTCTACCTCGTGGCAAGCTCGCCCTGCTCGATTACATGCCGTAGCGCCGCCGCATCGCTAGCCCGTGAGCGCCGCCGCAGCACCTCGTCGCCGGGCATGCTCCGGTGACCAAACCGGAGCGGCGCCACCACCGTTAGGTTCGCGTCGCCGTCCCGATTCCTATGAGCACCCACACAACCCCGCGGGAACCCCGTAGCGCCGTCGTCGTCGACGACTGGCCGCCGGCAGTGAGCTCCCAGGCCACGTCCTCAATTTTGACTTGGTCAAAACCGACGTGGACCACTGGCCCACCTGTCTGTGTGTGTGGGTAACTCTAGTCTGGGTAGGTTTAGTAGTTTTCTGTTTTAAATTCAAATCTCACAAATTGCTGCAACATTACAGAAATAAACCAAATTCATTTTAACTCTGAAAAATACCAAATGTGATATCAAAATTCTTAGAAAAGTAAACTCTATCCAATAAAAATATAATATGAAATTTTTATTTTTAATAAAAATTTAATTATTTTAAACTTCATAATTAAGCCTTTTCTTTAATACTTGATTGAATTAAAATTCAATAAATTAGGAAAACTTTAAAAATTAAATAAAAACCAGTAATAAATAAAGAAAACTTTAAAACTAATTTTCTTTATTTGTTACTTTTGTTAAATCCTTATTAGAAGGATTTAAACCCTAATTAATAATTACCTTAATTATTAATTCTTTAAAAATAATAAAAGGACAAATCCAATATTATTTTTATTTCAAAGTTATTAATAAGTTCAACTTTATTAATGAAGTTATTAACCCAAGAACTATAGGACAATTAGGAAACCCTAATTCCTTATGGAATGATAATATAACCTTATCATTTCATGTGATCCTAA
This sequence comes from Lolium rigidum, assembly GCF_022539505.1. Taxonomy (NCBI): domain Eukaryota; kingdom Viridiplantae; phylum Streptophyta; class Magnoliopsida; order Poales; family Poaceae; genus Lolium; species Lolium rigidum. The sequence goes on along the minus strand of NC_061512.1, from coordinate 185,927,665 downwards.
AAAAAACCTAACCCAAATAGGAATCCTAACTCCATTAATATATATGAACCCTAAATTGCTTCTCAACCTAAACCTAGGTTGGAGCATGTGATCATAATAGTTCCTTTCAATCATAGAACCTTAGTAGCCACTAAATGTGTACCATGACCACATAAAATGTAGTAACCATCATTACTAAATTAGTATCCCATGTATTCATCTTCATCAGACCTAAATAATTAAGTGGGGTCAACCAAGTATAAAACCCTAGTTCCTATTCCAAAGACCACCATCCTTAGTTATCCATAATTAGCATCACACCATTGTGATGAACCCTAACAGTAACTACACCTACTATTTTGTATTACCTTCCCTACTCCACTAAACCCTACTAGTGTTGGATACCAATTATCAACCATCCTATTTAGAAGCCAATTATTCCTTACTTAACAGAACCAACAGTAAATCCTAGACAACCTCAACCTTAATTGTTATACTTCTTATTAATTAAGAAGTATGTTCTTCAAAAGTTATTCTTTTGAAGAAGATAAGAAAGAATCATCATCAACCCTGCTTATAAGGACCTATAAACCCTAGCCAACTATCACCAACAAGGTATACCACCTTGATAACAACTATTGGTAACTAAGTGTTTAGTCTTAATTCAACCATACAAGCCTAGTAGCTGATGAGTCCAACATTGTTGTGATCCATCTAACACTTACTCCCAAAAACTACTTGGAACCATAATAAATTATAGAACTCCACCAACCTAATTATCATACTTGTTCTTTATTAAAGAACATGTTCTTCAAAAGTTATTCTTTTGAAGTATATGATAATTAATCCTTAACCATGCCATCTAGTACTAAAATTGACCACTGTTCTTTACTTGATAACATTATGCCCATTCTCATTCTTTGTGTGCTCAATTGATTATTATTCTTTATTGTCTACCTGTTGATAATACCAAGTAATCACACCTGAATAAGAACCTTGTATGTGAATCACTCTAAAAGTGCAACACACCCTAAACCAATCATTACAACTCACTAATCCTAAATCATCGGGGTTAGGTCACGCTTAGAGCGATTGCATCTCATACTTATGCATTATTGCATCCTTGCCAATCTTTTAAACATCGTCCTTACCGGACGATGATGCTATTTCAGAATTTGGAGTTATTGCGTATCGAAGACCTTGCCTGCATAATCTTGCAGTCAAGAAAGGCAAGTTCATCACTTGCTCATGTCATTTGAGTATTTCTATCAAATTACTTGCAAAGTATTATGGATATCACTATTGCATAAAAATCAAAACCACTACTTTCATAACTAGGAATATGACTAAGTGGTGGGCAATGGAACCATGGATTGTGTTGATATGGTGGAGGTTCCATTGCACGGGTTTATATCCATCTAGGATTAAACAACAAATGTCGCCAGTGATTCTTGTGCCGTAATACCCGTGTTAACCATAAGATCCGGAGTGGGACGGAGTAGTCAAAAGTGTTTCCACCTCTCGTTCATCAACGGATGCGCTTACCGTAGCAGTTGTGACTGGCGGAACAACCGGAGGGTGGGGATCCCATTCTAATTCCCCACGGTAAAGCATTGCTTGCCGTAGCAGTTGTGTCTTGCGGAACAACCGGAGGGTGGGGATCCCATTCTAATTCCCCACGGTAATGCGGTCTATGATGGGTTGCAGCCACCGGCGTAGGAGTGTATGGTAAGAGCCCAGCGATTGTTGTCGTGGTCGGGGTCCACCCTGAAATTACGGGAATAATGGGACCGACGTGGACCCAGGGTCGGCGCATGCAACAACGGGTGGGTGTTCGAGGTAGCGGAGGAACATGATTGGCTAGACCTTATACCGGGCCTCACACCAAAGGAAGTGTGGACGGGAACATATGCCCGGTTGGCACCAAGGTTAAGATCTCTTATGGGTAAAGCAACACACCTCTGCGAGTGTAAAGAACCGTGACCTGTCACTCCTGTTCGGGATATGGAGCTGCGAACGCGGCGGAAAGGAGCTCCATGAAGTTCTAGTAAACCGGTGAAGGCTGACGGACATAGTTCTTCCGAATAAAAGCAACCTTTTGAAGAAATGGTTATGAAAACCTGCATTGGTATTAGACTTTACTGGTCTAATGCGTAGCTAGTGCATTAAACACCTCTTTCCTATAATGAACTTGTTGAGTACGCTCGTACTCATCCCACTCTTAAATCCCCTGCTTAGATATGGAGGCCACGATGGAGGATCTACAGTGCAACTCGAAGGCCGAGGAGTCAACAACTACTTCAAGGGACAGGAACCTGTATGAAGAGTCAAACACCACATACAACAAGTATAAAACTTAGCTTAGCAATAGAAAGGAACTAGTTTCCAAACCTAGCTCCTATTTAGCCAGAATCTATTCATAGCCTCTGTAGCTAGTTAAATACTCTACAAATAGAGTTCGTGATAAGACTAGTCTACGAGTCGTTCTTCTGGAGTTTATTTGCAGTTTTACCTCATTGTAAAGTAGGAGGCTGTGACGATCTTATGTAACAGAGTAAATGTTGTAATTCTATAGACATGCCTTGGACCCGCATATGTTTCTGTTGTACCACTCTGAGCGATATAATACTAGTGGAACGGTGTTTCATTGGTATTATATCAGACTTGCATACTACACCATGCAGTGGTATGCCGGGTCACCACAGTTGGTATCAGAGCAAATGCTTTGACCCTAGGATTAAAACCCTTTAAAGGAGACCTATATGATTGGTAGTGTCTATAGGAAGTTGTCTTAGTTAAACCAAATCTTCTTATGACTTGAGATGGATATTCACTTGAGAATAATCCTGACACACTTGAGTCAACCTTTCCTATCTATCTTTCCTAAGTAAAATTAGCTAGTTAATCCCAGACATGTAGCACATCATTCAGTCCTTAAAACTATAGATGAGTAGACCATAGTTGGTATACAATACATGGTAGTCCAAAGAGAGGATACAACCATAAGGAAGATATCCTATTGGAAGATGTATACCAACATATGTTATTGTTAAGTACGAGTTGTCCAGACCTGTAATAGGAGTAATATCAAGTGATAAAGATAATTAAGATACCCTAATAGAGAATGTAGACCAAGCTAAGTAATGAGTTAGTAAAATATCTAAACTTGTAAAACAATTGATAACAAGTGAGAACTATGAGTCATGTGAGGTAGCATAGACCATGATGAGTCAATCATGGGAGATAAGGAAGAGAGATATGAATAAAATATGATTACTTACATGGTAGAGTTGTTAATCATATATGATTCACCTGAGAATCATTATGTGATGGAATAGAACATTATAAATACTTAGGAGGAGTACAATAAGAAGTCAGGTGTTCACCAATAGTGCAAGAATTATGTTCCAAAACCATGGGAAGTGTGCCAAGCACATCATGACCATAGTTTTATGATAATATAAACACTTGGAAGTGTAGGAGCTATATTTCCATAGTAGGTGTTTAGGGTAGCCATACTAGAACCTAGACATATTATGTGAGTTAGTCCTCAACAAAAATGGAAGTTAAGTAGTACTTCCAAAGAAAACTAGGTTAACTTGAACTATTCCAGACCACTTCGTGTCAAGTTTATCTCATTGCAATTGTGCAATTAAGGTAAATGTTGAGACAAATAGTAGAATCCCATATACTCGTGCTAAGTATCACAATATAAACCTATCTTATGTGGTGTTATATACTACACACCGAGCTCGATGTTTAGAGATGTCTTACTCAACAATCATATTCGGGCTTATGATGGTGTGTATTATATGCACAAAGCTTGAATCTTCTTGGATTTTATTGGATCTTCATTGTTTGACTAGATCCATACATGAAGTTAGACTTTGATATGCAAATGCATGTTGCAATATCAAGTCCTGACTTGATGCTATAGATCTAGAGGGTAATAGTATTCGTGTGAGGAAGTGACGAATTCTGTATATTTTGAAGACAAGATGAAGGTTCAACAGATAAAGGCAACAAAGTTGTGGGAAGCAACCACAATACTCTGAAGGAAATGCCAATCAACATTCATGCCTTACCTCAACAGAGGAGTACTTTAGTACATGAGAAGCATGAAGGGAAGAAATATGGTGATTATGGTGAAGCTGAAGCAGATCCATAGTCAACATAGAAGAGGGAATGCATGGGAAATCACTTACGATACTATAATCATAGTGTCAGCTAGTGGTTTTCTTGCAAAATAAACCCTGAATGAAGGAAGGTGATATATGAAAACATAGCAGACATAAGAAGACCATAGTCGATATCAGAAGACCCCAATTGGTATAGTATAAATACTGCGAGATAAAGGAGAAGATGTCTCGTCCAGCTGATCAGAACCTATAATAAAATCCATTTTTAGATATCAAATAGCCACAGTTGGTATAATAACCACAGTTGGTATAATAATCATTTAGTTGAAGGATTCACATAATATACGTGCGTTCGTCATGTTTCACGAAAAACCAATATTTTGTGTGGTCTATATATATAAAAAAGAAAGTTTATCTTGTGAAAAGCATTATTTTTAGCACTGAATTTTGTCTTTTTTACACATGTCACATGATAAGTCCATTTTTTTAAAAACGACTTTGTGAGCACGTAGCACGTGAAGATGTACGTGCGAACTTTTAGTTTCAATTTTTTTAAAAATTTAAAATGTACGTAAGATGCATTTCGAAATATAGGGAGCATATGCACCCATGTTCTAAAACACCGCTCCCATCTTTCTTCAAACGGAAGCAAATGATAAAGCGATAATAATTATGCTGTTGGACATTGACTATGGGCAGTACCAGGGACTGCTTGGTGACACCTGACGGCTGAACCCAACAGCAATGCTGGCACGAGTCGCACGGCCACCGTTCGTCCTCTGTCCTCACCGAGCCGCCAAACTCGCAACCGCCGCCCACGCTCGCCGGCGACACAGCTCTTCCTGACTTCCTCTTCCTCCCCTCGCCGGCGGCCGGTGGCGGCGACACTCGATCGCATCGCATGACCAGGAGCCAAACCCCGAAATCCCTCGCCGTCCTGCTCCGCGCCAGGATGCACCCGGACCCTATCCCCTCACCCCCGCACGCTCCGTCGCCCGCCGCCAGCCACGACCCGAGCGCCCCGCCCGCCGCCGCTGCCTCCTCGGTCCGCCAATGGCTCCACGCCTCCGTATCCGCGGCCTCCCCGTCTCCCGCCGCCCTGGACTGCTTCTCAGACGGGTACCGCTCCCTCGACCGCGGCGGCCGCCACGAGATCCTCCGGTCCCTCGCGACCGACTACGACGTGCCCCGGGCGCGGGTCCGCGACCTCATGCGCCAGTACGTGAGCGTCTCCGCCGCCGGGGAGGGTGGGGATGAACACCCGGTCGGCGAGAAGGAGGACGGCGGCGCCGCATCGGCGCTGTATCGTATGGAGCGTGGCCTCCGGGACGCGCTCCGGCCCAAGTACGCCGGGTTCCTTGAGGCCATGAACGCGCAGCCCGGCGGGCTCAAGTTCCTCGCGGTCATCCGCGCCGACCTCCTCGCCTTGCTGGGGTGAGATTGACACCCTTGCTGGTTCTCTCTGGTGTGATTGGCACTTACAGCTGTGCAATGCAGGGAGGAGAATGCTCCAGTGCTGCGTGCGCTGGATGGGTACTTGAAGGAGAAGCTGGTCACATGGCTCAGCCCGGCCGCCCTGGCGCTCCACCAGATAACCTGGGATGACCCTGCCACCTTGCTGGAGAAGATTGTGGCTTATGAAGTTTGTCTCCAACTCACGGTTAAATTGTTCGATGTGCAATCTTGTGGTTTAGTTGATGAATGTGTTCTTGTTTCTCAGGCTGTGCATCCAATCAGGAATCTGATAGACTTGAAGAGGAGGCTGGGCGTTGGCCGACGTTGTTTCGGTTACTTCCATCCAGCGATACCAGGTTAGTTGGAACATCAAAATTTTACTGAAGCATAGAAATTTTAACTACACAAGCATAACCAAATGTGTCACCGAGAGTTGATATTTAGCTGCACAACATCAGCAGTAGTTTCGTGCACATTCTTGATTTTTTTCTTAAGGATAATGCGCACATGTGTAACAGTTCTTTGTTAAACAGAGTTGATTTACAGTTTTCAGAGTGATATTTTGAGTCTGTTAAGCAACTTTATATGTGAGTGATGTTACTGTCTTCATTAACGCTAGGGGAGCCCCTGATTTTCATCGAAGTTGCTCTCCTCAAAGACATGGCCACATCTATACAGGTTATTAAACTTTGGCATGGTTTTTAAATGTGTGGTATACCCTACTCCTCTGCACCTTATGTTCTCTTTTCATGCCAGGAAGTTTTACTGGATGTCCCTCCAATTGCTGAATCTGAAGCTAAATGTGCACTGTTTTACTCAATATCATCAACCCAGGTAAACAAAGTCCTTATGGATTGTAAAATACGAAGCAAAGCAGCATGTGCTAACATGAGCGAAAAACTTGCATCTACAACTGATTGTCTATTGCTGTTGCCAGCCAGGATTATTAGGTATTAATTTGGGAAAGTTCCTTCTCAAGCGCGTCATTGACATGATGAGAAGGGATATGCCTTCAGTGCAGGTATTGCTTCTAATATATCGATCTTTGTTGTCTACAAATGAAATATTTGATGTAGCACTAACTGTAAACCTATAATTCGTCCTGGTAACGAAGTTTACTTTAGCTACAGTTACTGATACATTTAATATCATGTATTATTCCTTGGCTTCATATGCAGATCTTTGCTACACTTAGCCCAATACCTGGTTTCATGCAATGGCTTCTCGCTAAGCTGGCTTCACAAATAAAATTAGCAGAGAGAGAGTTGCAAGACGGTAATTCGTTAGAAATCGCCAGTTCTGCTTTCAAAGAATCCATCCTTCTCCCAGAGGAAGAGAAGCTGCTACAAAATGCTGTGTATGTTCCATATAAATATCTTGCAAATTTCACCTGACCCTGTTAAACCTTCTATTTATGTTTAGCTTGTCTTATCATTTTTTTGTTATGTTTTGGGATTTCCTTGCCATGAATCCACATGTTCCAGAAATGCCCATGAATCCAAGAACTTTCTTACTACTTTCTTTCAGTAGTTGAATTTTTATTTAAGAAATGGTTATTTTAACTTAGATTTCTTATGTTAATATTTTGACTACTCATTGGATTCAACAAAGAAAGAGGGTGAAGGGTTACACGTCGATTTGTTGTCATCTGTGCTCATACAGTTGTACTGTTGTTGCAGTGAACAAGTTGATAGTAAACAAGGAATTGAACTTTTGCAAGATATACTGACATCAAGCCAGTGGGTAAAGTCTGACAAATTATCTGCTGCGCTAAAATCTCCTCTTATGCGTTTGTGTGCAAGGTGTGTAAAAGGACAAGGACACATTTCATAAAATTTGGAAATTCTACCAACATAAATTTAGCATTATTCATTATATGTGAATTTTAGCAGCTGATAGTCTTCTCATTTAATGTATAGGTATCTTGCCAGAGAGAAAAAGCGAGGAAAAGCACTAGATGCTGTTGCAAACTTTCACTTGCAAAATGGAGCAGTAAGCTAGCCAATATCATCCCACGTCTTTCCAATGTTTCACTGTTGCTATTTCACTGTATGAAATTTGGGCTTAATTGTATTGAAGGTATTTTGAACAATTCAGCAGCCTTACCTAACAACTTAACACCACTTTCATGGCAGATGATTGAGAGAATAAACTGGATGGCTGACCAATCAGAGAAGGGCATTGAACAAAGTGGAGGTATCATGGTCAATTATCTGTACAGGTATGTTTTTTATTGAAAGAATTTCAATCCACATAACTTTTCGATGGCTTTCATGGATACTATCGATATGTTCAGGTTAGAGAATATAGAAGAGTATGCACTGTCTTATTCGGGTACAGGGCATATCCATGCTTCACCTAGCCTCTCCAAATATGTTGAGGTATGTTATACTCTTGGTTGGTATGAGATTTCTCATCTCATGTTATGATATGACGTTTTCTTCTTCTGTACTTCAATGTTATAACCTTCATCTGTTTTTATTCTACCTATGTATCCTCAGTGTCCTCACTGAAATATTCTGTAACACAGGAACAACCAGATACATGAGACAGAGATGCAGTTGCTTCCCATTGACACGTGGCCTATATGTGATACAATCGACGAAGATACTTTGCAATGATATAATACGACACATCTTTTCCGGTTTACTGTGGACGTTCCTGCAACATGTTTAATTTGGCAGTGGCTATTCTGAATACTTTCTGAAAGCCACAAAGGGGTACGAACAGATGACTCTGACTAGCTCTTCATCCCTTTTGTTTGGCAATTGTAACAGAAAATACAGCATATATACCTTGCACATGAACATGCAGGAATATACGATATAATGGCATTACTAATTTATAAACTTTTGATACATATCTATTTTTTTGGAGGTAATACGCGTCTCATTTATAGAATAAGTATGAGTAACAAGCCACGTAAACATCGACATGACAAAACTGAAAGGATAGGAGAACCCTAGCTTTTGCAAAAGGGACCTTCAGCCAGAAAAGAAAATTACTATCCTGGCCGAAGGAACCCTTGAGCAAAATATTAACGCCTGTCATATAAACTGGAAACATACGCACCATTATGTGTGTGCACACTACATTATAAGATCACATCTTCTATTAGTGGGGAAAAATCGGAGAGAATGTGGCTCACCTCATTCTTTTCTTGTGTTAGCACAAAATTTTCCATCGTTTCGTTTTTTTTTTGTACGGGATCCACGTTATATTTTTACTTTTGCAGGTTTGTTTCGGTGGAGCGGATTTTCCACAAGTATTTGTGCATCTCCTGTTGAAAAAAACGTTGCAAAACTGTTTTTTTTTTCATCTTGGATGCACTACAATATAACATAAACACCTGCCAAAGTTTTAGCCAAAATAAATGTGTGGCAAAAAAGAAAGACAAAATACAAGTATAGAAATTAATATAGAACGTGCTGTGCATCTATGAATGCTTTGAGTTTGTTTGAAAACTCATAAATCTATTATACAATGCTTTTTTTGCAACCTTTTTTTTTTGAACCTTGTTTTTTTTTGCAACCTTTGCAGAGTCCCCTTCCTCCTATTTGGTTCATATAATCATATGATTCCATAAATGCAAGAATAAGAAAAAAATGATTCCAATGTCGTGACATATCAAATTCAACATGAATTGAACATACAATTTAACGCAACAGCGAGGTGTCTATGGTGACTACCTCAAGATCTGGCGGTTCTGTCTCTCGTAGATGATGTGTGCGAGTATTAGGTTGAGGGTACATGTGTAATGTGTTTCTAAAAAGAATGTTAAAGTTGCCAGAACCTGTTATTTTAACAGGCCTAGAAACTTATGTGTTACAGTGTAACCAAAAAGTCTGACAAACAGTTTTGTCAGAACATGAGCATGCATACAAAGTCTTTTCATGAAAAATCAACTTGTCGTTTGTGTTGTGTAAAAACGACAAAATTTTCTGAGATATGTTTTGTCTTTTTTACATCGATCATAGAAGATATTGTTTTTTTACGAAATTGTACAAATGCACATTGTCGAGTTGTACGTGCGAAATTTTTTATTTGAATTTTTTGACAATTAGAAATATGTCTTTTGGATGGAGGGAGCATATGCACCCGGGAGCATATGGAGCATGATAGTAATAAGAAAAATAAATTTACAGGGAAACCACAAGTCCATTTTCAGCTCTTTTCACATCCGATGTACAAAGACAGGTCGCTCTAAGTGATTCCAGTACGTGTAATAAACTAGCTAGCCGATGGCTGATTCTTAGTCTAAGACAGTTGATGCATGATGGCTAATTGGTACACTGCCTGAACGTATAGACTTGTTCGATCAGTTGCAACTCACGGAAACTATTGATGCAACGATAATAATCAATTAAAACTTTCTTTCCTCATACTACTCGCCGAAGTTAGCGATGCTCAATTAGAGCTACTGTATGTTCAGAAAAAGAAATTAGAGCTAGTCCAAGTCAGAGAGGTGAGTCGACTTTATTGACCCAGTGGGTCCTTCAGTGCCTGGCCCACTGACCTGATTTTCGTACGAGGCCAGCCCAACAGTGCTAACAGGCTTGTTTTTCTTCTGGGCCGGGCCAGTGACACCCATTATCCACGTTACAGGTACGTGCCGTGATTGCACAGAACTCAAACGTCGCGTGATCTAACTGACTAGGGGTAGTCCGGGTATTTCCAACCGAAGGTAAGATTCGTATTCGTTACTTATCTTTCCTAACAGGACGGGATCCCGGGAGTCTGGCCTATATATAGCTCAGCTCTCGTCCGTTCCTCTTCGATTTAGGGACCTGGAATCTGGATCTGGACTTCGGCTTGATCTGCTACACGGCGTTGCCTCCTCTTTCGTGCGTTTCTTCTTTCTTCTTTACATTGATTTTGTTGTTTAATCGACGACGACTTGGTCTGCTTTTAATATCCGCTCTGCTTTTCCTCCTAATTTGCAAATTTCTCTCTCTCTTGTTTCTTCTTTTTTGGATTGGATCTATAAACTGTGTTGGGTTTCTCAAATACTCTCTTCGATCTATACTATTTGTCACATGTTCAATGAACCTGGACAGATTTTAGGCAACATTCTGTCTAAATTTGTGACAAGTAATTTAAATCAGAGAGAGTAATTTATTCTCATCTTTATTTACACATTTGTAGTTCTCCTACCATACGGTTTCAATTTGTCTATTATGCATGGCGTCATTGCTCTTTCAATGACACCCTTCTTGCTACCAAATTTTCAGATTTCACTTTCGAGAATCATTTGGTCATATCTAGTGTTAGATCCACCGCCCATCCATCCGGGTGTGTCGACAACGCAAGGCTGTGCTACTGTACTTTGGCATTTTAAACTTAGTTGGCGATGCTTCAAGAAGTTTCTGGATCCGCCAATGGTCATCTTAAACCCTAATTTGGGTTTAGAAGTTTCAACTCAGCTACGATTGTCGATGAACAACAATTCATTGCGAAGCGAGGGCACAAATCTACATGTAGGTTGCAAGGTTAGTAAATCTAGTCTTCTTTGAATAACTTTTTTCACAATCTTGCAATTATTGCCATTCAAAAATAAATGCTAGAAAAAAGCGATAAATAATACATTGAACAGATACACCCAAATTTAGAAAAAGTTCTGACATGTTTCATGAGATGAAGGGAGTATATAAACTTAGTGATAGTTTTTGCATAAACACAACAAAGCTCATATCCATCAAATGCTTTTCAGAAATTAAGCCATGTACTCCATCTATCCTATTTTATGTAGGGTCCACACATTTTAGGTTCAAGTATGGCCATGAGTTTACCTTCAACCCAAAGCTTAAAGCTTATATTATTTTTAGAAAGTCAAATTATGTTAAATTTGACTAAGTTTTTACCAAAAATCATTAACATGCATATTATAAAATCAATTCATTCATTACTGGTGTTTTGGAACATGAGAGCATATGCTCCTATATTTTGAAATGCATATTACACACATTTTTTTTTTAAATTAAAACAAAAAGTTTGCATGTACATCTTCATGTGCTACACGCTCATAAATTCGTTTCGTAAAAAAATAACTTATCATGTGACGTGTGTAAAAAGATACAATTCAGTGCTAAAAATAATACTTTTCACAAGATAAATTTTCTCTTTTTACACAGATCACAAAAAATATTAGTTTTTCGTGAAACTTGACGAATGCACATATATTATAGAGATGTACATGTAAAAAAATTTGTCCAAATTTGCGACACTTCGAAATATAATTTTTTTGATAGAGGGAGCATATGCACCCGGGAGCTGAATTGTATTTCAGTTCATTAGATAGATATTGATTTATATGTTCGTGTGGTATCTAAAACATATTATATTTGTTGATTGATATATTTTTCTAAATATTTGGTCAAACTTTATTTAGTTTCACTTTTCAAAAATAATACTCCCTCTGTCTCGTGAAACATGTCGAAGAATTATCTAAATTTGGATGTATCTAGACACTAAATAGCATCTAGATACATCCGAATTTTGACAAACCTCTGACATGTTTCAGGGGACGGAGGGAGTATATAAGTATTAAGCTTTCGGATGGAGGTAGTAGATGTTTAATGCGAAAAGTTCTCAAGTGATAGGTTTTAGACACATATATTAGATGTTTTGGCGTAAACTCATGATTGAAGTGAATTCATGAAATACAAGAGTGCCAGGTAAATTAGGATGGAGGTGGTAGTTTATCTCGTTTGTGCTTTTGAGGTGGCACTATAATTAATGTTGAAAAAATGGCGTTGTATCTTAGCCAGCATATTAGGCATTTCATGATGCATTGGCTCTTCACACTGTACGTTCTAGTTAGTACCACAAGACTCTTTCTTTGTTTGGTTACATGTCATATCACCTAAATATCTAGTGGCATTGCATGTGGTAACATGTTATTATATATGTTAGACCGGTCATAGTGAGTACCATCTAATAAGGGCATCTCCAACCGAGCGACCCAAACGGGCATGCTGTCCGGGTGTCCGTTTGGGTCGCACGCTGCACCCAACGCGCGGACGCAACGCATATGTAATAAAAAAACAAAAATGAAAATGAAATTGGAAAACAACACAAAATAAATTTAAACTAGTGGTTAATTAAACTTAGCCCTATTTTGGGCAATTTTTACACAAAAGAAAACCCTATATGGACTTTAAACTAAAAAAAAAGCAAACCCTAGCCAGGGTTTGCGAGCACGGTGACCGCCGGCAGTACTACCCCCCAGTAGTACTCGTCGTCGGCGGCGTCGATGACGACGACGCCCCCCGGCGGCGACGCGTTGTTCCGGCTCGAAACGCCGGAGGGCACCGGGGACTCTGGCCAGGGCGACCACTGCGCCCTTTCCTAGGCGGAGTGCGGGTTCGGCGGGCTCGCCGGCCTGCGCAGCCGTGCCCTCCGCGCTGACTCCTTCCGGAGCTGCTCCTCCGCTGCGGCCTGCAGCTCCGCCTCTAGCCGGAGCGCAGCCCGACGCTCCTCCTCCTCCCGGAGCGCCGCCCGGCGCGTGGCCTCCTCCTCGCCGGCGCGCCATCTCGAGGAAGGCCCACGCCTCCGCCTGGGCGTCCTCCTAGGCCTTCCTGGCCTTCTCCTCCAGCGCGGAGGCGCAGCGTCTCGGCGAGGTGCGGCCATTTGGCCAGCTCGTCGAGGTTGCACTGCTCGCGGGACGCCGCGAGCGTCGCCTGCAGCTCCGGGTCGTCCTCCTCCTCCTGGTGTTGGGGTTGCGGCTGGGGCTGCTGCTGGGGCTGGGGCTGGGCCTCGTCGATGTAGAGGCCGTCGGGGCGGCGGCCAGCTTGCCTTGCAGGTGTGCGCGGCTGAGCGTGAGGCCGCGCCGTCGCGGACGTGAAGCACAGTGTGCCGGGGCGCATTGTGCTACACCTCGAACCACAAGTCCCAGTTGGGACTTGCGTCACCGTACGCGGGGTCCTCCTGGAGGTCCGCCGGCAGCTGCGCGCGGCGCCTCTGGATCTTCGCGACGCGGGCGCGACCGGAGCACGGGATGGGCAGCACCGGAACCCGATCTGGGCTCAGGTGCCAGCCGTGGGGGAGGTGCACGTCCCCCCACGGCATTGGGACGCCATCGTCCCAGAACATCTGCGCCACCGCAATGGTGACGTAGATCCAGTCGCGTCTGGGAGGAGCTGGCGGCCCCATTGCGAACGCCGCCGGCGCGACTTGCCGGCTGCTGCCGGCCTCGTGGTCGTTCGCGGACAGGAAAAACTCGCGCTTCGTGGCCATGGCGGCGCGGAAGCTCTAGCCCGCGCGTGCGTGTGGCCGGAGTGGAGAGTGGGGACACTCTGGATAGGGACAGTCCCCCTCCCCCAGTCCACATTTAATAAGACTGGGGCACCAACAGTTGGGCCAGCCACGCGGACCAGGCGGACACGCGAGGACGCCGCGTGCCATCCGCGGCCACGCACGGTTTGCGTCGTTCCGGACGCCGCGGCCGTCCGCTTTTGCGGTGCGTCCCCGCGTTGGCCGCATTTTTGTCTGGCTCGACCCATCCAAACGCGCGGGCGCGGGATGGGTCGACGCGTTGGAGATGCCCTAAGTACTACTCTTGCGCTAATTGCCGTGCCAAAAAACAATAGGCACTATAGAATGGAACAGAGGGAGTAATGTATTATGCATATGATATTCGTGTATAATATTATCTTCATAGTGCATGATATCATATTATAGTATCATCATGGTCCAGAAACTCAATTCGGCTCTCGGGTGCGTATGATCCCTCTACCATAAAAACATATTTTTAAGTGTTAAAAAATTTTGACAAAAAAATTTACATGTACATCTCCATAAAATATTTGTGTTCGTCAAGTTTCACGAAAAAATGATATTTTTTGTAGTCTAAGCGAAAAAGAGAAAATTTATCTTGTGACAAATCTTTGTTTCAGCACCGAATTTTATCTTTTTTACACACGCCACATGTCATGTCGATTTTTCATGAAACGACTTTGTGAGCGTATAGCACATGAAGATGTAAATGCGAAATTTTTGTTTCAATTTTTTGACATTTTAAAATATGTCTAACATGTATTTTAAAATAAAGGGAGCATATGCTCCCATGTGCCAAAACATCACTCCCTGTCATGGTCTCATTATATTTGTTGATATGTCGAATTTCAATACAAAATTATGTCAAGATGTATTTGGCATTATTTTTTCTAATTTTACGCTGGTATGATACCATATCCACCTATAATATTACTATGACCTCTTTGATTGTTAATTATGCTGATACATTAGCTTTTTGCATGATACTACCTAGTTTACCTTTACTGGCAGTTTTACTCTGACTATAGATAGTCTTATATGCCAAAATATTATTCCTCTATACGTGCAAGCATGACCGTTGATTCGATCAAATGCAACCTCTTGCAGGTTGCATTCTGGCAGTTTCTCTTAAAATCTACTACCACCTAGGATAACATGTTAAGAGCCACTGCGTTGCGAGTGACCTAATACCCATAAAAGGATAATACGTTGCATCATATTGGTAGTCATATTTTACGGCGATATCCCTTTTATGGCGATATAGCTAATACCGCAACGGATATATAATGCACAATGAAAATTGTTTATTTCTTTGTCGATCGCAACTGTTTCTACATAGCGCATCGATCATTTGCATAACCTACGCTTTCCTCAGTATATTGTACTTTGGCAACACTACTGCACTATACACTCTACCAAACACTCATCAACTTATTTCCTTCTTCCCCGCAGGAACGGCTGTAGACAATGTCAATTAACCGGGTACGAGAGCAATGCTCTTTCAGAATCTTCACGGCATGGTCAACGGCATATATTATCATCTTCTTCACCTGCACCCAACAAGAGGTAATATTGTTAGTAACAGATCACATGTCGATGCAAATTGTTTGCAGGTAGGCGACTAAGAACAAGGGCAGTGTGTCGACTGGCCAAAATAGAACAACCACTCCCTTCAACCCTTTGTTTGAAAGGCAACAACAAATTCACAAGAACTTAGGTACAGATATTTTTCGCTCGAATCTATATCCACATTTATTTTTGATGATATGGTATGCATTTTTAGAAATCCACCAGATAGATATATGACGACTCTTCAGTCATCGTTGGCTGCTCCGGCTCGTCCAAAACCACAACCCCGGCCTGCTCTGTCGGCGTCAAATTTGTTGTTGCCAGTGATGCCAATGACATCGCAGGTGTACTTACCGAAGCCGACGCTGATGCCGTCGCGGTCGTGGTGTTGTTGTTGTTGAAAAAGCTCGGTGTGGACATGGAGGCGCTCCCCGGCATTGTACATGGCGCCCCTCCATTGGCGACCACCGATGCCTTCATGCCAGTGGCCACACGCCAACCTTTCTGCACCAATGTCTCGTACTTGCGACGCACCACGTCTGCCTCTAAAGCTTCTTGCAACCATGATTCCAGCTCCGTCTTTGGCGGCGCCTTGTGTGGCTTGTGGAAGGGCGCCTTCGTGTCCTTCTTGTCGGCCACCTTCATCATCGCCTTGGGATCTTTCAGCGCAATGGCTACGAGGGCCAAGTGCGCAGCAGTGGCGACGAGGTTTGTGTTGGAAAGAGTAGGGATAGGCGGGTTAAAATGAAAATCGCGGCAAAAGAATAAAATAGAGATAAAAGTTGTGAGAATATGAACCAACCGTGGTGTTGTCACTGACATGACCCGCACTCCCAAGCCGCCTTCCCGCTAAATCCGGTGCGCCCACGGGGAGCCCACTGTCACGGGCGCCCATTATAGCAGGGACGGGCTCGGTTAGCCGGACACTCTATTAGGCCGCGTGGTTTGAGCAGTTATCTGTTCAACATGCCACAAAAGCCTTTTTAGCGGACTTTTTCAGAGACGTGATTGGAGATGTTTTTAGTTTGCCGATTTGTCCGGCAGATCGAGCACCAAACAGGGCTGAGTTCATGGATACATTGGCTCCTATCGGCTATGGCGGGCAGCCGGTTTGCACACCGACGTGGAATCTTCTGCCCATTTGGCGTCTAACGGCTAAGAGCAATTCCAATAGTGTAGCCAGCTGCTGGCTATAAGCCAAGTGCCATGTCATCTATAGCCAACTTAGAGCCAACATATACAATAGTGAGCTATAAAAATGTAATACTTTATCTATGTATGGCCCACCTTTCACTCTCACAAAGTGCCTAGGAGCACGTGCTAGAGCTGGCTCTTGCATAAGAGTCCACTCTCCTTCTCTCTCCTCCTCTCTCTCCTCCAATCCAACTATATGCAATAATATATCTATATTTTAATCACTCTTATAGCCATAGACTGAGCTAGAATGTTATTGATGACTTGTTACTTGCTCTAAGGGAGGCACATGGGCTTCAAAGACTTCTTCGATGCTCGCCAACGAGTTGTTTGCTGGCTGCAAGAGAGGTGGCAATCGCCCCGCCTGAGTGATGACGTTACGTCCCGCCTAAGGGCATGAGCAATGGAGGCAGCTGTCCAACTAGGATTGGATAAAACTTTTGACATATGCATACCATGTTGTGGTCTCATTAATATGTCTTTATTAATATGTCTTTCTCTCAAAAGCTGATTTAGTTTTTCTCTTTCTCTCTCACATTTCCACTCAATTTTCACTTTATGCCTGAAGAGGCTGCCTCCTTATCCGAACCTATTTTGGACCACTCGAACTAAGATAAAGCTGCAAGGCAACACCCCTAAAGCTATGCATTGGGCATGCCCTAAGTGATGACGTTAAGAGGTTATAAGCGTTTAAATATTATACCACCTGTCCACCTCTGTCTATAAAATATTTCTTGGCGTATCTTTTTTATATGTACACCTTATCTTAAATCGAACTATGGTTATATAGATTAGAGTAAATTAAGATAAAGTGTTTGCTAAAACACCACTCACTCAAAGTCTCATGCTATGTGCTGGCAATCAAACTTCGTGCATGTTTTTCTCCCACAGTGCGTAAATAGGCTTGTTAGCATCCAAGGTAGATGTAGAATATGGTTTTGAACTTGACCAGTCCATTTTGCATTTAGCACCTGCGTGTTCCTGGTCTGCCTGTGCTGCTCGGCGTGGTTTCAGCCAACTACACTCCACCGCTGATTTACTTTTCCAGCTAAGATAGTCATGATTGGAAGTATACTAGTATGCGTGTTTTTGGTCTGCCTGTGCTGCTTGGCGTGATTTCAGGCAACTACACTCCACCGCTGATTTACTTTTCCAGCTAAGATAGTCATAATTGGAAGTATACTAGTATGCGTGTTTTTGGTCTGCCTGTGCTGCTCGGCGTGATTTCAGGCAACTACACTCCACCGCTGATTTACTGTTCCAGCTAAGACTAGTCACAATTAAAAGTATCATAAACTAGTATCAATAGTATCAAGTATTATAAGAACCAATATTTGGTTGGATGGTTAGAAGGGTAGTGGTACCCCCCAGCCCAATATTTGGTTGGATGGTTAGAAGGGTAGTGGTACCCCAGCCCACCAGAGTTCAAATCCTAGAAATATTCTTCAGTGGGAGGCGACGTTCCCGTCGACAGCAATCCGTCTATGGTGACTTCATCAATCTCAAGACCCTGCAGAAACAAGTGAAGAAACATGGAGCCCTCGGCGCTGTCACCAAACCCCTTCGCAAGCGTGCCGTTGATGCTTTCGCTGCAGCCATCTGTTCCTCGTCGGTGCCTTCCGGTGCCGATGATTAGACGCCCCTTCTGCTCCTTGGCGCGACGGCGCCGATGCCTCCTCTGGATGGCTTGTGTTGTTGTTCTCCCCCGCCCTCGTTTCCTCGTCCCCCTCCATGGTTTCAGTAGTTTGTGCGTGAGTGTGTGTTCTCTCCTATGTATCCCCTGTAATTCTACCGGTGTTTTCCGTTTCGATGATTAAACACCTCCGTGATGTTAAGATCGTTTCGTGGAATACGCAAGGGTTGGCCTGTCTAAAAAAACGCCCCATCGTGTGTGACGCGATCTCTTCCGCCGCCCCCTCGATTGTCTATTTACAGGAAACTAAACTTGCTTCCATGGATGGCTTTGTAGCTGCGTCCATCCTCCCATCCGGCCTCACCTCTTTCGAATCTCTCGACGCCGTCGGGAGCTCTGGAGGGATCCTCACTGCTTGGGATCACCGCCAGTTCTCTCTGACCTCGGTTCGCCGTGACCGTTTCTCCCTCTCCACCTCCCTCCAATCCTCCCTCTCGGACCTTGACCTGGTTATTACCAACGTTTACGCCCCTGCTGACCACTCCCTGACACCTGCGTTTCTCGCGGAGCTTGAGTCCCTCGGCCCGCTCTTCTCCGTCCCCTGGCTCGTCATTGGCGACTTTAATCTTGTGCGTGATCCGAGCGACAAAAACAACGACAATTTTAACCTCGCGTTAGCTTCTTCCTTTAACGACTCTATCAGGAACTTGGCCCTGTTTGAGCTCCCCTTGCTCGATCGCCGTTACACATGGTCTAACAAACGCGACTCCCCCGTCCTTGCTCGTCTCGACCGAGCTCTTTTTAACCAAGACTGGAACCTAGCTCTCCCTAACTCTTCCCTCACCTCCCTCCCCCGCCCCACCTCTGACCATGTCCCTCTTTTGGTCACCGCTTCCACCTCTGTCCCTCGCGCGTCTGGCTTTCGTTTCGAAAACGCCTGGCTCCTGGATCCTCTCTTCCTCCCCACAACCCTTCCTTCTTGGTCTAGACCTGCTGCAAAGACGAATGCGGCGGGAGACATTGCTGCTCGCCTCAAGTCCTTCCGCTCTGCCGCCAAGGTTTGGAGACGCTCGCACCGTTTTAACCCTAAGTTTGAGAATAACTGCTCCTTCCTCATTGATTAGCTTGACCGGTTTTAGGAGTCTCGCCCTCTATCCGTGGACGAGATCCAGCTGCGCTGTCTGTGCAGGTTGACGCTCGAACGCCTCGTGCTCCAACGTGCCGCGCGGTGGAAGCAACGGGGAAATTCCGTGCGATTAAGGAGGGGGATGAGAACTCCCATTTCTTCCACGCCCGTGCTTCCCGGCCGCTGCGCCGCAACTCCATCCGCGTCCTCGACGTGGACGGCGTGGCTGTGGCCACTCATGACGCCAAGGCCGCCGCCCTCTACTCCTTCTACAACAACCTGCTCGGGCGGCGGACAGAGGTTGCCTGGGATTTCGACATCGACGCCCTCTACCATGCGTTGCCCATGCATCGACGACGATGGGCTTGTTGGGCCGTTTTCGGCCCACGAGATCGCGGAGGCGGTGAACTCCCTCGACCGCTCGAGTGCTTCTGGCCCTGATGGGCTTGGGCCTGGCTTCTACCGGGCTGCCTGGAGCTGCGTTGGGCCCGCCCTTCTTCGCCTGTTTGAACAATTCCAGTCCCGCGCCACCGGCCTCCTCCGCATCAACATGGCGCACATCGCCTCATCCCCAAGCTCGTCGGCGCCCTCTCCCCCGCCTCGTTTCGGCCGGTCTCCTTGCAAAATTGCTCCATCAAAAGCATCTGCAAGGCTCTCACCTCCAGGCCGCAACGTCGGATCGGGGCCATCATCGACGTGGACCAGACTGGCTTCCTCTCCGGCCGGAGCATTTCGGAAAATTTCATCTACGCCACCGAGCTCGTCCAGACCTGCTACCGCCGCCGCGCTCCGTGCATCGTCCTCAAGCTGGATTTTGCCAAGGCTTTCGACTCCGTTAGCTGGGCCAGCCTCCGGCGGATCATGATCGCGCGCGGGTTTCCCGTCCTCTGGTGCGATTGGATGGACGACATCTTCTCGTCCTCGCGCTCCGCCGTCCTCCTCAACGGCGTCCCTGGCAAGTGGGTCCGCTGCATGCGTGGGCTCAGGCAGGGGGATCACCTCTCCCCTATCTCTTCCTCATCACGGCGGATGTCCTGCACCGCCTGATCCGTTGCGACGACGTGCTCCAGCACCCTATCGTGGACGGCGCGCCCTGCCCCGTGCTTCAGTACGCCGACGACACGCCGATTATCCTCCGGGCGAAGGTTGGAGCGGGATGGCGGCTTCAGCGCCTTCTTCACCAATTCGAGCGCGCCACCGGCCTGTGCATCAACTACTCCAAGAGCACCATCGTTCCCATGCACGTCGCTCCGGATGTCCTCGACGGCATCAGGGAGGAGCTCCAGTGCCGTGTTGAGGGGTTCCCCCAGACTTACCTGGGTTTGCCCCTCTGCTGAAAAACTCCGCCTCGCCGCATTTGCGCCGCTCATCTCGAAGGCCGACAAGTACCTCTCCGGATGGAGAGCCCTCCTCTCGTCGGGTGGCCGGCTGGTCCTTCTGAATGCCGTTCTCGATGCTCTTCCCAGTTTCGCCATGGGCGCCATGGAGTTGCATGTCGGAGTGGTCGCTGCTTTGGATCGTCTCCGCCATGCCTTCCTGTGGGCAGGCTCTGATCGCGTGTCTGGGGCCCAATGTCTTGTGGCCTGGGACTTGGTGTGCAGGGCTAAGGAGGAAGGAGGTTTGGGCGTGCGCTGGACAAAACGCCTACCTGAACAAAACGCCTGCCTTTAGATTAAGCTCCTTCATCGTCTTCACGTGGCGCCGGAGGCCTCCTGGCCGCGGTGGGTCTGGGCCGCCATCGGCGACGCGTCGCTTGACTCGCTGGGGCGCTCCGCCCTCGTCTGCGGCTCCCACTGGTCCTCCCTCCTCCGGCTCCTTCCGCTCTACCGCAGCATCTCGCGGGTGGAGCTCGGGGACGGGGCACGCACGCGCCTTCGGTGGGACGCGTGGACGCCATCCGGCCCCTCGCGGCTCGCGATGCCCGAGCTCTTCTCGCATTGTACTCGCGCATGGCGCCACGGTGCGCCAGATGATGACCTGCGGGCTGGAGAACACCCTGGTGCCCCGCCTCTCCACCACCGCTGCGGCTCAGAAAGACGCGCTCCTCCACTTGCTGCACGGTGTCCAGCTCTGCGCCGCCCCGGATCGCCGCTCCCTCCCTCTCTGCGACAAAGGTGCCGAGCGGGCTACGCACCTCGGCTCTCTACAAGCTCTGCGTGTTTGGCGGCATTAAGGATGCAAACTTCGAGTTCGTGTACGCCGCCCAGGGTGCAGTTCTTTGCCTGGTTGCTGGTGCGCGGGCGCATCCAATGCCGCGCCAACCTGCATCAGAAGAAGATATTGGGTCTCTCGTCGAGCGGATGCCCTCTCTGCCCCGCCGCGCTAGAGACCGCCGCGCACATTATGTTCGGCTGTCCCTTTGCCCAGCGCTTCTGGGCGGCCATGGGCGCTCGCCCCGCTCCTGATCCGCCTGTGGCTGATGCCGCTCATTGCGCGCTCCCTCCCTCGGCCCCGACTGACACCGCTGCTACCCTCCGTCTCCTCTGTCTCTGGCATCTTTGGAAACACAGGAATGGGGTCGTCTTCGAGCAGCTCCCTCCCTCTCTCTCAATGCTCCGCAAACGGTGCAGAGACGATGCCTCCCTCTGGCGTGCTAGGCTCCCTTTGGAGCAGCGGTCTGACGTTGACCTCTGGCTTACCTACTTCCTCCCGGAGCGGCCGTAGTCCTTGGCCCGTAGTTCTTGAGCTCGCCCCCTTGTTGCGTTGGGCGATGCCTCCCCCTCTCTTGTAATTTGTTGTCCGCTTGAAAACACGGGGCTCCACCCCGGTCAGTTTGATGAAATGGAAAATTCAGGCGAGGGCTTTTTTGGCTCTCCCCGGTGAAACGTCAAATAAAAATCTCAAGACCCGCCGAATCAGTTCTTCGATGCAGTAACTTGGAGGCAGGGACGAAGACAGGGGCGCAACCCCCCATGCTTATGATTTTCCTTTGAACACAAGGCATATCAGCTTCTTATTTATGTGATTTTAGCTAGTTCTACCCCTACTAAGATTGGCCCCCTTTACCTCATTGTTCCTGCTTGGAGGTGCTCATAGAGGTAGGGTGTGTGTGCGTACATTCATAGAGAATGTATGAGCACCTTTGATTGTACTGTGTTTCGCAAAAAAAAAAAATTATGATATTACCTCCACATTGCATAGTATCGTAATATTATCGTAAAATAGTATCATAGTTTGATCATATTTAATATTTCGTATATTCTCAATGCAAATATACCAATCACTTTATTAATTATCAACCAGTGTGCCACATCAAATTTCACGAAAGTAGCATGCATGATACCACTTTGATATTTTCACTGTGGCTAGTCTTGGTCTGCCCATTTGATTGGATAAGGCTGTCGTTATCTGACTAGATAACAAATGCTTGAACTAGATAACCTATTTCGTGCATGCCGTGTTTGGAGGACATTGCTTCCCAGCTACGTCACCCAAATGTAGATAGAACAAATGTGTAGGTAATAACGCTGTACTAATATTACTGCTAATATTTAAAACAGTGCAACATAAAAAATTTACATATAAAAACTTAGAAAAATATAAACAAATTACATATGAAAAATTAGACTACTTCTTTGATGGTCCCGCCTCGTCGTCCTCACGGTGGCGCTTCCTGCTCGCCACCTCCTCCGAAGAGACGGTGTCGTCCGACGCGTCGGAGGAACTTGTGTCCTCCTCATCGACGGTGCTCGCCGGCTGCGCCTTCGCTTTCGCCTCCGCCTTCGCCCAGGCCGTCGCCGCCTCCTTCCTCCTCCTCCTCCTCAGCCTCCCATTCCTAGCCGATGTCCAACAGCGAGGAATCATCGCTGCTAGGACTCGCAGCTTTGTCCACCAGTGGCGCCATCCCGGCGGTTTATACTCGCTGTCGGTGTCTGATGGCTGATGGCAGCTAAGAGAGATCGCTCATTGTGAGAGAGGAGAGCTTTTGATGTATGACGGCCGGTTGTAGATCGAAGAAAGTGCACACGTAGGGGTCTTATTGAACACGGATGAACGACGACGCAGATATCAAAGAGACTGGCGGTTGCTCTTCCGCAGAGTTCGCACGCCATTCCGGCGGTTCGCACGTTGATCAACGCAGTTGTCAATGCGACGGTTCCCCATCCTGACAACTGCACCGTCCCTAGTATGCAGCGGTTGCGCGTCCGTCCGTGTGCCGCTAACGGTCGGTCCCACCACGCCTCGCCTTGCATTTCGCTGTGTCCAGCGTATCCGAAGTGTCCCCTGTAGCGGGGATGGACTCGAGACACCGGACACCATATTAAGCACGCCGGACAAAAAGAGGCTTTAAACGCGGCTGAGAACGCTTTTTTGTCTAAGGCACTCCAAATCCCTTTGGGGACCCTTACGGTACTAAGATAATCTCCACTGATTTTGCATTTTCGTTCGAAATAAACATACTGCTTTCACCAGAAAACAACACTAGGATTTCTCCATAATATTATGAAATTACTGATCCAACAGAACCGTTAACATGCTTGTACAGAGCACGTTCCTCCAGACATCCAAAACCCTCCTACGGTTAGAATGCATATCTAGTTTAGAGTAAATCATACAAGTATAGTGTTACTTTCAACTAGAGGAATAGTTGTGCTTTGGCCACCAATCAACTCAAAGTAGCGAAAATTAATTAAATATTTCGGTCATACCAGAGAGGATCCCGTCCAAACTCTTTCATTCCATTGTATTTTTTTATAGTGTAAAAAGTGGACATAAAGCCAAGTTGTTATTTATGTAAAATCTTGATGAGCATGTTCTTCTCAAATTTCGTCGCTACAAATTTAGATTGATCTTGCTTCGAGAGAAGTATGGTGTACAGGTGATAGTGTTCTTCTCCTTCAGATCTAGACGCGATCTACTCTAGGTTGAAGATGATGGCATTTAATGAGCATCTAAAAGGAATCTAGCGGGATAGAACTAGAATGGGGATTGGCCCCTCCTTTTATAGTGGCTTTGACCCTCCCAAACTTGGTCGAGGGGTAACCACAGACTAGCCCAAGGAAACGGACAGCTATCCCTAAGCAAACCCACAGCCATTCCAAATAGGGTGGAGATGCTGACACCCCTGCTGTACTGGAGCTGTCCACCTCATTCCTTTAGGGGAAGGAGGCAACAGCCAGCTCGTTTTATGCAGGCAAACTTGGAGCTTTTCTCATCTTTTAGGTGCATCATGGCTGGCATCATCTTCCCTTAGTTTTACTCCTACTGACCTGCGGTGGCATCTTGACGGCATCTTTTATGATTCCTCTTGTGGAGGGAAACTCTACGAGGCCTTCTCGTAGCCTGGAAACGGTTAAGTTCTAGACCTCTCGCGAGGGATCCTTGGCGAGGAGTTCCCCTTCTCGCGGAGACCTCCTGTCTCTCTCCGGAGAGGGATTCCTTGTCTTATGTTAGTGGGCTGCCCAGTGCGGCGCTACCACTCCAACCCAAACCCCACTGCAGGATACGCAGTCTGCTCGGGCCTCGCCGCGCCAGAGAACAAGATCTGAGTTAGGTATGTTCTGGGCGCATCTATCGTGTGTTTGGGGGCCAAACATCTGCCGGTTGCGCCGCCCGGCCTCGCCACCCACGACTTTTTCGGTCAATTGTACCAGTAGTTTTCTTACTCATCTTTTGAACGCTATTGTGGGCGACCATTGATCAACGGTTGCTAACCACGCAGATGGACATGTGAAAGATGCTGGACAAGTTTCGCGCTGAGGCCATGTACTCCTCCGATGAAGAGTCCGATCACACGACGCAGACCATGGCTACTATTGCAGCCACCATCCTCCAGGAGGACAATGCCAGCCAGATGTCGATGCACCGGGACCTGTAAAGGGCCGCTCAAAAAACCTGTCGCGCAACAGAGTGGAAGAGCACCTCCGGCTCCACAAGGACTACTTTGACTGCACCGATCCAGTGTTCCCGAAAAAAATGTTACGACACCCACAGGATGTCAAGGGACATGTTCATGGTCATCTACGGGACGTCAGAGACTATGATCTGTACTTTTAATGCAGGCCCGATGCAACAGGTGCGCTAGGCCCCACCTTCTACCAAAAGTGTGCCGCTGTTCGCATGCTATCCTATGAAATGGCTGCTGATATATTCGATGAGTATTTTCGAATGGGTGAGAGAACCCGCCTTGAGTCCATGTACTGGTTTTACCGAGTTGTGATTGTCGTGTTCAGAGAATATTACTATAAAGAGCCAACTAGGAGCAAACCCACAGTTGAGGATACAAGGCAGTTATTGTCTATCAACGAGTAGAGGGTTCCCAGGAATGCAGCATAATTGCATGCAATGGAAATGGAAAAATTGTCCATTTGGATGGCATGATCAGTATAGAAGCCATGGAGGGATGCACTGTCATTCTTGAAACCTTGAAGCAGTGATATCTCAAGATTTATGAATTTAGCATTCATTCTTTGATATGGCCGGTACCAACAATAACATCAATGTGTTGCACCCATCACCGGTTTTCAACAGGTTTATGCAAGGAAAGCTCCTCAGGTGATCTACGAGATCAATGAACATGAATATGACAAACCATATTATCTTGTTGATGGCATCTACCCTAACTGGATCATAACCAAACTCGGAAAAGACGAGAAGGTTTGCTAAGATGTAATAGGCTTACAGGAAAGATGTGGAGCGGGGATTCGATGTGCTCCAAGTTTGGTGGGCAATTGTCCATCACCCGGCAAGAATATGATCGTTGAAGACCATGCATAAGGTGATGACCCGTTGCGTGATCATGCACAACATAATCGTTGAGAACGAGCGTACTCATGGCCGCAATAAGCACCAATGAGATTTTCAAGGTGAGCTGGTTACGCCAACCCATCGGGCATCATCCTAGCAGCATTATCTGCATATGATGTTGAAGTCACTGACAAGAACATATCCAAACGCCTATAGACAGATCTGATTGAGCATCAGTGGCATTGGCTAGCCATGTAGATAATGCATAGAGGCTAATATCATCTTATTTTCAATCAATGGCATTGGCTAGCCATGAAGATAGTGCATAGATGTTAATATCATCTTATTTTTATGTAGACTTTTAAGAATTTAGATGTACTAAGCTGAGACTACTTTGAACATGTTTATTTTATCATTAAAATATCCCAATTTATGCAAACGCACAAACGGATACATACAATAATTTTGCACGTCCGAAATGCGTCGCCCCGTTAGAGATGCCCTAAAAACACTGCAATTCGAGTTAGGACTTTAAAAGGCGCCACCATTCTAAACTTTCTCCGAAAACCACAACCCGTCCCTCTAATTCTTAGAGATATCACTGATCCGACAATTTGGGCTGTTTAACGTTATTTCTGACAGGGATGGTCCCCTGTGAGGCTGACGTGGCAAGGGTGTGATGGTTGGAGGAGACGTACGGTAGACTGGTTCAATATTCTGGACTTTTCTGTAAAACGTCATGGAACCCACACGTCCCTATCTTCTTCCTCCCAATCCCCTCCTTGGTGTCCGCCCTCGCCTGGATGGGCTCGCTGACCATGGCAGGTACGGAGCAGCCGCGGCTAGCTCGCCCTTGCAGGTGTGGGGGCGCCGGTGTGAGCTTTGGCACACACACAACCAGCTTGGCGGTGAGGCACCTCAATGCCAGGGCAGGAGCGGCAGTGGGCAAGCTCCGGACAGGGCAGCGCAGGTTCTCACCGGAGCAAGGGGATTGAGTCCACGCTGAATAACTAAAGAAAAAAAGAAAGAGAGAAGAAAAGGAGTAGAAAAAAAATTGACACCACAACCAGCTCAGCGGTGAGGCACCTCAATGCCAGGGCGGGAGGGGCAGTGGGCAAGCTCCGGACAGGGCAGCGCGGGCTCTCACCACAGCTAAGGGGATTGAGTCCACATTGGATAACTAAAGAAAAGAAAAGGGGTAGCAAAAAAAGATTGGTACCCATGGGGTGGGCTCTACTTGGCAGAGAGAATGAGAGAGGATAGATCTGACAAGTGGGTGCGTTGGCAATTTACAAAAAAGCTAAGAATATAAAACCAGTTTATCGTGTCTATTTGCTTACTACCAAGGTGTGCAATCCTATGTTTTTAATTGTGTTCCCACTTGATCCAATGGCTATTTTTCAAAAGGTAGTGTGGTTAATGAGGACTCAATATTCAGAGTCAGTTCCAATGTTATCTTTCTAATTGTGTTCCCACTTGATCCAATGGCTATTTTTCAAAAGGTGATGTGGTTAATGAGGACTCAAGATTCAGAGTCTGTTCCAACGAAGGGGGGAAGGGGTTCCAAGGAAAAAAAAACTACAAAATCCATTTGTTCGCTCTCATTACAACCTAACTACATGTCCCGTCAGTGAATTGTGAGGGAACAAAAAGTGTATGTATTAAGAAAGAGAAAAGTTGCAACACAATCTCATTCTGAAATGCATACCTGGAGACAGTCCGATCTGATCATCCTATGGCTACTGCAGTTCTTCCTCCCGCCCTCGGCTCTACCCCTCTCCAAGATGCAAACACAAATTCGGCTGCCGTGCTTAGTGCGCAAAGTCATGTCAGCAGTGGGAATGACCAAGGTGGCATGATGTCTGAACAACAACAATCGCTTCGCTAAGATGCAACTGAATTGTTCACGGTAGTTGCAGCAGAGGGACTAGCACGGGTCCAGGGTGCTAGCACCTCAAGGGTCTGGACAATGTGCGCATTGTCGGAAGTGGCACATCAAATGTATTAATCAGTAGTGTGCGGTCACATGAGTGACGGCATGTCAAGACAACAAACAGAGGAGGAAAAGTTGATGCGAGGATGATATCAAGGAGATGGTGGCCAGTGAGGATGGAAAGAACATTGTGCAAAAGGAGGTTGCTTTAAGATGTAACGTGGCTGATATTTTGTAATTATATGCTTACTTGAAAGGAAGCAACACACCTTCTGTTACGATCCAAAGTTGGGTACCTACCATGTCGTAGCTAGTCTTGGAAAAGGAAGAGAATAGAGCATGCTGGAGCTCATATGCATTGTAATATCTTCTTTACCAAGCTAGTACTACAACGGTCAATGTCACAGGAAATGCATATCTCATGCAGGATGATTAAAACGTGGTTCATCGAAAAGCTCTTTCATATGCTTATAAATCAAAAGGTCTCACTTACCTCTAGTTTATCTTCTTTTGCTCTGTGGTTCTTAGGAAGCTTGCGAAATTCCTGAGTTAACTTGAGACACTCCTTGACATTCTCCGGTGATACAAAATCTATAGCAATCTTCGTGCAAGACTGCAACGATGACGATGAAAAGTAGTCAGTTACATAACATGTCGAAGTCAGACTTGAATACTATTCTCCCAGCTCTCCCCTATCTAGTACAGGTAAGGAATTGTGACACTGCAATAGTAAAATGAGACTATTTACCTTGAGATTCCGTACTTGATGAGGGCACCCAGCAGGTATAAAAACTGCCTCTCCAAGTTTTTGTACAAATGTCCAAGGCTCGATTCCTTAAAGGACATAACAAAAGTTCAAATAAATACAAATCAGTCACTGCAACCATTGCTGTACAGAACTGGCAAAATATTACAAAAGCAGATAAACAGAACTCACCATGCTCCTCTTTAAGTTTCCTTTTATGCTCCTCGGTTAGATAGAATGTTTCATCATGTACAGGGTTAAATATCTGCATTTGAACATAAGATGACAGGGGTTAACCATGATGGCAGCAAGTACAAGGTTGTGCATATTACACCATTACCAACCTTCTCAACTGGAGAACAATATATATGGCGAAATTCCTTTGAATGTTTACAGAGGTACATTTTCAGTTTTTCAGCATCCTCCCTCCTGAAAATATCCCATAATGCACCTCCCTCTTCATCATCGATGTAGTTAAGAGAGGATGCATGATTTTCACCCACACAGCTTTTATGACATTTATCATTTCTATTAATTGCAAAATTCCCACAGCAATCCTTTTCATCCTGTGCTTCATGTCTTGCCTTCAAGTTTTGTATTGCATCTTGTTGTTCTTCAGAAGGGACAACTTTTGCAGTATGCATCAAAACGTTAACCTAACAATAACCAAAATAATATTACTTATAGAGAATAAAGTTCCAGCAAGATGGAAATACTTTGTAGAACTAGCACCCGTCAGGGCTTTACTGTTGGTCCGATGAAATCCAATGCTCCACATTACAAGGAAAACATACAGGAGATATAGGAATATTGCTTCCAAGGTGAAGACTTCAACAGAAGAAAACAGATAAGGACTCTTGACAAACTAATTGAAAAAATGTCTTGACAAACCAAGTACCAAAAGATAAGGTAATCATATTGATGTGAGTGCTTCACAATTGCTGAAGAAGTCGATTGTTTACTTACTGCATCAGATATATCACAATGAAGCTTCGTAACAGAATCTCCTCTGCCCAGTTCCTGGGTACAGCCATAAGCTATGTATGACTTTGGGCCCATATCAATCTTTAGAATGTCATCAGGAAGTAATGCGGAAACACTTAGAGAACCAGATTTCAAGTTTGTGTATGGTTGAAAGGGTAGAGAATCGATGTATTTCGCTCCATGCGAAGGCAAAAGCTCCTCAAAATGATTTGAAGTAGGCCAGTCCTTCAATTTAAGCATTTCGGGCCAGTGGTTTTCATACATCCGACCTTCATAATATCCATTGAAGAAATCCTGTGTGCATATCTCAACCTGGATAATGTAAACACAAGGTGTGAATTTTCTTTCTAGGTAATGAGAAACAAGATACATAATAACTCTGCCGATCAAGTCCGCATGAAACAAATTAATTGTCTGAATTTATGTTCTCTTGGAGCATCAGAAACATCAGACGTACCATTAAATTACATATTTCAGATAACTATAATAAGAGTTATTCTTGCAATTGGCAAAGACAGTATACACTTTCCAGCAAATGAACGCATGAGACTAAACAAGTTTTTCGGAGTCATGGTGAATGAATTGACAGACAGACAGACACCAGGACCTTATTCAGTTATTCCTGTTAATGAAGAATACCTTTTTTTACCATAGGAGTTCTCTATGCTATTGGACATCCAGGCATTATTTTATGTTAAGGAGTCCTCCATGTTAGCTGACACCAGGACCTTATTCTAGGTTCATGATTCTAACTGTATTAAAACCGAGTTGGAAAGCATAGAATGCTTATAATGTGTAGAGACTTGTTAAGTAGGCAACACGATGAGCTACCAGATACCCTTGGGAGAAAAAGATTTTGTTTCAAAAACCACGAAGTGTTTTTACATATGTAATTAACTGCACGATAATTGTTTCTATTGGTTCACAAGAAAAAAAAATACACTCTAACGCATTCAAGTCTAGATATGGAAAGTATTTCACTAACCTCACAGCAAGACAAACAGTCAATAGCCTTCACATTTTTCATATCAGAGCTGGTACTAGAACCATGTACTGCAGACCACATATGTGGTGGCTCCCAGCTCAAATCTGGCATTTTCTGTAGTACCCCTTGTACAATAACAGGCTCTCCTTTCACCCAGTGGCTCTGGAAGTGCTTTAGATCATCCGCCTCCCCATTGTCTGATTTTGGACAGTATATGCAGTTATCTGTTGAATTCTCTCTGGTGGCAGCATATCTTGAATTTTCATTTTTAGTACACTTGGGACATTCTCCGCTTACAATATTAGAAGGTTCTAACTTCTTATTCAACCACGAAGCATTTAAATCGAGCTTATTTAACCAATCTTTTGGAAAGATCTGCCTCAACTTAAGAACATGCTCACCGCAACCACCAAGTTCAGTTGGAGGGCAACGAATAATCCCGTGAGAAGCAACCCACTTTTTACTCTTAGGCTGGCAACTGGACAAGTCTGTTCCTTCGCAGTTTATTAACTCGGGCAATGGATCACCACCATGCATATAGTCGAATCCTCTATTAGGGTAAGACACCAGCTCTTCCCGACAAGTGCCACCCTGTTGATCCTCTTCGCGAAGCTCCTTACAGCATGCAATGCATAGTTCGTACGAGCAGTTTGGACAGCTTCTATGCAGATCAAAGATTGAAGTTCTGCAATTGTCACTGGTTCAAATAGAAAAGAATCATAACTGTAAAGTTTGAATTAACAACAAAAAGAAAAGAAAAAATAGATCAATTCTGAATGAATGGAGCAAGTCAGTACCAGAACACCCTCTCATCATTCCGGCAGTCAGCTTGTTCCACATTCATCTGAGACAATTTCAGCCCTGTTTGCGAGAAAACAGGGTAAGTAGTTAGAATTAGTTGCAAGTCACAGCTGTCTTTGTTGCCCACATGCTCTGAAGACTCAAGTTTACCTAGAATCTTAGCCTCTGTCTCTATCTCAGCCATCTGATCCTTGTTTAGCTCCTTCAGACAAGGCATCAGGTAGTGCAATAGATATCTAGCATATTTTACTTTACTTTCAGCGCCACCCTCCTCTTGAGCTGCCACACCCAACGTATCTACCTTATCTGATTTGACAGACGGGTTATTAATCCCATTAGAGCTTACTAGGGAGGAGTTGTCATTTGCTTCGGTTGGTGCCACCCCGTTACAAACACTGGTCGACTCTACACCAGCGGGATCGGCCTTCTTTCTCTTTGCAGCCACCCCGTTACTAACACTGGTCGACTCTACACCAGCGGGATCGGCCTTCTTTTTCTTTGCAGCCATCCCGTTACTGACACTGGTCGACTCTACACCAGCGGTATCGGCCTTCTTTTTATTTGCAGCCACCCCGTTACCAACACTGGTGGACTCTACACCAGCGGGATCGTCCTTCTTTCTCTTTGCAGCCACCCCGTTACTAACACTGGTCGACTCTACACCAGCAGGATCGGCCTTCTTTTTCTTTGCAGACGATCTACCAATCTTACATTTTCTCAAAGGTGGGCTCTGCAAAGGGGAAAAATACATACATATATTTTAGACCTCCCTATGTGCCAAAAGAAGTACAGCTGGTGTGCTTTCACAAATCTGCCAGCATGTCAAACTCTCAAGACAACCGATGGCTAGACTTCCTCATCACGGGCTCTAAAACAACTTATACTAGACTAGAAGCGGCAGTATTTTCACAAAGAGAGAATAATTCTTTTAAAACAGGGACATCCTCTGTATGAAGCTCAGTAATCTAAAGTCTCAGCGTCATGCTGATTGCTGAACTGCTGCTGTCTATGTTAGCACTAGCAGAAAACAAGCCAGAAATAGTAATCATCACCTTGGGCTCACTCTGCTTGACTTTGGCAGTTGGGGCTTCACATATAAAGCCGGGCCTTACGTCCTTATGCTTTTGCTTGGCCTTGCACCGTATACAGCTGCAGATTCCGCGGCAGCACGGGCACTCGGCTCGAACCTCGGCCAGGGTTAGCTCCCGGTACCTGGAAATTCACAATCCCTCCTGATGACTTGGCCGGGCACGGTGGTAAGCGGGGCGAGAGGGAAGAGAGCAGCAGTACCGCTTGTTGAGGCAGAAGGTGCAGTAGATCTTCTGGCGGCACCGCCCGCACTTGACCATCGTCCTCTTGGCCGTACCGCATTGGTGGCACGACGACCCCGCCTTCTTCGGGGCGGCGCCGCCGCTGCTCGCCGCCGCGGCCACCGCTTCCGTTTCCGCGGGCAACACGACGACGGCGCCGGCCCGCGGCGCGTCGGCCTGTTTAGCCGTGCTGCTGCGCGGCCTCTTGGGCACGGGGTCCCACGAGGCGAGCGGGCGTGGGGACGGCGCGGAGTCGGGCGACGGCGAGGGCGTCGCGGCGCGGGGGCGCTTGCAGGGCGGCGCGGGGTGCGGCGGCCTCTTCCTCTTCCTGCCGCTCCTCTTCTCCTGGTGGACGCCCCAGTCCTCGTCCGCCCCGGGCTTGTGCAGGGCCCCCGCGTCCCGCCCCTCCTCGTCGTCGTCCTCCGTCTCGAGGAAGCCGTACGGCCAGCGCAGGGCCGGGTCGATCCGGTGGACGCCCATCGCCCCCATCGCCCCCGCCGCCGCCGACGGGCAGAGCAGAGCGCGGCGCGGCGCGAGGGAGGGGAGGGGGGCCGCGAATCGGGAGCCGCGGTCAGGGCGAATCCAGATTCGGGGGCTCTCGATTCACGATATACTGGTTTCCAAAAACGAAATCTCCCGGATTGATTGTGTAGGCTAGCGACCTGTTTCCATATCTCAATCTGGCGGCAGGGCGGCCGCAGATCAGGTGGACCGAAGGGCGAGGAAGAGGGGAGGAGAGGGAAATAGAGGTACAGCAGAGGAGGCACGTGGGAGGCGCGCACGGGCACGATGCGATCACGAGGCGCCCTCCCGTTCGTTTGATTCGGTCACCGTCTCCGGTTGGTCGCTGCCGCTGGGGTCGCTGGGTTTCTTTTACTACCCCTGTCCTGTGCCTGCATCCTGCAGTGAAACGTAAGTAATGGAAGTTTCGTTCGTGTCAAGTCAAATCGGGCCGATTTTGAAAAAAGACAAATCTAACCTTTTGGCAGAAAACTCTACCATGAAACTACTATCTCCAAAACTGACCTTTTTAGCACCTACCCTCCCCCTAGGGTATGGCCAATGCGTGGCCTCAACCCGCTGCCCAGCCGAAGGTGTCGAGAAAGAGACCGCTTGAGGGTGGCAGGTGCTGCCTGCGAGAGGAGGCGAGTTACTCCTCCGACAATAGATGCAAAAGGAACAAGAGAGAAAAAAAATTAGAGAAAGGGAAAAGAATGCACCAAAAGGAGGAAGAAATGGGAAGTGAGAGAAGAGAGAAAGGTCGCGTTCGGAGAGAGAAGCCATCTTGCATGACTAGGATGCACAAGGCCATGAACATTGGTTTTAATACATTTTATTCTTGTTTTAGAGCTGGAATGGCTACTTGCTACTGCCACCATTGCCCATGCCCTTACTCGGCGCTACACCGCTATCCTCCCATCACACAGGGCCCACATTTCTATAAGGTAGCGTCGCTCGGACTAAATCACCACCTCACTGGGCAACAACCCAATGGGGCATGTTCGAAAAGTGTTGTGTGATCCAAACATAAGTGGCGCCGATGGGGACTCTCTCTTTAGTCGGGTCATCCTTCTCCTTAGGAGCCGCACCTATAAGGGACTCCTTCTGATGGTGCCATACATCTGAATTTGTGCTAAAAAAGCATACACGAGAACCTCCAATGGGAAGTTCCAGGATCACCGAAACATAGAGTCATAGTCATCTCCCTAGTCTGGAGGTGAAAATTGCCCGTCTCTGGCGTCCATCGGTCAACAAGCGCGGATATCACTGAGGGGTTCATGTGTGGCGTCGACCGCGAGACAAGCTGGATAAATGGAAGGATTCCTAGCTTCTCAATCCAATCGGTGTACCGCTCGTCGTACACATCCTGCCAGATGAGATCTCGTGATACCTCGGGGTCGAGGTGGAAAAAGCTAAAAATATGTGGAAGTTGGACCATTATGTAATGTTGATAAAAAAATAAACTAGCATGGTGAATTTGTATTACCCGGTTCTCCTCCGCCATAAACCTCGCGGGGTGCTCAAACTCATAATGTTGGTGGAGAATTGTCATCCTACATATTTGAAAATATATCCAACTAATAAGAAATAGACCACAAATAACCATAATCTACCATGTCCCGCATACAAGAAATCCACCGCGCCTCACATAATTTACGACATATCAAATGAAAAAATCTAACTAAAAAAGAAAATAACCATGCTCTATCACATGTACAACGCAAATGCACATGTTTATCAATTTTGCTCGGCTAAAATAAGCTAATACTCTACACGTGTTCACCATGTTCATGCACATCTCACACATCAATAGTAGTGGTATACAGTAGCTACCACTATAATATAAATCAACATCGCACAAGTTTCCCGGTCAATAGTAGTGGTATACAAATGCTAAAGGACAACAACAAAATCACCGTGAATGATAAACTAGAGTTTCACCTAAACTTGCGACAATAGGATCCACGTGAGGGATGTTCAGATGAAATTGAGGAGATCGGGAGAAAATATCTCGACAAAAAGAAGGGGGCCAAAGTCCACGGAGAAATCCTTTAGATTTAGACATTTTTGAGAAGAAGGATTTGAGAGAGGAGAGATGACAGCCGCCGACACCATTGAAGAGGTCTTGCGCCTTTTGCTTTTTGTTATTTTAAGTGGAGACCGATAGTCAGTGGCGGAGCCACCTCGCGGCGAGCTGGGTCAACTGGCTGGGCTCAGACCAGAATTTCCACTTTTTTTTTGAACAGAGGATCGGTCCTAAGGACCGAGAAGCTTCATTTCATTTCGTCGATGGAGACACAATTTACATAAAGGACCCAAGAGACGTGAAAAATACAAACAAGTCCTCACTTTTTGCACAAAGGACCCTAAATCTAAACTTGGAGAAAGCAATCGGGTCCGGCTCCTTCTCCATCGCGTCGATGCTCTTCAAGCACACCCAACCACGCCATCGCCGGGGACTTTACCACTTGGGATGGAGCGGCGAGAGCTCACTATACTTGAAGCGGAAGGGCCTCCTTCTTGGCATAGAAGCACTGGAGGTTGAAGATGTCCATCCGCCGCCAGCCGGGAGAAGCCACTATTGCCGACAACGGAGGTGGGAGTGGTCGCCCTTCGACCATCATGGACGGTAGCGAGAAGAGGTGCTGCGTGTATGCACTCCCCAGAGAAACGTCACAGCTCCCCCATTGCAGACTTTCCACATGACAGCCAAAATCATCAAATCCTTCCTCCTCAACATCACCACGATGAGAGAAAAGAAAGCTTAGATTGTGATGGTCTGGAATCAAAAATGATCTGAGAAAATAGACAGATCACAAATCACATGAGAAACCATGTTGTGCACTTGCTTGGGTGAATGAATGGCACACTATACAGTGAGAGCAGTGTAAGCAGATGATAGAATCAATCCTAGCAGCAAAATGGAAAACAATTCCTAGGAGCTTGCGAAAAATTCTACCTAGCTGCGCACAGACAGAACTAGTCGAACAATGCAGGATATTTGCAGTAAAAACTGAAATCATTCCTTACAAAAACCTTGGATAACAAGGGGACATGCTAAGAAAGTGAGAACAATGGCTAACTAAAATATCTACCTATGAAATGACACTAACTAAAAAGCATCAACAACAAAAGAGGACTGCATCAATAGATTCATTAGATCACTGAGTTGCAGTTTACCAAAATAAAATGGTAGGGTTCACATGTACAACATACACTACTAGCTATAACCAACTAGAGGAGCACAACTGAAATCACTCCAATCAGACGAGCACAAACTGAATCACAGTGACAAATCAACAAACTGACTTGGGGATTATGGCAAGTTCACATGCAAATCAGTACAAAAATCTACATAAACATACATAGGAACAGAACAAATCCGAAATCAAGCTACACATACAGCAGATCCGCGAGCAACAAGCTACCAAAATCCAACAAATAAACGTACAGAAGAAGATATGGGGTGATGCAGGGAGAAACCGTACCCATCCCGCCGGAACCGACGGCTCCTACCACGTCGCCGAGCCCATGGACGCTCACTGGAACACTCGCCATGGACCAACCCACGTCCTCGGTGACCAAGCGGACCCATGCTTCCGCCGATGTGAGGAACGAGTGCACTCAGCCCCCAAAACGCTCTCGTACCCTTCACGCGCTAGAGAGAAACGCCGCTCACCTGGACGCAAGAGCTAGGGATCCTAGACGCGGGGAACAGCCGGGGTCAGAAAAGAACTTGAGGACGACGGCGACGTGCACCTACGGGGGAGAGCGGCGCTGACTGACGGCGGAGAGCTTCGGGAGCCAAGGGCGGCGGTGAGCGACGGCGGGGAGCTCCGGGAGCCAGCCTCTCCGCCGAGATCTACGCGGCGACCACCCTGGCGATATTTCTCCTCCACCGGGGAGAACGCGACAGAGGAAAAGTGGAGCACTACGCTACGCACGCTACGAACAAGAAGGCAGGGACCACAAAATTCAAACAGAAAAAACCAGAAAAAACCACGAATTGGAAAAACCCGACCAAACCTAGACGCGGGACGCGAGAGGACTAATGAACGAAATCACTGATCCAAGATTCGCGCGAGAGGACGAATGAACGGCCAAAGATCTGACTTGAAGCCAGTTGTGTTTTCATCTAGCTGAAATTTAAGAATATCTTGCCGGGCCAAAATAAGCTAATACACCACACGTGTTCACCTTGTTCATGCACATGGCACGTATGAATAGCAGTGGTATACAGGAGCTACCACTATAATGCAAAGCAACATCGCACAACTTTCCGGGTCAATAGTAGTACAGGTGCGCCATACGATCCTTTCACCTAGGGATGGCAATGGGTACCCATAACCCGTGTACCCGGCGGGTAAAAACCCAATAGAAGTACGGGTATGGAACAAAAGATTACCCATGGGTATATAAATGGAGAAATATAGTACCCATTGGGTAGAGTGGGTATGGGTATGGGATGTTAGAACCCATACCCGTGTACCCGCGTACCCACCCAACATGCTGACATGTGGGGTTTTATATAATACTAGTATATCCTAATATCCTAACGTACCAAAAAAGCCTAAATAATAATCCCACTAATAACTCTTCCATGATCTCAGGTAATTATTGTTTGACCTCCTCTCCCATGATTACCGCATAGACTAGGCTCTAGGCTGAACCTATTCACGTATCAGTATCACATTCACGTCCCAAACCAATCTCCTTTCCTCTCCATCTCTCCTAGAAACGCGAGGCGGCCGCCAGGGTCAGCGCGAGGCCGCCGGCGCCTGTAGTGATCAAGTCCAGGTTTCAGCCACTCGCAACCACCGCTCCCTTCAGCTTGGCCTCCTCCTCCGAAACTGACCATCCTTTCTTTGGTCTTGCAGACCTGCACGCGACGACGCCATGAACGCTGCCGACGACCCCAGTCGAGACTCGAGACATGGAGTTGCAGATCGCGACGATCGAGACGGAGGACGGTGGCCACCATGGCCTGGAGCATGGCACTCCGACCCCAAGTCCATCCCTGACCTCGTCATCTGATGGTGCTCTCCGCCTCCGGGCGCCGGGTAAGAGCTTAGTCCCAGGCCAACGTCCCGCACCTCCTGCTTCAGGGTCTACTAGCCATTTGAGCTTCAAGTTTTGCCAGCTAGTTAATTCACATGCTATTGGCCCAAATACACATACGTGCAACTATTCAGCTACGTACATGCATTGCATGGATTTAGCGGCACCGCTGCCTGCTCATTAGAGTAATGATACGAGTACAGTACTAATCAGGCCCTTTGAGATGTGGAGTGGAAGCATGGTGACATGACTCACGTAATGGTCATGGTCTCGATTTCTTAATTTTATTTCGGTTGAACTTTTATATTATTGAGACTTTATTGTAATGCTTATTTGTGTCCTTATGTATAGTCAAATTACCTCTATATTTTGTGAGTTTGTGAACCTAAGGTGATTACTATATGCCGCTGATTATAAATTATGGTTATATATTTTTGTTGATGAGTATTTTGTGAACAATTATGTATTTTAAACATGGTTTTTTTTACCCGTGGGTACCCATTTACCCTGCCGGGTGACGGGTATGGGAAAAACTTGTACCCGTCGACGGGTATGGGTACGGGTGACGGGTGAGATTGAAGGAGATGGGTACGGGTATGGGGTGGCTTCACCCGCACCCATACCCTGCGGGTGCCATCCCTACTTTCACCCACCCCCTAGACATACCAATGTCGCAGCATGTACAGGTGCGCCCCTACGTTGGGTCAAACTTTGGACGCACCAGGTGAGTAGTGTGCCATCGCTAATTGTGATAGCTATGACGCATCATGTACAAATGCGTCGCTGCTAGCTTTTTTTTCTAATAGTGGGTAGCGTCTCGCGCGAGGGAGCTAGGCTTGTTTGGGTAGCCATGTTCCCGACGCCACATAAGCGAGATGTGGGCCCTCCTATGTCATGCTAGCAACGAGTGTAGTGCGGCTCTGCGTGACGGTGTCAAGTACTCTCTCCATTCCAATGAATAAGGTGTCTCCGTTTTTCGTGTTTCTTCTTTGACCGGAAAATACGACAAATATATAAGAGATTGAAGATATAAAATTACCATTATTAGAAAGTATGTTTCAATACGAATCCAACGATACTAATTATGTACGTATAATATAATTAAAATTTTGTTGCTCAATTTTTGTAGTCAAAGTTTATTTTGAAATAAGCTTGCTCCTTATTCAGCACGAGGAAATTACTTCTAAAATCATTTCGAAGATAAAGTTTTCTGCGCTCAAGTTTAGGAGGTTAGTTTTGTCTTTTTTTCACGTGCCGCAGCGGTGGGGTCTGGACGCATCTGACCTACCTGTGCCGTGCAACAGGGGAGCGACGAGCCGACGACGCGACGACATGGTCGTCTTGTGACCTCGAAAGGCATGCCCAGGTTTTTTTACTTTGCTGCACTGCCGTCTTTTGAGGGTGGAAAGGTCTTTTCTGGAAAAACCGTGGGTGAGCTAATCCTGTGGGCCGGATGTAAGCCAGGAAGGATATACTGTTGGCTAATCTTAAGTTAATACTACTAATCTTAATCTTGCTTTCCTTTTTCTCCTTTCGACGGACATAGCGGTAGTCAACAGCCCAATGGACGAACGACGGCCGGCTGTCCGCGACGGCCAGACATGCTCGGGAATTGACGACAGTGCTTTCTTCTCCGATTAGAATACACTTCTTATTTAGGTGCGATGCGTATTTTCTTTAGAGCAACTCTAATAGTATAGCTGGTTGTTGGCTATATGTAAGATGACATGTCATCTATATTCAATATATAACCAACAAGTATAATAGTTGGCTATATGAATGTACTACTTTTTCAATGGATGACCCACCTTTCATTCACACACATTACCTAGGAGCACGTGTTATAGCTAGCTCTTGCATAAGAGCAATTCCAATAGTATAGCCAACTGCTGGCTATAACAAGATGTTATATCATTTGTAGTCATCATATAGCTAACATGTATAATAGTTGGCTATAAGAATGAAGTACTTTACTAACATATGGACCACCTTTCACTCTCATAAAGTGTCAGGAGCACGTGTAAGAGCTTGCATTGCATAAGTAGCTCCACCTCCCTCTCTCTCTCCTCTTCTCTCTCCTCCAACTCATCTAAAATATATTATTTAATATCTTATAGCCAACTGACTGGACTCTATTAGTACTTGCTTCTAAGAGCTCACTCATATTTTTTCTCCTCCTCTCTCATCCAACTAGACACACAAATATATTATTTTAATCCTTAGTAGCCAGTGACTAGGATCTTATTGTACTTGCTCTTAGGCAGGCTGCAAGTCCATCTCTATTGTGATTGTGCCCCTTCATTACAACGGTTTTAAAATAAATTATTAAGTGTGGAGAAACTTGCGAAAAGAATATAAATGCTAGTATATTACAACTTAAGCATCTTTTTAGCTGAACGATTTTGGTTATCGATTAACCCCCAAATCTAGTCATCTTGTTCTCTATGAAACAATAGAGTTATGAATGTGTAAATGAAACATAATTTGCAAGATGAGTAGGCGAAAAAAAAACTTATAGACATGGGAAAATATGAGACGGAGGTTTTTATGTTGCTACTACATCAAGGAAAACTTTTTCAAGGATACGTTATAGACAGAACGTATCGGTTTCATAGAAGAAGGGCTAAGAGGCCAAAGTACAACGCGCCCCGGCACGGACGCCTCGGCGCAACTCCACGCTACCCCGCGAACACATTACGTAACTACTCGTGACACCTCCACTTATCTGGCATGAGGACGCCTGTAAACAACCTAGCACCTCGCCATATATAGCTCAGCATCCTCAGAAATCTTCTCGACCACCACAACTTTGGAGGGGGTCACACTTTCAAAAACCACGTCGTTCCGGTGGCGCCAAAGACACCAACATATGAGTACCACAGCAGTCCACAGGTCCCGGTCAGCTCCTGGTCCCCCATGTTTCCCCTAGCCGGCCTGACAAGAGCGGTGTCCGACAGCGGCGTCCGAGTGTAGCTTCCCCCAAGCGGCGAGAGAAAGGTTGCCTATACTTCACGTGCCGAGACGCAGCCCATCGGAAGGTTATCAAGGGTCTCACCCACTTGGTCGCGAGAAAGAGGCGGGGACGCCGAGTGCGGAAGTCCACACCGGCTCGGTCTGTCGGCCTGTTCAACATATGTTTCTCGCTGCAAGCCACATGAACACCACTGCAGTTTGGCGGAGCACACGATCTCCAAATCTATAGGGCACCAGCCATCTCAACTCCGGCGTCAAACATCGCACCATAGCAAGATTTGGCGGAATAGGAGTTATTACTCTCTCGGCCCATCCGAAATCGTCTTCCACGCCCTCGGCAAGGTTAATGTTCACTAGCCAATCAACCACTTCCAGCGCGCTCCCTAATCGCAACATGAGCGTGATACCAGGGGAGGCCGTGATGGACGTGGAGGTGAGGATGGCCGACAAGATGAGGGAGAGCGGACCGCGCGCGAGACGACCACATGAGCCATTCGCCTTCCCTCCATGGAGATGCTCTGCGCCGGCGGCCCTCCGGCGGTCGGGGCGACAACCGCCATGTGGCCATCAACACGGCGATGGAGGTCACGCTGTGGCTGGAGGTTGAAGACGAAGCTGGCGTCGACATTATGGCTGATGTCGACTGTGGGCGAGAGGCCTCGCGTTCCCGCCGTCGACAGGTCAAAGGCCTCCCCTGATTTTCACAACCAGGACTCAGTTTATATCTATATCTATATATCTATACCTCTACACTACTTAAAAAGGAGGAATGTGTTCCTTATTCTGCCCACGCACCAATACGTCAAGAAGTTTCGTCGTCCTTCGTCGACGTCGCTCGACGAGCTTCCGCACAAATGGGCCAAGCCCAAAAAAATCGTTCCCTTTGCATCTCTGAGCAACCACCGCTTCCTAGGCCCCGCCGCCGCTCGATCACGCCGACTCCCACCTGCCCGCCGCGGTCGCCCGCTCGTTGGATGTGACCTCGCCTGCCGCTCCACTACCTGCCCCGCCGCCGCTCGAGCTCGGCCAGGACAGGACCGACGGCATTTTGGCGAGGCCAGGCTCACCCAGGGCCGCCTCCTCTCGCACGGAGAGATGACCATGGAAACCGCCGACGGGATCCTCGCGTGTCGCTCAAAACAACCAGACCCAGTCGTTTCATGCGCCCCGGAGCTACATCCCGCGATGGGGCCCTGTTCACCGGCGTGCTCGCCCCTGCCATGGTCTACCAGCGCCTACCATCCCGGTCGTGGTTCCTGCTCGCCGGCGCGCTCCCTCCCAGCACGACCCTGGTCGCCGACGAGCTCTGCACCGAATTCGTCCCTCATCGGCCTACTCCGCCCAGACCAGTCCCTTGACGGCTGTTGTGCGCGAGCGGCGGAAGCAGGAGGGGATCACGGCATGCTTTTCGATAGGGGGTGTCTCCAAACCGAGCGGCGGACGCAGCAGTTGGTCTCGACGAGGCCTGACACGCTACCGTTGTGGACTCTTGGGTTGCCAAGGCGCCACCAAGCCGCGGACACACAAGTGGAGCTCGACGAGGCCTGACGTGCTCTCGGTCTGGACGCAGGAGCATGTTGTTTTCCTGTCTGGTTCGTCCATATCCTCAGCTCTTATATATCTATAAGATTTCAGGTTTGATGACTCATCGAGTTTAGGTATGTGTTGTTTGGCCCAGTTGACAAGGTACTATAATTGGCTTCGCTTTGCCTTCCAGTTGTTTTACCAGCTGACACATGACACAACTATCTATGGGGAGATCATCTTACTGTCAATTGGGAATTGACACTTGAAGGGTTTGTCCATGCCTTAGGCAATTAGGCATCTGCCTAAGATGCTTAGGTGATAAGCAGGGGTAGAACGCCTTCGGACGCCTTGACGCCTTCAAAAACAGGATTGTTGGATTGGGAATAACAGAGAAAAAGATGCTCCAAGGGGTGAATTGAGCATAATTCATGAGATGTAGCAACTGGAAGCAAGTTGAGCATCATTCCTCGAGCATCTGATAGTTCTCTGGTACAATATTGAAGGTTATGTTCAAGTGCATTTTTAAATTGGATGGTTCTGACGTTCAGTTTAGAGGACATTTTCATGTGTTGTACTTTTGGACTTTCTGCTGTTTTTATACTTAACATGATATTTTTTCTAACAAAAAATACACCGTCATGTTGTTTCTACAATATGCAGGTCGTGTATCAAGTTAAAAAAAGTCAGGTTCCCCTGGTTAGGCATATATTGTTCATGCTATTTTTTTTTTTTGAAGGATCAGAAGATCTCTCTTGAATATGATTTTGTTATCTGAGCTTAACTGGTTTTGTCAGAACATACAAAGAGGGACTAATATAGTACAGATGATCAGAATCGTGGATTTGATATAATGGAAGTTTGCTCTCCTGTTTTTCCCACAGCTAAGTTTGTTGTAACTCACCATCTGTGAAATACGTGCATCTAATTTACTGCAATATCACAGTTTCGGTGAAGACTGTGCTTCTCTCTGTAATCGGTACTCATCTACATGATTAGTAGAGATAATTTCCAAGGTATGCAAATATAGATGGATTTCCAAGACTCCGAGTGTTTTAAGTTTGCTATTGCCTAATTGAGTTATGAGCTCTAATAATTAGA
The DNA here is from genome assembly GCF_022539505.1 of Lolium rigidum. NCBI lineage: Eukaryota > Viridiplantae > Streptophyta > Magnoliopsida > Poales > Poaceae > Lolium > Lolium rigidum. Next base: position 185,883,694 of record NC_061512.1, on the reverse strand, counting down.
TATAGATGGATTTCCAACACACCGGGTGTTTTAAGTTTGCTATTGCCTAATTTGAGTTATGAGCTCTAACAATTAGATTTTTATTTCAGCTAGGGCTTATGGATTGGCAACGTAGCTACATGAAAAAACAATCCTAGATTACTCTTTAGTAAATTTCAGAATCAAGTGCGTGTATTGCAAGAGGCATACTAATCTGCTTACCAAAAACTAGCAAGCTGCATTCTCTGTTCTTATTTTTGTTCGCAGCTTGATGCGTGATATCCAACAACTTTGTGTTCGCTCTCTCTGAATTCTTGATCTGTATAAACAAGAGGTACATTGGAATTATGTTGGGAAATCTGAAAATCTTTCATCTATCTATTTTTCATTGCGATAATAGCAGTACATGATTTCTATAGTAGGTTGGTAGTTTTAGATATGCTGTACAATGATGACATGTCTACGTCAATGTTTATCCGATAAACTATTGGCGAGCTATGCAATTGAATATATTTTGCGCTTTAGTTCGCAACTGCAAATTTGCAACAAATTTACCATTTCACCGCTTCAGGTCTCTGTTTTCATAACAGGTAAGATCAGGCTATCATGTATCCAGCTAAATAAAATAGGTTCGCTACATAGTTGCACGTTTTGCTGGTAGGACAAAAGTTCATCCACTTATAGTAAAGACTGTAGTAAAGACTGTTCCATAGCCGTACACTTCTCTTAATTCTGATTTGATATTAAATATGCATGAAAGGTGACGTGTATTTGGTATTACGTCTGTGTCCACATTCAGCAAGAGCTAGAATTTCTGAGCTTACAACTCCTGGGTCACGTTACCTAACTACTGTTTGGAAGACATGCATCTGCAGTCAGTAACCTCCTGCACTATTAGCTTCAGTTCACCTCCTTTCATTTATTCTTCTTATTTTTTCTATTACTCCGCGGAAGAATAAACGGAACCACTATTTTTTGTGTGTTCCATTCACCACATTACATATCAGGTGCTAATGGATTCTATGTGTTCTAAAAAGGGGCAATTGGTTTGGTTTAGTTCATTTCCTTGAGTGGCAGGAGATGAAAATCAAAAATATTGTTGTTGTAGTATGGTTAGATACCAGTTCTTGTGTATATGAGAGTTTGTGTATTTCATGAGTTCCCATCTAGATTAAAATCGATGGAACCAAGAAAATGATCACAGGAAACATGCAACAACAATTATTTGGCATAGCTAACATTACACAGTTTGCAGTTTGGGAATTTGTGAGGACATACATATGCTAAAGTTTCTTTGTGCTTTTATTTGCACTCTGAACTGATATTGAGGACTACAAAGCTTGCAATTATGCCCTACATATGTACCTGGACAAGACCTTCAATTCGTGACCTCCAACCAATTCAGTAAGTTGCACACTCACAAGTCCTCGCCTTAACACTATGCAGTCATATAGGAGGTACATGATCTTCATTTCATCTTTGGACAATATTTTTGGACAAAATCACCAGTTCGGACCTTGGAAGATTTACAAAACCTTCAATCGGTAATATGTAGTAAATCAAGAAAAAGTTGTAGCTTATGATGGCCAAGGATAAACTAGATGCCACAACAACCAACCGAGAACAGTTCATAAGAGAAACCAAGATTTCACAAGGTTGATTTCAACAATGAGTGGCTGACCGAGCATCGTCTGTAGAACTTGTCTTATTACCTTCTGGTATTGTTTGTGGTATGGAGCTATGATCTCGTGCTTTCAGTGACTTATCTTGCCGCTCCAGACATATTCACCTGCTGCATATATGTTCGGTTTTGTTGATCTTGAAAGTTCAGTTCGTTGGTGTCCTTAGATTTAAAGCATTTTAGTTTGTGCTTTAGCTTACTGTTGCATGCCACCATATATTTGCAAAACATCCTATTATTTATCAGCAGATGAGACAATGCGCGACATCGTCGCTACACATTTTCTGACAAGGTTTTATATGCCAGTTCTGTGGTATCTAGAGATCATGAAATAGACAGCGGAAGTTCATCGGATCAATGAGTATTTTATAAGATCCTTTAAAATAAATTGTGAGCTTCAGAGGCTCTAAGATGTTAGGTAACGTAATGTTATGTTCAATTGTATGCACCTTGAGATATCTCCTTAGATCATGTATAGTTATTTCTTAATTGTAACAAACATAAATTAGGTTTGTGGTATCTAGAGATCATGAGATAGACAGCGAAACTTCATTGAATCAATGAGTATTTTATAAGAACCTTGAAAACAAACTGTGAGCTTCAGAGGCTCCAAGATGTTAGGTAACGTAATGTTATGTTCAACTGTATGCACCTTGAGGTTTGTATGTCCTTAGATCATGTATAGTTATTTCTTAATTGTAACAAGCATAAATTAGGGGCGTGAGTCCAATTGTCCTCCTGGATCATTGCAGTTTCTTTTCTTCGTGGATCTTTATAAGTTGATCAGATGAGTTATATTTCATTGTTTTTGGCCAACACATTTGTACACCCAAATAGTTTCTTATAAAAAATTAGTCCATAGAGTACTGGATGACTAACCTACAAAAGTAGTATAGATAGTGCAATCGCTTTTGTTTCGGTCCATTGGATTCAGTGGGACTTGACCCAAATATTTTGAACAATGTGTTTAGGAGAAAAACATGGATTTATTATGTAAACTTATGATATGTATAGGAGATTAAAAGTGGCAGGAGGTTAAGCCTGTTCCTGTTGATGATTATCCATAACTTGCTCAATGTGTATGTCCTCCATACTTTCAAACCCCTATAGGGACTTCACGTATATAGAAAATATGTTGATGGATGGTTCGAATATAATGTTCATTTTTCCAATGTTGAGAAAGAGACATCGATTAACTCAACACACGAATATAATACCTTTTTGTTATATTCTTCATACATTTGTTTTCTTCCCGTAGCAACGCACGGGCAATTTACTAGTAATAATAAAGGGAGAAGTGTTTCCGTGGTTTGGTCCGTCATGTCTGCACTTTCGTCCGTCGCCTGTACGTTTTCGTCCGTCCTAAACCTTCCTACGACGTCCCTTTTTACTAACAAGAAACGACGTCCGGTTCAGTCCCGTTCTACAAGGAAATTTTGTCTAGCAAACGTACAGGAGCAAACATACACGTCCGGGTGACTTTCCCAAATAAAAGATTTTGTATCCGATCACCACAAGTCCATAGATTTCGTATGTCGCCTCCAAGTCCTGCCAACGAACGAGTTATGCTTCCAGTTTCTGGTCGATCTGGTTTTATTTGTTCAAGGGTTTTCTTTCGTCGTCTCGTGGGCTCCGCTCCAGACTCAGATCGCCGAGCCTACATATGCACGAGCGCATTGTTTCCGCATTGTTTCATCGGCAGCTGCGCTCTGCTCCCGACCCAGATCGCCAGGCCTATGTATACACGAGAGCGTGCGACTTATGAGAGCGAGCGGAGAGACTTTGGTCTCTCGATCTCTCTAATCGGTGCCACCGGCAGCCGGTCGTCGCCCACAGAGAAGACGTAGCTGGTGACGATCCGCGAGTACATGAATCCTGAGTCCATCAATTGTATGTCCTCGTCGTCGGCCCTGCCGAGACAATCCCTACCCGACTCACTCGATCAATGTCCCGGCCACGAGAAAAAAAGACGCCTTCATATGTTCTAAGCCGCCGTCCTGTTTGTCTCGGCAGCCATGGGCCATGGACAAACCAAGGTTCAGAAAAACACGATCAGTGTACTTCTTTCATGGTTTGATCTGGAACTTTTGAGGTTCGTGAGGAGGCGGAGCACATCCAGATACCGTTTCCTACCAGAATTAGCCAAGATCCATTGGACAACGTGCATCATCGCAAGCGATCTCAGTCCGGAAAGTAAGGAAAGTGCAGATGCCGCTTACTACTTCCGTTCTACTCCCTCCGTCCATAAATAGATGCCAAAAATTTGTCTAAATTCGGATGTTGATCTATACACTAAATTGTGGCTAGATTCATTCAAATTTAGACAAACTTTTGGCATGTATTTATGGACAGAGGTAGTATTTTGGTTTCGGTGGTTCATATGTGTGCTCTCTTGAATCCTGATTCCTGAGTGCATCAATTTTATGTCGTCGACAACCCTGCCACGCAGATCCGCGTTTGGCGCCTGTTTCCACATCTTGGTCCTGGCGGTCGTCGGAGCAAACTGGGTGTCGGGGAAACAAAATGTGGTGTCAGCAGTTTCCAACGGGGACCTGTACCACCTGACGGATGCATGACATGATCGAAATCTTCAATCCAACTATCCAAGCAATCCAAATCAGAGCTGTAAAGTGGTAAAGAACAATCAGCCTGTTCTCCAAATCGAATTGCAAACAATAGTATATTGGAGCTGAGCAGAAAAATAAAGAGGGCCAACATGTACATGTACGGTGAAGTAGAACCTGCAGCACCACGCTTCGCCCCAGCCTCACAGGAGTTTCCAATCTCCTCTCTAGCAGTTCATGGGACGTGCACCTGCTGAAAATCCATCAACCAGTTCTAAGAGATGAACTGATGGCAGAGGAAGGTTTTGCAGCTACATCGGTACGGCCGATGAAAGTTGTAGCTTCTTTACTAGGACGTTCACCAACCAAATCTCTTATTGCACTGATTGTAAAAAATGGCTCCTTCCATTTCTCAGCCAACTGAACTTGCTGTGATTGAGAAAGAGAAATTTTGATAGCTCAACGATTTCTTTCTTGAGCCCTTTCATGAATTTTTGTGACAAAACTTCATCAAAAACCATTCAAGACCGGTTGCAGGGCAGACAGACCATTGACTTGACATGACCGTAATACATACATAATAAGAAGGATAAGATATAAAATAGAGATCCGGATTATTGTGCTCAAGGTTGGTAATCCTAAAGATGTTTACGGGACGGAGGACTTCGATTAGCAAATAAAAATGTAAAAGTACTACTACTCATAAAGCTAATAAAGGTGCAAAAAATTGATACAGGCTTTCCATCAAGAATATGGGGAATTTGAACTGAGAGTTTTTCAATGGGAGAACAGATTCACTATCCAATACCTTTTTTATCTTTTTTGTCTCTAATTGTTACAGAGTTATAGGAATATTGCAGGACTGGTGTTGAAGAAGCCAAAGAAATTCTCATTGTTGTAGAATACTATTGTTGCCGAAGATATTGCATGATATCGAAAACCATTGTATTCATTCAGATATTGCTATCGCTGACGGGTATCCTTTCCTTTCCCGTTGCAACGCACGGGCAATTTTCCTAGTAGCTACTAATAAAGCACGAAGTGTTTCGGTGGTTTCGTACATTTTGGTTTCGTCCGTCTGGTGATTTCGTCCATGGTTGCTATTCTACACGGCAGCCAGGTCGATTTAGGATTTTGCATCGGACACGTTTCCTATTTTTTCACTCCTGATTCTCTATATATGCGCTACCTAGGCCGGACATCGCATCATGAAGCGAACTCGCAGGGAAGTCGGCAAGCACGTGCTACGCGTCTGCAAGATCGCGAACGGTGATGGTTTCTAGCTACCCTGATTTCCCCTGATTTCTTCACGCTGCTGTTCGCAAACTATAATGTCGGTTGGAGCTTCAAGGTCGTCGCACATCGGCTGGGACTTCAACGTCGAAGGAACTAACGGCGGCGGGAGCTTCCAGGTCGACGCACATTGGTCGGAGCTTCAATGTGGAAGGAGGCCGCGCATCTGGGGTAGTTGTGGTGAGGCTATCACTAGTAGATAACAGGCCTTTTGTTCCGGGTGGTAAGGGCCTTTTGTCGCGGGCGGCCAGCCGCGACAACGGAGGCGCGACAAAAGGGTCCACCTTTTGTCGCGGGTCGCTTACGACCCGCGACATAAGGTCCACCACGTGGCAGCTGCGGGGCGCGCACGGCACAGGCCCTTTTGTCGCGGGCGGTGTTATCACCCGCGACAAAAGGCCCTATACGTAGCGCGCGCACAACGCTGCTGCTTTAGGGTTTGAGGGGTGCAGCACCCCTCCCCCCCCGCCACCGACCGCCTGTTATTTCATTTATTTCGTTCGAAAATAAAAGTTGCATATATTTGTACGCTACTAGAAGTTGTACACGTTCATTCAATATATATATATATATATAGATCGATCAAACAAATGTTGGAAGCAAAAGTCGATTTCCCTTACATGTAGATTCCCCTTACATATATATATATACATTTAGCTCACGATCGACAAGCGATACTAACGACCGTCTATTTGGAGGTAGAGCATCTATTTGAACTAAACAAGCCTTTGTTGTTTAGTACTTCTTTAACCAAAAGTCCCGCCAGTTCCTCCGCAATTCCTAGTAGGTGTTCCTTTGGTTGGAGTCTGTCCCGCATGTAGTCGACCTATATACGAAAATGAGATGAGTATGACTATATCAATCTTGATAACGAAATATTGACGATAATAAATAAAGTTTGTGAGTGTTATTGCTTACGTTGAATTTATTTCTGTTCTGCGTCTCAGTGGTTAACATGCGAATGGACTCGCAAACGTAGTATCCACATAGATTCGTCCATTGTGGCTGCTGAGGGCACGGTACATGAGTAAATGTTAACTTCTACGCCTGGTACCGTCCTTACGATGTCTCTTGAAAGTGGTCCAAGCCCTGCCAGGCAAAAGAATGATTGAATGAGTGGATAATTAATTGATATCTCACGAAAGATATAGCGCGGCGATGAAGAAAATTACACTTGGAGCAACTTACGCAAGTCGTGGAACCCGTCCACACCTCTACTCGGTGGGTCTCTTACTTCAACTATTCCCTTATCAGGTTGAATGTCTAGTAGAATCCAGTGGAAGCTGCACATGTTATGTATATACGTCAGGAATTACACTTAACATCGAGTAAGAAAAATTGAATGTGCATAAAAGATCTCGTAGTTGTAAGGAAACAATATTGAATCACAGAAATATTGCTCCCCCAAAAACCTTAGTAGGTTTCCCCCCGTGTCTTGGGCATTATACTTTACCGTTTGAACATGTACTTTATCTGGGTCAACAAACCCAATATTGATAATATTATTACTTTTGCATTCACTGATCTTCAGTCTGCATAATAGAGAACACATAAGATATAATGAGTATATGCAATGAAAACGAACATGAACTGAATGAAAATGAACTTATATGTAGTTAACAACTTACAAGCAATAGCAACTCATGAGAGATTTGTTGAGGGCTTCTAAATTGAATAACTGCCAGAGTTCATTCATCTCAATATGGATCTCCTCGTTTCGGTAATAATATTCAAATGGTATAGTCGCCACGATGAACCTTATGTTCTCCTTGCATGCATCAAGGTACCACTGATGCAAATTCCGCATATGTGTTGGCAGTTTATGCAGCTGCTCTGTGCTGACCAAGTCGGCCCCGTAGACAAATTTAGGAGCTATATCAGCAATGGGTAGTGCAGCGATCTGCTCGCAGACAAGCAATTCCTCCACGGTAACGTCACGGGCAGCCGCTAGCTTTGCAGCCTTCTTCCATATCGAAACCACCCTGTTCCCGGTACAGCTTGGGAACATTAAACACTTTGAGTGCTCGGGATCGATTGTTTGGGCTGAGCACCGAGGAGGGGAACTTCCTTTCTCTTTTTGCCTTTTGTCGTTGGCTTGGCCTTGAGGGGTGCACTTGTTGCGGCTTGACTTATTCTCAGCTGCACTTCTAGCCGATGATTTGCTCGTGCCAGCAATGTCCTTCTCCTTAGCCTTTTCAGCCTTCTTTTGGTCAATTACCTTCGCAAGAGCGCGTGTATAGTCATCCTGCTTCTCGTGTAAGTCATACTGCGATGGTGTGTTCAGAAAACTAGTAGCATATGCTATTTGCTTCTCTGTGTATGGCTCTGGCGCAGGAGGTTTTGGCTTATGAAAAAAAACATAATTGATTTTCTTAACAATGGCATCATTTTCCTCCGGGGGTACGATCGTAAGGACGGGGGGAGGAACCTTTGGTACTTTTGGGAGGGGCGACATCTTGCGGACAGGACTCTTGAAACGCTTCCGGCTGGGTGCATTCCGAGTCTTTTTGGGCGGAGGCGGCGGCGCTCGGAGATGGAGATGGACTACCGATGTCGTGGTCGACGTCGTACCCATGGGGTGATGGTGGCGACATGTGATCGGTAGGAGGAGGTGATGGTGGCCTGCGATCATCCGGAGGAGGTGATGGTGACCTGCTCGGACGAGCGGTACTAGGGGCTACCCAGCTCGGGCAGCTTGATGTTCTTCTTTTCCCGAGAGAATGATTTCTCCCGAGCACCTCTCTGAGTGTAAGCCCCCCATCACCTCCAGGGATATCGAGCTCCAATGTCCCCCACGACGGGACAACTGAATCCACCCCGACACAAGCATAGCCAGCTGGAATCGGATTGCCATGCCATGTTGCCGGCTCACCTTCAGGTCCAAATGCCGGTAAGACATAGCCGACCGCCACCTTAACGAAACCTTCCCGAACACCTTATGGAGATCACAAGGTGTTTGCTCCTTGATTCCATCCAAGGGGTCGCCAGGACCGGCATCTATCATCATCCGTGTAGAAGGGGCCTCCGAGTCGGCCACGCTGCTGTCTCATCGCTGAGATATGTCAGCGGTATTATCTGGCGGGCGCTGTCCTTTTAGTTCATTTATCTCCCGCTGCTGCTGCTGAAGCTCCCGCTGCTGCTGGTCAAGTCGGCGTTGGAACTCGGCCATCCGGTCATTCTGCACCTCCAGCTGGCGTTGTTTAGCTCTCGCTCGGCTTCTATAAGTCTCCGCGTCGGCCGGAAACCCAAGCGACCATGGAACACTAGGGCCGAAGCCTCTTGTTCGTCCTCCCTTCTCGGGATTACCGAGGACAAGCGTCGACAAGTCTTTCTCTCTATCGGGAGCAAACTTTAGTTTTCCCGCCTTTATATCTCGTCGTCACTTCAATCCATTTTTTCCTGGGTACCCTAACCCTGGTGTCACTTTCAACAATGTTCCCCGTCTTCATGTCATACTCACAGCCATGCGCGAGGAACCAATTTCGAGCCCTAGTGTCCCATCCTTCTCGCGTGGGTTCTGGAGTGATCCCGTTCAGCTCCATCTCAGCCTCTTGTGCATCCCACTTAGGCATGGCTACTCCGTAGCCCCCTCGCCCCGTATGATAGTGATATTTCTTTTCGCTTGCATTCTTCTTGTTTTTCGTTGACAGGTTCACAGCCTCCTCTGATTCTTTGTACCTCACAAATTCTTCCCGATTATGTTCCTGCTTCGCTAGGTAGTTCTCGAATAATGGAGGCTTCTTGTCTTTCTTATAATTTTTCCATAACCGGTTCTTATACGCCGGAAAAGTTCCCCCATCTTCTTAAGAGCCCATTTCTTCACTAGCGCCCGCTGCTTAGCATTCTCGGACTCCGATCCCAAATCCGGCAAAGTGAAATGTGCCATGAGGTCGCTGAAAAGTGTGTCTTTGTACCTATCGGCAACCTGATTTTCGGTCACATTCTTGGTCTTGTTCCATTCTCTGACAGTGATCGGGATACGATCTCTAACCACAACTCCGCACTGATTTTTGAATGTCACTCCGACATTCGCGGGTACCACCGGTTGGCCTTCCGGTGATATAGCTTCAATTGTGAAGTGGTCTTTTTTGGTCAATTTCTTTGCCGGGCCTCGTTTCTCTATCTTATCTTCGGAGGCCTAAGAGAATACATATAGAATTGCATTAATGCCTCTATACTAATGCCTCAATACATATGTACATATAGAATTCCATTAATACCTCGTCATGACCGGAGCCGTCGGCTTCTCCGTCACCGGAGCCGTCGGCTTCTCCGTCACCGGAGCCGTCGGCTTCTCCATGACCGGAGCCGTCGGCTTCTCCATGATCGGAGCCGCGGGCTTCTCCATCACCGGAGTCGCGGTCTTCTCGGTCGGCTTCGTACCATCGCGGATTATGTCCGCGAATATGTCTTCCTGTTCCAAGTCCCGTTCGAATTGATCCATTGTTTCTGCAAAAGAATTAAATCGATAAGTACATGTTCAAACACAAAACAAACCCTAACCCTAATCAAACACAAACCAAACCCTAACCCTAATCAAACACAAACCAAACCCTAACCCTAATCAAACACAAACCAAACCCTAACCCTAATCGGCGACACGTGTTTGCGAGAGGGAGAGGGTGTCGGCGATGCGTGTTTGCGAGAGGGAGAGGGTGTCGGCGACGCTTGTTTGCGAGAGGGAGAGGGTGTCGGCGACGCTTGATTGCGAGAGGGAGAGGGTGTCGGCGACGCGTGATTGCGAGAGGCTCGGATGTTCGCGAGAGGTAGAGGAGAGGGAGAGAGGGGAGGTGCGGCGTCGAGTGATCGCGAGAGGGAGAGGGAGCACGGGACGAGGGCGATTGCGCGAGAGGGAGAGGAGAGGGCCGGTGTCGGCGTCGGGGGTGTTTGCGAGAGGTAGAGGAGAGGGAGAGAGAGGGGAGTTGCGGCGTCGAGTGATTGCGAGGGAAGGATGCATCCATGTGTGCAACTAAGTTGGTTGTGTCCTTCTTCAAATAACAATGTTCTTCATCATTTTAAAGTTGCACTATCACACATTACATAAAAACTAACAAATTAACTATCAAACTAACTACTAATTACATAAAAACTAAAACAACTAACAAATTAACTAATTAACTAACTAAACCTAAAAACTAACTACTAAATACATTAAGTAATTAACTAACTAAACCTAAAAACTAAAACAATTACAGAAAATTAAAAACTAAATTACAGAAACCTAAAAACTAAAACAATTACAGAAATGTAAAAACTAAATTAAAAACAATTACAGTAATTAAAAAAAGAAAAAAAGGCCCGAGGCGCTACCTCGATTGCAGCGGGCGCGGCGGCGGCCCGAGGCGCGGCGGCGGCGGCGGCCGAGGGCGAGGCGCGGCGCAGAGGCGGGGAGACGGCCGGCGGCGGCGGAGGCAGGGAGACGGCCGGCAGCGGCGGAGGCGCGGCGGCGGCCGAGGGCGAGGCGCGGCGCAGAGGCGGGGAAGACGGCCGGCGGCGGCGGAGAGGCGCGGCGCGAAAATTCGGCAGCCTGGCGGCGCTAAGTCGCTAGGGTTTGGCCTCCGGGTGTTGCGGGTGGGCGGCCCGCCCGCGACGCGTCAGTTATATACCTCCACCCCTTTTGTCGCGGGTGGTGGCTCAACCCGTGACAAAAGGCCCCCTTTAATCGCGGGTTGAGCTACCACCCGCGACAAAGGGGGTCTTTGTCGCGGGTTGAGCCACCGCCCGCGACTAAAGGCCCTTTTGGCCGATCCGTGGCACTCCGCATCCAACGGCTCCGGCCGTTTGAATCCAACGGCCTGGAGCCGTTGGACACGGATCAGCTCTGTTTTTTTTCTTTTTTCTTTTTTCTTTTTTTGTTTTTTCTTATTTCAATAACTTTTAAATGGTAAATCAAATAGAAAAGTGTTATATATGAAAATTTGTCAGAAAAATACAATGAACATGAATATGACATCCATATAACTAGTCAGGTTTCACCTCGCCACGTGTCGCCGCCTCTTCCACGCGCCTCGCCCCGTCGCTGCCGGCGTGCGACGTGTGTAGCCGTGGCTTACACGTGCCTCGCCACGTGTCGCCGCCGCTTCCACGTGCCTCGCCCCGTCGCTGCCCGCGTGCGGCGTGTGTAGCCGTAGCTTACACGTGCCTCGCCACGTGTCGCCGCCGCTTCCACGTGCCTCGCCCCGTCGCTGCCCGTGTGCGCTATATAGAGCGACGAGTGCGGGCGCAACCACACGTCTCCACCGCCTCCGCTCATTTATCTCCAGCATGCCTCCACGTCGTCGAGGGGCGTCCGGTTTCCGTGGCGTTCGAGTGCGTCCGAGCGGCAGGTTCACCGCCGAGATACGCGCCGGGGGCTTCCGCCTCACCCTCGGCACGTACAACACGCCGGAGGAGGCGGCGCGCGCTTACGACGCGGCGGCGTGGCGCTTTCGGCGGCCAGGGCACGACATGAACTTCCTGGATGTTGAATCGCTAGAGGAGGCGGAGTTCCTCGCGCCACCGCCGTGCCTCGTCGACGACGAGGACCGTCGCCGGCATCGCCAGGTGCAGCGCAGGATCGCCATCGCCGAGCGCGACGAGCTAAATGCGCCAGTGGAGGGCGCAGTCCCCCGACGCGTTCTTTGCTAACCTTAGGGCACAACGCAGGTCCAACAGGCGCCACCGTCGGGCCGTCGCCGCCTTCGAGCTCGAGAACCCGAATACAACTTGGACCGAAAACGACCCTCGGTGGGATGACATTTGGACGGAGACAACCTCCGACGACGAGTAGAGACTAGACTAGTAATTTATCTATTTTATTGTAATTTCAATAAAGTCGTTGTCGGTTCTATTAGTTTAAATTTAGTTTATAAAGTCGTTGTCGGTTGTTTTTGTTCAATAAAGTGGTTGACACAAAATTTATTACGATTGAACTGAAATTAAAGTACAGAGCTCAACCGAAAAATAAGATACATGGCCGGATTCGAATGTTGGAGCCATTCAATCATAGTCGTGCCTAGTCCTATAATAGTCGCCACTGTAGTCATCAAAGTCGCCGACGTCATCGTCGCTAGCATCGGGGTCGCGGTTGTCGAACCTCGGCGGATGACCACGCGTGGGCTGGGATTGAGGGTAGCGCAGGCGGGGGCCACGATAGGCCATGACGCTCGGGAGAGTCCGGCCGCGCCACCACATCCGACGGCCGGCCTCGTTGAAGTTCGAAGGAGGCGGGCCGTCCTCCTCGTACACGGCAACCGCCCTCTCACGCCGATTGATGAAGAAGCTGTCCCAAGTCGGGCTGTAGTCGGGATGCCACTCGGGGATTCCTCCGCTGCTCGGGCGTGAGCTCGAAATAGTAGTGGTTCGTGATGGCCATCTCGCGTGGCACACCTACAGGGATAGGAGGGACCGGTACGCCTCCGACGCTCAGCAACCAGCCGGTCGGGACGCGGTAGCCGGGCGGGCAGGGGTAGTTCGAGGTGCAAAGCGCCTCCGCCTCCCGGGGTGTTAGACATACGATGGAAGCCATGGGAGAGAGTGATGAGGTTTGCAGATATGAGTCCAAGCCTACATATATATAGTGGAAAAATGGCGGGAATGCGGGAAGAAAATAGGCGGGAACGAAGTGGCGCGCGAAACTTTCATCCCGGGTGGAGGCTCAAACCGGGACAAAAGACTGGGGAGGCTTATCTAGGAGGGCCTTATCCGGGGGATGATGTGCGGGTAACCTTTTGTCACGGTTGGTGGCTGCAACCGGGACTAAAGCTGTCGGCGAGGATAAGGATGTGTCGGTAACCTTTTGTCCCGGTTGGTGGCTGCAACCGGGACTAAAGCCGTCGGCAGGATAAGGAAGCGTGGGTGGACGCACTGCTCGATGAGATAAAGCATGTAGCGCACGACGCCCTGTCGAAGGAACAAGACAAAGTAGAAGCGGTGCCGTGCCTATAAAAATTTCCCTGCAAGCCCGTGAAAGAATACATTATATGAAAGAATACTCCGTCTCCTCTAACAGTGTTGGGGAAAGGGTTCTCATTATTACATAAATGTAGACATTGTCTTGGGAACTATATATGAAGAATACATTATTACATCGCCATCTAGTGTTGTGATCTTCTACGCCGTAGCCATGGAGAATCTTCATCATTTAGCAATATGCTTGGGTCAATTTTCACCGTGAAGGGCGGAATTTCTTTAAACTTATTATAATCTTCTGACATGTCTGTCTTGTCATCCACTCCCACGATGTTTCTTTTCCCCGAAAGAACTATGTGGCGCTTTGGCTCCTCGGTTGATGTATTCTTTTGTTGATTTCTTTTTCTTGATTTGCTAGACATGTCCTTCACGTAGAAAACTTGAGCTACCTCGCTGGCTAGGACAAAAGGCTCATCCAGGTACGCAAGATTGTTGGGATCCACTCGTTATCATACCGTACTTATCGTCAATATGTATAGCGCTGAGCTTCACCCATTTGCACCGAAACAAAGGGACCTTAAAAGTGGGACCATAGTCAAGTTCCCATATCTCCTCTATGTATCCATAATATGTGGTGGTCTCGCCCATTCTCGTCTTTTGCATCGAAGCGGACACCGCTGTTTTGGTTGGTGCTCTTTTTATCTTGGTCGATCGTGTAAAATGTATTCCCATTTATCTCGTACCCTTGGAATGTACATATGTTTGAAGATGGTAACCTGGCCAACAAGAACAGCTGCTCCACAACAGATGGGTCATTAATGAGATGTCTTTGCAACCAACGCCGAAGGTATTCATGTGTTGACGTGTAATCAAGGACTCGGGCTGGCCCGGGTTTATTTCTCGTAAAGCATTCTTATGTTTCTCGATGTACGGAGCCACCAAGATGGAATTGTATAGAACTGTGTAGTGTGCTTGATTGAAAGAAATCTTGTCCCTCCACACCGTTGCTTTCCTTCCTAGTGTGCCTTTTCCAGTCAGCCTCCCCTCATACCGAGATTCGGGAACACCAATCGGCTTAAGGTCGGGAAGAAAGTCAACACAAAACTCAATGACCTCCTCGGTTCCGTAGCCCTTTGAGATACTTCCTTCCGGCCTAGCTCGGTTATGAACATATTTCTTTAAGACTCCCATGAACCTCTCGAAGGGGAACATATTGTGTAGAAATACAGGACCGAGAATTCTAATCTCTTCAACTAGGTGAACGAGGAGGTGCGTCATAATATTGAAGAAGGATGGTGGGAACAACAACTCGAAGCCGACAAGACATTGGACCACATCTTCCCGTAATCCCGACAAAGTTTCGGATCAATTACCTTCTCGAGAAATTGCGTTGAGGAATGCACATATCTTCACAATGGCTAGTCGAACATTTTCTCGGTAGAAGTCCCCTCAATGCAATCGGAAGCAATTGTGTCATAAGCACGTGACAGTCATGGGACTTCAGTGTTCTGGAATTTTTCTCCTTCATATTTACTATCCCCTTTATATTCGACGAGAAACCAGACGGAACCTTGATACTGAATAGGGCTTCAAAAAAGATCTCCTTCTCATGTTTGGTAAGAGCGTAGCTGGCAGGCCCTACAAACTGCCCTGGATGATTGCCGTTTCGTCCTTTATGAAGTTCCTGGTCCTCCCGTGCTTCTGGTGTATCTTTTGTCTTTCCATACACGCCCGAGAAAACCTAGAATATTCACACAAAGATTCTTGGTCAGGTGCATCACGTCGATTGCAGAGCGGACTTCCAGGACTTTCCAATATTCTAGCTCCCAAAAAATAGATTTCTTCTTCCACATGGGCGCGTGTCCGTCATCGTCTTTCGGAACAGGTCGACTCGCCTGGACCCTTTCCAAAGATAACATTTAAATCCTTGACCATGTCAAATATATCGAGCACCACTACGGGGACGAGCTTCGGACGGCGGTCCGCCTCGCCATCGAAATGCTTGCCTTTTTTCCTTAAGGGATGCTTGCGCGGAAGGAAACGACGATTGAACGGGTACACAACTTTTCTGCTTTTTCCCAAATATTTACTTTCAGTCTCATCTAAACAAGTGTGTGCATGCATTGTATCCTTTGTTCGTCTGTCCTGAAATGTTACTCGAGAGCGAGGCCAATCATTGATGGTTACGAATAGCAACGCTCGTAGGTCAAATTCTTGCTCCGTGTGCTCATCCCACACACGTACACCTGGTTTGGCCCACAACTCCAAAAGTTCATCGACTAATGGCCTTAGGTACACATCAATGTCGTTGCTCGGTTGCTTTGGGCCTTGGATAAGCACTGGCATCATAATGAACTTCCGCTTCATGCACAACCAAGGAGGAAGGTTGTAGATACATAGAGTCACGGGCCAGGTGCTGTGACTGCAGCTCTGCTCCCCAAAAGGATTCATGCCATCCGTACTTAGACCAAAGTATAAGTTCCTTGCCTCACCTGCAAAATCCGGGAACTCTCTCCCGATGTTTCTCCACTGCCGACCATCAGCGGGGTGCCTCAACATCGCGTCTTTCTTACGTTCTTCCATGTGCCATCGCAACAACTTGGCATGCTCTTTGTTTCTGAACAAACGTTTCAACCGTGGTATTATTGGAGCATACCACATCACCTTCGCAGGAACCCTCTTCCCGGGTGGCTCGCCCTCAACATCACCAGGGTCATCTTTTCTCGATCTTATACCGCAATGCACCACATATCGGACATTTATTCAAATTCTCGTACTTCTCACCGCGGTAGAGGATACAATCATTAATGCATTCATGTATCTTCTGCACATCTAATCCTAGAGGGCAGACAAGCTTCTTTGCTTCATATGTACTGACGGGCAATTCATTATTTCTTGGAAACAACTTCTTTAATATTATCATCAATTTCTCAAATCCCGAGTCAGTCACACCGACCTCTGCCTTCCATTTCAGCAATTCCAATATGCTACCCAGCTTTCTATGCCCATCTTCACAACCTCGGGTACAACAATTTGTGGTGGTCCTCTAACATCTTGTCGAACTGCAACCTCTCCTTATCCGTGCCACGCTCTCTTCTTGCATCGAAATGGCCCGACGAAGATCATCATCAACGGGATCATCCGATGCTCGTTCTTCACCTCCTTCTTCTTCATTGTCGTCCATTGCGGTATCAAAGCATTCGAGAGAACATAGATCGGTACTGGTCATCATTATCTTCTTCCTCATCGCCGTCTTCCATCATAACCCCTTCTTCTCCGTGCTTGGTCCAAACATTATAGCTGGACATGAATCCAAACCGAAGCGGGTGGCTCTTAATGTCTCTTGAGCAAGAGTAATCCTTCTCGTTCTTACATTTTAGACATGGACAGCACATAAAACCTTGCTTCGACTTGTTGGCCTCGGCCACAAGCAGGAAAGAATTCACGCCCTCTCCGAAAGCGGGAGCATATCGGTTACCGTACATCCATGGATGACTCATCCGCATCATAAGTACAATTATATATGTATCAGATGCAATCACCTTGCTAAAATTAGTATTGTACGGACTATGCATATATATATAGTCGAGAAAATAGTTGCTAACCTTTTAGGATAAAAAGAGGAGAAATCTTATCAAATAAAACCAAGTGGCATCCCTCTCACAAGCATTCCATCAAACACCTCTTGTGCACATGTAGAAAAAATGAGCTAGCATACACCTCCACCTTCACCACCAAGGAAAAAATGAGGTGTGGGTGGCTGGCTGCTTCTATATATATAGGCATGGCCCTTTTGTCGCGGGCCGTATTACGACCCGCGACAAAAGGGGTGCCGACAGGAGGCGCCAGCCCTCAGACCCCTTTTGTCGCGGGTCATAATACGGCCCGCGACAAAAGGGCGCGACAAAGGCCCTGCCCGCTCCACATGGTTTCGGGGCGACGTGGCCAGGCCATTTGTCGCGGGTGCAGGCGCGCCCGCGACAAAAGGCTCCCACGGAAGCCCTGTTTTCCACTAGTGTATACCGTGTCATCAGGAAGCGACATGGGCGGGGAAGTCGGCGACCCTGTGCGACGACGACAAGGTCACGAACGCCGACGGTTCCTTCCCTCGGCACCAAAGGCTGCAGGGCGCATGCAGAGCCAGAGTTTTGAGGCCGCGCTCGACCGGCGATTACGAGGCGTGCATGGCCGGCGGCTTGAGGGCGCATGCGGACCCGTTCCCGAGGTCTTCTGTACGCAGCAGCGCCACAGTCTGCTCGTATAACTGTATAAGTAAAGCTGCAATTACCTGACCTGACGAACAAAAGGAAGCTCCCCCTACTAAAGGCCGCCCAGTCTCCTTCTGATTTGAGCGATCATTGAACAAGCTAATGTCAAATTGGGTGCATGAGGTGGTTCAATAGACATGTTCTGTTGTTTAAAAAAAATCTTCAGAAGTTAAATCTAAAATCTACATCTTCTTATCTTTGGCAACAGCCAGGACGGGAATTCTCAAAGAAAGTGCCGATGCAGTTTTCTTATTGATTCTTTGTCCAAGCCACCGCCGATTCTCTGTCCAAGCCACCGCCGGGGTCATTGCTAGGCGCACTGGAGGGTAGTTTGTGCTGGCATCTACCGACAGGTATGAGTATGTTCTTAATCCTATGATGGCGGAAACGATCGCCTTCTGGGATGGCATGCCTACTACAATTCAGGTGGCCTTTGAATCTACTCAGGTAATGGTGAATTTTTGGAACACCAGACGACATCTCCCCTACTTTAAAAGGGCCAGAGCGTCCCATCCAACAAATCTCAGCCTTTCAAAGCATATATCCAACGTCTGAAATCGCTCACATCTTTGAAGGAGCGGACCAGCAAACCACAACCGTCTCCACTGATCCATCCACGAAAAAATATGATCGTGCTGAACTAACCGTTCCAAACGCTACGCACCAGGACTTCTCGCAGTCTCTCGCCATCCACCGCGCCGTCCTCTCGCCCTCGCCAGCCTGCCACCCTCTCGCCAGCCTGCCGCCCTCTCGCCATTGTCGCCTAGCGGGAGTTCTCGACGTCCAGCACGTCTTCCTCTCGCCGTGGTCGCCCAGCAGCGTCCACATCTCCTCTTCCAAATCGCCTTCCTCTCGCCGCCTGCCGCCCTCTCGCCATTGTCGCCCAACAGCAGTTCTCGACGTCCAGCACGCCTCCCTCTCGCCCTGGTCGCCCAGCAGCGTCCACATCTCCTCTTCCAAATCTCCGCCGTCGCCCTACTGCACTATCGCCGTCCACTACAGAGTCCTCTCGCCGTCGTCACACTGCTTCCCAATCGCTTCCGGGCAAGCCCTCCGCCCTCCATGCAAGGGAATCAAGGACGCCGTCCACGACACAGAATCCAGGCCGCCAGCACTAGGCCAAACTGCACAATTTTCTTCAGGTTTCTTCAGACAATCGTCCCTGCAAAGAGAAGAAGCATCAGGTATCATATGCAAGAATCTCCTATTATGCTAATGCTAATGAGAAGGGGTTCAAATTAACTTGAAAAAAGAACTCTGGAAGAAATGATCACTATCATATAAAACAAAAGGTACTCTACCCCTGGAAATATTACCACTTTAAGAAATATTGCCACGATTGTGTTTTAGAATCATTCTGCTTCATTTGAATGTCCAACAAACATTTATCATGCTAGCCCCTGGTTGCTTCTTTATACATTTGTTTCATGCTCGTGCTATAAAGATGTGGATATTTACAACAAGTAGGGATGATCACAAAGTGCAATAACCAGCGTTACACCATATAAGTACTGGGAATATATGGTTAAGTACCTCATCAAAAGGTACAGATGCTGGTTGATTCAGTATCTCTTGCTGCAAGCGATGGGAAAAAACGAAATGACCTTGGTTTACCAATTCTAAACAAAAACTTAATGGCGCAACAATTGGAATCCTTTAGAAAATGACAGGTAGCTTTCTTTGATGTTAATGCCTATCAAAATATAATACCGAATAGTTACTTGTCAAAGCCGAGAATAAAAAAAGCATCCAACTGAAGTTTTATTAGGCTAGGTCATTATCTAAAATCTAGATATAGCCAAATCTAAATTTACAATAATATAAAAGACACAAAGCTAACAGAATTCTATGAGAGGTGTAATCCTCACCAATGAGGGATAACCTAACAGCATTTCATGACAATCAAGCTAAATACAGATTGAACTCACTCTTACCTGCTGAAAATATACTGGTAACGTGATATTTCCACAAAATCCTGGAACCCTAACTATATCCTTGCGGATGGCCAATTGATGTCATCTTACTCCTGGCGATCAAAACCAAAGAGTATGTTCGCAATAAAGTTAACCATACCCAATATAATTCCAAGATTAGATCCAACAAGATCCCAGAAACACTGGCTCTCCTTTTCACGAATTTCCTGAACCAGAACAGAACCTTGAAGTGCAATGATAGTCATATCAGATGTTGGATCCTTCAGTGTATTCTGGTGTTAATCTTTCTCATATGCTAAAGTGGGTATCTTAAGCATCTGAATACATTAAATTGCATTTTGTTTCGATGTATTACGATCGATATTATAGTTTTAGGCCCCGCTTGGTTCACAGTATATCTGAATACATTAAATAGCATTTTGTTTCGATGCATTACGATCGATATTATAGTTTTAGGCCCCGTTTGGTTCACGGTACAACTGTCCTGAAAACCATAATATAGTGCTTCCCTGAGTCCTCCCAATACACAGTTTATTAGAGAAGCAATTGCAGAAAAAAATAGAAACACGGAACTAGAGAAGCTTGCTCACATACTCTAGAACCTGTTTGTTCATGACAGAGTGTACAGATGTAGAGGCGGCAGCATTATTTAAGTTATGCAATCAGGTTATATATTTGCTGTTCCAGAAAAGCAAGATGAGATGTGCAACATGGTGTGTCGTGTACACATCAGGTCACTGGTGCTTTCGTTTTGTTGCATATTTTAAATGTATAGGCTTGATACGGTCCAACTTCAATCTACCTTTGCAATGCCCTCACACCTCTCTACATCATCAGAATCACACCTTTTGTCAAGCTCACACCTCTCTATATCATCACAAATCATAAGCCCACACAAGCGGTAACAGAAAAAAAAATGGTACTAAGTCAAGTGAATGATTTAAGCATGGAAGATTATTTACACATTAGGGAAATATTTTAAACTCACTTTGCACTCATAAATTTCATGAGCAAATCTGAGAAAATAATCTTGTGTAGAAATAAAAATTAACTGCAACTAAAAAGCACGTGCCAAAAATAAGACCATTGGCTTGTTAAAGTTCTGCCCTCTCAAATTGTTATGAACATGTATAAAACATTGTAGAAAAGAAAACATATGGAATGACAAGGCCAGGTCAACTGAACTAAAAATATTATAAGTGTGAATACATCCTGTGGCACAAAAGATCAAAGTTAACTGGGAGCGGTGTGCAGGGATACAGCAAGCACAATCTGGTAAGGTCCAACATCATACACTGCCTAACCCTCTCACTCTCCTCTCTATTTATGAATCTGAAAACTACTCTTTGTTTTTCTGAAAATGCTCTGTTCTCAACGAATTTTCCTTGTAGTTATGCAGCAGTTGGCTGCTAGCGACAAGGAAAAAAATTAATGTGTTATCTGCTAGCACTAATTCACCCTTCCTGGAAATAGTGGCAGCGGCAAGGCCACATGAAATGCACATATCAACTAATAAGTAAATTTTCTATTTGGTGTATCAATTATCAAACAAAACCACCTTATAAATTTTCAAGTGTCAAGTAAATATATTATGTAAATTTTCAAGTAGGTGTCATTTGTAGGATTTCAACATTCTTCATCCGCTATTTGGCAACTCCATCTTCCATAACTAACCGCACAATATGCAATTTTTACCCGAGCATCATTTCATCTACATGGTGATTCAGGTGATAACACTTACCTATTGCAAATCAAAATCAGGGGCATTATTTCATCTACATGGGTTTTCCTAAGAATCGAGATACCAGTCTAATTATCTCCCACAAAATTCTATGGCCTCACCTAGAAAATTTGTTTGCTTCACAAGTATGTGTATTTCTACATGGTGATGCAGTCAAGTTCTTTACAGTGCAGGAAACCAACATATTGATGAGAATTTGGAAAAAGGCATATGAACTGCATAGTTTCAACAGGGGCCATTCGGCTATTTGGGATTTCGATAGTCTGGATATGAGAGGGAATTGACGAACCTTGTGGAGATGTGTGAGCGTTGGAGAGGCGCGGAAGTGCTAGGCCCAGAGCATGACATCCTCGCTGGCGTCCCATCCGCGCTTGCTACGATTCACCGGCCCTTGTCCCGCGGGAAGAGGAGGCCGGCACCGTGGAGCCCTCCGTCGGCCTCTAGCTCGGCGTCGAATGACGCGAGCATGTCGAGCTTGGCGCCTCCTTCTCTCTCCAGTCCCTCCCCGGGATCTTCGATGGCCGAAATCTAGGAAGATGGTGAACCAGAGAACAGGTGTGTGCCCCGGCGCAAGGAAAGCGCGGCAGCAGGGGGCGCTGGTCGTCGCTAACTCACAGGGAGAGGGCAAAACTCGCGGGGATGCATGGTGGGTGGCGGCCCTCAGCGCCGGCGTCGGGGAAGCAGTGGAGCGGACAGAGAGGAAGCTTGAGAGAGAGAGAGGGTGGAATGGAGGACTGAGAGCGATGCCCGATTTAGACGTTCTTTTCTCATTTTTCGTAGGAGAGACCGACTGAGCGTTACATTTCTCAGATGTACCATCTATCTCTCCTTTAATTCTTGTCCACCTAAATTATGTGAGTATGTATACAAACAAATACACTTCCTGGTGGTTCCGATTATCAATTTCAAGCTTTTTAAAACAAACCAAAAGCAAAGATCTCATCTGATTTGGTTACGATGAAACTAATGTTAGTGATTTCTTTTGGTCCAGCTAACTTTAGGATTATATTCACTTTGAGGATTATATTTCAAATTTCAAACAAATTGTTTGCTTCTAAATTTTTAAACCTTCTAACACCTTTTTAGCATTTTTGAATTGATTATATTGAAAAATGAATCGCTAAAAATACTATATATGGATGTTAACTTTATGTAGTACTCAATGAGTGACGAGGGAACACCTCGGCAATGCCTACGTATTGTAGATTAGGGTTTCGGGAGAGCGACGATGGAGATTCCGGGGACGAGATTAGGCACACGACGTACCCAGCTTCGGGTCCCCTCGGTGGAGGATCCCTACGTGCTGCTAGCAATCCTGTATATGAGCATAATATGTTTACATGGTGCCGCCATAGGCGGAGCTATGTTGTCTATATTCTGTCTCTCCGTTGGCCTCTCTATTTCGGGTGCCCTGGCTAGCTTTATATATGCAACCAGCCTACGGTTTTACAAGAGTCCTAGTCGACTACTTCTTCGGGTTGCCTTGTTGGGCCTTCTCCTTATTTAGTCTTCTCCATATTGGGCCGAGCCAGGTATACTAATAATGGGTACCCGAAGGGTATGCCCATGTCAATGAGAGATATTTTGTCCGACATTTATCAATATGTATTTCCCTTAGCGTCATTGTACTTAGTCTTTGGCATACTATTATTTAAAAATTAAATTTCTCGGATTCATATGACACATTTTAGGACAGAAGCTATTGTCTTAGTCGATCGAGTCTGACACTTCACATATGGCGTAAGAAATATGAAGCCCTCGAATTAAAAAAGATGTTGTGGGTGGATTATACATTCTATGTGAACGCTTACACCGTTGGGACATGGGGCCTATTTTAAATGGCACATTGAATAAAGATTTGGTATAATAAATTATTTAAAATATAGATGAGATTTTTTAAACATGTGACATGCTTTAAGATAAAATATTTGTTTTACATATTATAATACGTGCGTGGCACGTGCACCTTTACTATGATAGGTAAGAGTTGATGACCGATCAGCACTGCTGCTATAGAAGAAGATCAACAGAGTCATCGTTGAGGGCCGATAGTGTTCTTGCACTACCAAATCCACGATCTGGCCCGATGCAACAAACTCATGGCAGCCAAGCTTGGATCGCCGATGACAGCAACGACAACAATAGTTGGGCCGCTGCTGATGACAACGACACCAATAGCTAGGCGGTGTGGGTCACCGACGAACCCACTTGACGGACATCGACCATGATATCTATGCATATTTACAACTTGTGGAGTGTTTAGATGGTTCGGCGGAGGCGGGTTCGTCTTCCGCCCGGCGGGGCGCGGCTTTGGGTCCGGCGTGGTAGTTGGAGCTGTGGCTCCGGTCTTTCGCCTCCGCCTGTTGCGTTGAGGTGTGGTGTCGATCTGGTTGGTCATCGACCAGTGTGGACGCAGCCTCGCGGCTAGCGTGTGGTGTCGTTTTGTAACAGTTTTTCGGCCAGTTTTTCTTCATAAACGGGCCAACTCTTTAGCTTTTGCCTCGTTTCAGAAAAAATAAGAAAACTAAACTGATCTACTCCTCTACTCCTGTATAGTGCTTTATTCCATTAGCTTTTCAAACGTGTAACCTGAATGGGCTCAACTGCTACTGTAATCGGTAAAAAATATAAAGGTATGCATCTTTAATTCGTTTCTTCATAGTGATTTTATATTTATTAACATATTATTGTAAAAAAATCAGTGTATAATATTAAAGTGATGCATATGTTATGGATAAATATTACTTGAAGATATGTTTTAATTATGCAGATTAAAAGTTAACTAAAGAAGACAATTAAAAAACATGAATAGGAGAAAATGCGACCAACTTCTTCGATGGTGTCAAATATGAGAAGTGTTATCACGGATGATTCGTCTGGAGCACTCGACTTTTTTTCTCCCGGTGCAATGCACGAGTATTTTAACTAGTATAGAATAAATTATGAAAATCAGGACTCGAATTCGAGACCCCGGCTCGAATACCATGTTAAGGTTCATACACTAACCAACTATTTCAAAAGACCGGTCTAATGGAAGAGTTTAAACATAATTTTAACTTAGGGTGTCTGTATTTCTC